>NC_084635.1:8945946-9015946 GCF_033978795.1 Nerophis ophidion
AAAAAAAATTCAAAAAATACAACAAGCCACTGGGAACTGATTTTTATTGTTTTTAACCCTTTTGAAATTGTGATAATGTTCCCCTTTAAGTCCGGAAAATATGAAATGGAGGCATTCCAGAGATATTTGTGAAACAATCTTGATTTCCTTCGTACTTTCTTCAAACGACCCGTTTGGAATTAACCCAGAATGTGATGTTTTTACCAAGTGTGACGTCGACGGATATCTGCATACAGTACAGGCAAAAAGGTTGGACACACCTTCTCATTCAATGGGTTTTCTTTATTTGCATGACTATTTACATTTTAGTAGGCATCAAAAATATGAACAAACATATGTGAAGTTATGTACTTAACAAACAAAAGGTGAAATTCCTAAAAACATGTTTTATATTATAGTTTTTTCAAAATAGCCAACCTTTGCTCTGATTACTGTTTTACACACTCTTGGCATTCTCTCGATGAGCTTCAAGAGGTCACCTGAAACGGTTTTCATTTCCCAGGTGTCATAGATTTGATGCCTTTAGTGACAATCTACAATGTAAATAGTCTTGGAAATAAAGAAAATACATTGAAATGGGAAGGTGTGTCTAAACTTTTGGCTTGTACTGTATATGGTGAAGATTTACCAGAAGAGTTTTGCGCGAGTCCGCCATTGTAGTCCGATATTGTAGTCAATAAACTCAGTATTTTTCTCTATCCTCTTGTTGTTGGGCAGACTGGCTCGAACATGCACTTGCATCCTCCACTGATGCCATTTCTAAAACAAAGTAGCATCTAGTTCTAACTTAATATGTCAGTAGACTCCATATGGAAGCGCTAAAATTAAATTAAACTAAAATTAAACCGCTCACTAAACAGCACACTCTGAAGAGACGGTCAGAAAGCGGTTTGAAAATGGTCTGTAAAACATAATCTATGCAATATTTTGACAAAAGAACCATGATTACATGTTATGTAGACAACAAAGTGTTTTAAATGTATTATCTTTTAACCTGCCCATTGTACAGCACTTTGGCTACCCCTGTGGTCAATTTTAAATCCATCCATCCATCCATTTTCTACCGCTTATTCCCTTTTCAGCTACAATTTTAAATGTGCTTTATAAATAAAGTTGATTTGATTTGATGGTGCAGTGCTGCGTAGGCTTGTGCTGGGTTTGTGCTCACAACCATTATATATATATATATATATATATATATATATATATATATATATATATATATATATATATATATATATATATATATATATATATATATATATATATATATATATATATATATATGTTTGATGGGGTTGGTCACTGTCCAGCACAGGAAAGGCTAAGACATAAACCAGCTTGTGTTTGGTCATCTTGAAGTCTCAAAGTCGGTCTTCGCTTTAGGACCTAAACACCGATGTGATAGAGACATTGTGGAGGACAATTGGGATGCTTGTCATTTGATCTTCAGTGCATGTTCATTGTTGAGGTTTGGTCTGCTAAATAAAGCTGATCCATTCTGTCCATAAAGGGCTCTCAGCCGCAAGCTTTAAGCCAGGGTTGGGAAGTCTGTGTTGTGCAAGGTCGATGTAGCTTTTCTACTTACCGAGTAGAGCTGTGTGATATTGACAAACATAAATATCCCGATTAGGGTTGTACGGTTTACCGGTGCCAAGAAAGTACCGCAATACTAATGAATTAAAGACTTTACTCCTGTAATCTGCAATCAACACACCGGACGCCGATTAAACTCCTGCCTTCATAAGCCAGCGCATCTTGCGTTCCAGTGCCAGAACGTAGCTACTTGTACTTGTACAGTAACTCTTACACGTCTCTCGCTTCCTTGCTCTTTTTGTTTCCCTTCCGTTGTTCTCATTGTGTTTTGTCCTGTGCCATAATCCAGCAGCCCTTTCTCATCCTCTGGTTTTGAGCTGTGTGTCTCGTTTCCCTGGATCCCCACTGGACTCACTGCTGCCTCCCTGGATCTCGACTTCACGCCTTCCCTTGGACCCCGACGGCTCGCTCCAGCCCTGACCTATTGCCTGTCCCTGGACCTCCGAGCCCGCCTTGCCCTTTCTGGACTTCCGCACCGATCTCAACAAGCACCTTCAACACCACCTGGTAACACCCCTCATATAATCGTTACACATAGTCACACCATATACATTTGGGTTTATCACACACTTCATATATGTATATATGCAAGCTAATTGCTAATTGAATGCAAATATATGGGATCTGAATATGAAATGTTTTTTTAACAATGGAAGACAGAGTTTCACAGAGCAGATTGCGTTTTGTCTTTGAAAAAGTGCATTTGGGAATACGTTTTAAGTCCAAGATGTTTTGGATTTTTGAATGAGTTGTACTCCATGTACTGTAGATTGTTATCATAGCTTACTGTAAACATATAGGAGTTGTTTTTCTTATGTTGGGAAGACTGAATCTGACACCGAACGTTTTAATGCACCACAATCCAGCATTAACCTAATAAAAGCTAACCAGCTGAGAAGAAACAGTTCACGTCAGGATACCGCAGAGAAAAATGGTGCAGCCAGTAAGAGCAATGAAAACAGCAGTTATTGGGAAGATGTGCTTTCCCTCTGAGATTTCTCAGAAGTCCAATCAATCTGCATCTACCTGCCACCTCTGACTCATAAAACACTGAACCGAGTAAGTCAGCGCTTCTAACCCATTAACATTGTGCGGCTCGTAAACACAATCTTTAAGAATATCTGTAAAGCTATTGTTTAAGTTCTTTGTTTGTCTGAACTTTTAGATTAGCACTGAATTATTTACATTAACAGTCTCTGTTAATGTAAATGATGCATCACTTCCAGATCAAATCAAATCAAAGTTGTTGGAGAAAAAGTAACAATCACACAAATAAAGACTCACCACCCAGTAGAGACTCCTGTAAGTCAGGGTGTGGTACTCCGCCATGGTTGAGAGGACACTGAGAATCAGGCAAGCAAGAACTATCAGGAACCTAAAACAAGGAGGGAAAACATTTCTTATTTTATGCATAAATACAGCATTTTTAATCACATAATTGCAACATATGTAGCAAATTCTATTACTCACATTTTTCCCTATGTATAAACGATCCATATTTAATATGAATTGCAACCGACTTTATGAATGCAAAAAATGTAGAAACCGTTTGAAAACCCCAAAATGTTTTTATATCTGCAATATTATTCCATTTGTATTATTTGTTTCAAAATTATTACAGATGTTTCTTATAATTATATAATGTTCATGTTCCCTTTTATTACAGACAAAATGTATAATAAGGTCAATAGTGCAAAACAATTAAACAAAAGCAAACAACACTATTGGCTCTTACTATTTGAGTTTGTATACAATAAAAAAAATGTGATAACATAAAATATCGATCCAAACACTATAGTAACTGTTTGGATCAGTCTGCCCACCCGTCTATATTTAAGAGCTCTAGATCAGGGGTGTCAAACTCAAATACAGAGTGGGCCAATATTTCAAACTGAACAAAACCACGGGCCAAGCTTGAACAAATTAACCTTTTAATAGGGACCCAAACAAGTTTTGCATTGAATATTGAACAAGCTAGGCTTATATAGCTTTATAGTGACATACAAAATCGAGTTTTAAATAATAAAAATAATAATAATAATTAAAAAAAATAATGGCATGTCAAATAAATCAGCACCTCCAAGTCCGAGTCCATGGTTTTCGCCCGGAAAAGGGTGGAGTGCCATCTCCGGGTTGGGGAGGAGACCCTGCCTCAAGTGGAGGATTTCAAGTACCTAGGAGTCTTGTTCACGAGTGGGGGAAGAGTGGATCGTGAGATCGACTGGCGGATCGGTGCGGCGTCTTCAGTAATGCGGACGTTGTATCGATCCGTTGTGGTGAAGAAGGAGCTGAGCCGGAAGGCAAAGCTCTCAATTTACCGGTCGATCTACGTTCCCATCCTCACCTATGGTCATGAGCTTTGGGTCATGACCGAAAGGATAAGATCACGGGTACAAGCGGCCGAAATGATTTTCCTCCGCCGTGTGGCGGGTCTCTCCCTTAGAGATAGGGTGAGAAGCTCTGCCATCCGGGAGGAACTCAAAGTAAAGCCGCTGCTCCTTCACATGGAGAAGAGCCAGATGAGATGGTTCGGGCATCTGGTCAGGATGCCAACCGAACGCCTCCCTAGGGAGGTGTTTAGGGCACGTCCAGCTGGTAGGAGGCCACGGGGAAGACCCAGGACACGTTGGGAAGACTATGTCTCCCGGCTGGCCTGGGAACGCCTCGGGATCCCCCGGGAAGAGCTAGACGAAGTGGCTGGAGATAGGGAAGTCTGGGCTTCCCTGCTTAGGCTGCTGCCCCCGCGACCCGACCTCGGATAAGCGGAAGATGATGGATGGATGGATGTCAAATAAAATGTAAATAAAAATTGAATGCCTCTTTTCTATTTGCAGCCCTCTGAGGTAAATATCAAAATCTTTTTCCACAGGCTAATAATACATTTGCAAATAAGATAACAATAATGAATGAATCAAACATTCAAGCCTTGAAGTAGCAAGAGAAAATGCATGAGTAAAACGTTAATTATTGCTTGGGGGGAAGGGGTATATTTTAGCGTTCCGGAAGAATAAGTGCTGCAAGGGGTTCTGGCAAATTTGTTCTGTTGTGTTTATGTTGTGTTACGGTGCGTATGTTCTCCCGAAATGTGTTTGTTATTCTTGTTTGGTGTGGTGCATATTTGTAACAGTGTTAAAGTTGTTTATACGACCACCCTCAGTGTGACCTGTATGGCTGTTGAACAAGTATGCCTTGCATTCACTTGTGTGCGTGTAAAAGCTGTGTATATTATGTGACTGGGTTGGCACGCTATTTCTATGTAGGAAAAGCGGACGTGACGACAGGTTGTAGAGGACGCTAAAGGCAGTGCCATTAAGGCACGCCCCCAATATTGTCGTCCAGGTGGAAATCGGGAGAAATTCGGAAGAATGGTTGTCCCGGGAGATTTTCGGGAGGGGCACTGAAATTTGGGAGTCCGGGAAAATCGGGAGGGTTGGCAAGTATGAGTATTAGCGGTGAATGCAGTGTTACAGCATCACTGCCGCTGTATAATACCGGCGGGCCAGCTCTAATGTTAATTTCATATTGCCTCAAGGGCCAAATGAAATTACACAGCGGGCCAAATGTGGCCCGCGGGCCAGAGTTTGACACCCATGCTCTAGATTAACAGTTAGCTATGCCTTTTGTACCTTCCTACAGTGTGTAGTGTAGCCTGTTTAGATATTCATTGTTATCTAGTCCTCCAGTGATAATGTTACCTGTAAAAAACACCATTTATTAGCTGCCATGGAGGCGAAGATTAGTGATTGAGAAGCTGCAGAGTGGAGCGAAATTAAGCTCGAGTTCGCAAACGTGGATGCTACATTGCGTTGTTTCCGCTGTATACGATTATATTAAAAGCTCTATTGTCTGCCAAATGTATATAATTTATATTTTCAATTGTCGATTTCGTGCAACCTTAAAAAGTTAGCGGCCAAGATTAGTTTCCACAGAGTTTGGTGACTGTATATGCCTAAAGGTAAAAATGCAGTTTTTCAACAATTTTGTTCCTTTAAAATCTCATTTGTTACGCATTTGTACAAGTTTAAAACGACCGCGATGCTATTTTTCATTAGCCTGTCAATGGGCTTGTCCATTCTATGTTAGCATTAAGCTATCGACACAGCCAACCTTTATACTGTGTGTGTTTTTTTACAGATTAAACCAAACAGTATTATTGATTTAACATAACTCTTCCGTGTACAAGCACTTCATGTTGTACTTAACTTTTTTCCTTAGTTTTTGATTCATTTTTATAATTAGCCTGTCCCGTACAGCCACATGTGCAAGTAATGTTAATTTTTCCTTTGTGCTGCGTTTTACAGTAACTTCCATGTGGATACTCTCAATAATCAGCCTAAAGTTGGAAGTTTTTTAATTTCTATTTTAAAGCATTGCTTACCTAACTGCCAAATTAAAATCCAAAATTCAGGAGGGGGAGGATGAATGATGTCAATAAACCACGAGTGTGGAGCCGGTGTTGCAGTGTATTAATAAAATAATTGAAACAACACAATCCGTTTTTCATCCATTTAGTACCGCTTATTCCCTTTGTGGTCGCGGAGGGCGCTGGTGCCTATCTCAACTACAATCGGGCGGAAGGCTGGGTACACAGTGGACAAGTCGCCACCTCATCGCAGGAAACATCATGTATAAGAATAATTACAGATGTCCTGTAATGACATTTTTGCCGATATCCGATATTGTCCAACTCTTAATTACCGATTCCGATATCAACCGATACGATATATATTGTCGTGGAATTAACACATTATTATGCCTATTTTTGTTGTGATGCCCCGCTGGATGCATTAAACAATGTAACAAGGATTTCCAAAATAAATCAACTCAAGTTATGGGAAAAAAATACCCACATGGCACTGCCATATTTATTATTGAAGTCACAAAGTGCATTATTTTTTAACATGCCTCAAAACAGCAGCTTGGAATTTGGGAAAACTCTCCCTGAGAGAGCATGAGGAGGTTGAGGTGTGGGTAGGCGTAGCGGGGGTGTATATTGTAGCGTCCCGGAAGACTTAGTGCTAGCAAGGGGTTCTGAGTATTTCTTCTGTTGTGTTTATGTTGTGTTACGGCGCAGATGTTCTCCCAAAATGTATTTGTCATTCTTGTTTGTTGTGGGTTCACAGTGTGGCGCATATTTGTAACAGTCTTAAAGTTGTTTATACGGCCACCCTCAGTGTGACCTGTATGGCTGTTGATCAAGTATGCTTGCATTCACTTGTGTGTGTGAAAAGCCATAGATATTATGTGACTGAGCCAGCACGCAAAGGCAGTGCCTTTAAAGGGGAACATTATCACCAGACCTATGTAAGCGTCAATATATACCTTGATGGTGCAGAAAAAAGACCATCTATTTTTTTAACCGATTTCCGAACTCTAAATGGGTGAATTTTGGCGAATTAAACGCCTTTCTGTTTATTGCGCTGGAGGCGATGACGTCAGAATGTGACGTCGCCGAGGTAATACACCCACCATTTTCATTTTCAACACATTACAAAATCAGCTCTGTTATTTTCCGTTTTTTTGACTATTTTTTGGAACCTTGGAGACATCATGCCTCGACGGTGTGTTGTCGGAGGGTGTAACAACACTAACAGGGAGGGATTCAAGTTGCACCACTGGCCCGAAGATGCGAAAGTGTCTGCCGCCAGACCCCCATTGAATGTGCCAGAGTGTCTCCACATTTGACCGGCGATGCAAAGGCAGACATGGCACAGAGATGTATGGATAACCTGCAGATGCATTTGCAACGATAGTCAACGAAATCACAAAGGTGAGTTTTGTTGATGTTGACTGCCAGCTAATCGATGCTAACATGCTACGCTAATCGATGCTAACATGCTATTTACCGGCGGTGCTAAGACAGACATGGCACAGAGATGTATGGATAACCTGCAGATGCATTTGCAACGATAGTCAACGAAATCACAAAGGTGAGTTTTGTTGATGATGACTGCCAGCTAATCGATGCTAACATGCTACGCTAATCGATGCTAACATGCTATTTACCGGCGGTGCTAAGACAGACATGGCACAGAGATGTATGGATAACATGCAAATGCATTTGCAACGATAGTCAACGAAATCACAAAGGTGAGTTTTGTTGATGTTGACTGCCAGCTAATCGATGCTAACATGCTACGCTAATCGATGCTAACATGCTATTTACCGGCGGTGCTAAAGCAGACATGGAACAGAGATGTATGGATAACCTGTAGATGCATTTGCAAACTATATTATGTTTCCTTCCACCCACATTTAATGCGAAAAAAACACTTACCAATCGAAGGATTTAAGTTGCTCCAGTGTCAAAAGATGCGAAAGTCCTGATCGTTTGGTCCGCACATTTTACCGGCGATGCTAACGCAGCTATTCGGCCATGCTATGGCTATGAATAGCGTCAATAGCTATTCGCTCAATAGCTTCAGTTTCTTCTTCAATATTTTCATACTCCAACCATCTGTTTCAATACATGCGTAATCTGTTGAATCGCTTAAATCGCTGAAATCCGAGTTTGAATCCGAGCTAATGTCATTATATCTTGCTGTGGTATCTGCCATTGTTTGTTTACATTGGCAGCACTGTGTGACGTCACAGGGAAATGGCCAGTGTCTTCGCAGAGAGCCGAAAATAAGACACTTTAAAGCTTTATTTAGGGATACCCCGAGACCGGTAAAAATTTGAAAAAAACTTCAAAAAATACAACAAGCCACTGGGAACTGATTTTTATTGTTTTTAACCCTTTTGAAATTGTGATAATGTTCCCCTTTAAAGTTTATTGGCGCTCTGTACAGCGGTGTTTTAAAATGTCATAAACCGATACCGATAATTTCCGATCACATTTTAAAGCATTTATCAGCCGATAATGACGGCAGTCCGATATTATCGGAATTCTCTAAGAATAATATATGTTGATACTAATCCCACATTTTTATTTTTAAATAAACGTATACATCTTTCTTTTTTTTAACCTTTTTTCCCAAAAAATACATGCGTCACAGCCAATTATGCAAATCTATTTTCATAAATAATAATCCATGCACGAAGCAAGCTTAACTGCAATATGCATATATATGTAGGAAATGAGCTATTCACTCCCAAGCTTCATGGATGCTTCCACCCCTGGAGTTCTCTTTAGATCTATCACAACAGTATTCTCTTAGGACTGAGGGGCTTACGGTTTGCGTGTGTAGCAGGGGAACGTCAGAAAATCCATGCAGCGTACATCAAATGATTTCAGAGAGCCACTAATGAATAGGTAGACAATTTAATTTGCGAGAGGCTGTGGCAAATTGGATCAAATGCATTGCGGTGGGAAAAAAATAACACAAAAAAACAATGCTAATTAAACTGTATGCGACTGTTGAGAAATGCCATTGCGCAGCCAAATTGACAAATGATTGATAAAAACAATTGTTAATGGAGGATTATGATGCCCTTGCCATGATATTAAATTATAGCAATCCTCAACTACTTTTGCAAGAGGTTCCATTAGTGTACTACAATCAGGGACGTGCACATAATTATAGAGGGGCAGGGGCTCAAAGGTAGCTTTTGCAGCTAGTGGATCCATGAAAATAAATGGAAAATGTTTAATTTTTATAGGAATCAATTTTTAAATATACGTTTTTTGACCATTTCTTTGCAACCAGAAGGAGCTTGTCTATACGTTTTTCGAAAAAAGTTTCATTATTATAATTATTATACCAAAATAAACAATGCGGGAATAGGTCTGAATCAAGAATCTATTTTGTGACCACAAGACTCGGAATCAGATCGAATCGTTACGTGCCCATATATTTACACGCCTATAATGTTGACCAGAGATTCTCAAACTGTGGTACGTGGACCCCTAGAGCAGTGGTTCTCAACCTTTTTTCAGTGATGTACCCCCTGTCAACATTTTTTTTAATTCAAGTACCCCCTAATCAGAGCAAAGCATATTTGGTTGGAAAAAAGAGATAAAGAAGTAAAATACAGCACTATGTCATCAGTTTCTGATTTATTAAATTGTATAACAGTGCAGAATATTACTCATTTGTTGTGGTCTTTCTTAAACTATTTGGAAAAAAATATATAAAATTAACTAAAAACTTGTTGAAAAATAAACAAGGGATTCAATTCTAAATAAAGATTTCTCCACATAGAAGTAATCATCAACTTAAAGAGCCCTCTTTGGGGATTGTAATAGAGATCCATCTGGATTCATGAACTTCATTCTAAACATTTCTTCACAAAAAAATAAATCCTTAACATAAATTTTTATGGAACATGTCCACAAAAAAAATCTAGCTGTCAACACTGAATATTGCATTGTTGCATTTCTTTTCACAGTTTATGAACTTACATTCATATTTTGTTAAAGTATTATTCAATAAATCTATTTACAAATAATTTTCAAATGTTCCTATTTTTATAATATTTTTAAAAAAATCTCACGTACCCCTTGGCATGCCTTCAAGTACCCACAGGGGTACGGGTACCCCCATTTGAGAACCACTGCACTAGCGGTATGCTGTCTCCATCGAGTGCTACGGCAAAGAATCACTTGATCAAGTTACATGTATTTTATTTGATTCATTATTTAAGTAAAGTGTTATTGTTCAAACTGTGTGTAACGTTACAGTGACCAAAAATATGAAATATACTAAAACTTTAACCTTGTTTTTAATGAATACTTAGGCCTACAATGCTACCATATTTTAATGTTGATTATTATCGCGGTACTTGCTGAGCAAGGAGCTTTCGGAGGTGATACTTGGTGAAAAAAGTTTGACAACCACTGATGTAGACCACAAGTAAGTGTTTTTTAAATGTAGCAAAAACACATTGTGATGTGGATTTTGGGGGAATGTATTGACAAGCAAAAGTTGGATTAAGTTTATATTTGGGCATGTGGCTCTTAAATGTCTTATTTTATAAAACGGTGCTCAGTGCTGGTGGAGGCTGTACCGTCTTGGCATGTAATATGTTGACTAATTTTCATTCAGCAGACCTTAGAACTCTCTGTAATTAAGCGCTATCTGCTTTATGTGAGCGGATGTGATGGAAACTGTGTCGGTGGAGGTTTGTTTGCGAGGTATCACCTTGATCCACAGCCTGAAACTAGCCAGTATCCAAGTAAACCTCTTTTTCAAGTCCTGGCAAAGAGGCAGCAAAGGTACACATAGAATTACATTTGCAATTACAAACCCCGTTTCCATATGAGTTGGGGAAATTGTGTTAAATGTAAATATAAACGGAATACAATGATTTGCAAATCCTTTTCAATTTGATGTTCAAACTGATAAACATTTATTTTTTTTGCAAATAATCATTAACTTAAGAATGTCATGCCAGCAACACGTGACAAAGAAAATGCGAAAGGTGGCAATAAATACTGATAAAGTTGAGTAATGCTCATCAAACACATCCCACAGGTGCGCAGGCTAATTGAGAACAGTCGGGTGCCATGATTGGGTATAAAAGCAGCTTCCATGAAATGCTAAGTAATTCACAAAATGGGGCAAGGGTCACCAACTTGTAAGCAAATTGTCGAACAGTTTTAGAACAACATTTCTTAACGAGCTATTGCAAAGAATTTAAGGATTTTACCATCTACGGCCCCTAAAATCATCAAAAGGTTCAGAGAATCTGGAGAAATCACTGCACGTAAGCGATGATATTACGGACCTTTGACCCCTCAGGCGGTACTGCATCAAAAACCGACAGTGTGTAAAGGATATCACCACATGAGCTCAGGAACACTTCATAAAACCACTGTCAGTAACTACAGTTGGTCGCTACATCTGTAAGTGCAAGTTAAAACTCTACTATGCAAAGCCAAACCCATTTACCAACAACACCCTGAAACGCCGCCGGCTTCGCTGGGCACGAGCTCACCTAAGATGGACTGATGCAAAGTGGAAAAGTGTTCTGTGGTCTGACGAGTGGTCTGACGAGTCCACATTTCAAGTGCTGTATTTTACTGCTTTATCTGGTTTTTTCAACCAAACATGTTTTGCTCTTATTAGGGCAGTGGTGTCAAACTCAAATACAGAGTGGGCCAAAATTTAAAACTGAACAAAGCCGCGGGCCGAGGTTGAACAAATTAACCCTCTAATAGGGACCCAAACAAGTTTTACATTGAATATTGACCAAGCAAGGCTTATATAACTTTATAGTGACATGCAAAATACAGTTTCAAATAATAATTAAAAAATATCAATGGCATATCAAATTAAATAAAAACACAAATTTAATGCCTTTTTTCGGCGGCGGGTTTGAGTTGGGGCGGGGTTTGGTGGTAGCGGGGGTGTATATTGTAGCGTCCCGGAAGAGTTAGTGATGCAAAGGGTTCTGGGTATTTGTCCGGTTGTGTTTATATTGTGTTACGGTGCGGATGTTCTCCCGAAATGTGTTTGTCATTCTTGTTTGCTGTGGGTTCACATTGTGGCGCATATTTGTAACAGTGTTAACCTTGTTTATACAGCCACCCTCAGTGTGACCTGTATGGCTGTTGACTAGGTATGCGTTGTGTGTGTGTGTGTGTGTGTGTGTGTGTGTGTATGAGCCGCATATATTATGTGAGTGGGCCGGCACGCTGTTTTTATGGAAGAAAAGCGGATGTGGCGACATGTTGAGAACGCCAAAAGCAGCACTTTTACGGCCCGCCCCCAATATTATTGTCCAGGTGGAAATCGAGAGAAATACGGGAGGGGCACTGAACTTCGGGAGTCTCCCGGGAAAATTGGGAGGGTTTACGAGTCTGAGTATTAGCGGTGAATGTGGTGTTACAGCGGCGGGACAACTCTAATGTTAATTTGGCCCGCAGAGTTTGACGCCCATGTATTAGGGGGTACTTGAATTAAAAAAAATGTTCACAGGGGGGGTACATCACTGAAAAAAGGTTGAGAACCACTGTACTAGAGGACAGAAAAGGCCATCCCCACCCGAGAGTATAAATCACAGTGGTGTGTCAGTTTGTGACCACATTAAGGAGGCATGGCAAACAGTGTGGACCATCTGAAGACAAGAACAAGCAACATTCCTATAAAAAGGTCACCATAATCTAGCACAGATAAAAATGTGGAAGGGACAAAAGAAAAACATCCCTCCTTACGGAAGAAAAAGCCCAATTTAGGTTTGAATTTCTTTACAATTTTATCAATAAAAGTAAGGAACTCTTCAATTAAAAAAACAAAGTATTTATATTCATGCACCACATTCCCTTCGAGAGTGGACACAGCGTGAGGCACCGTCTTTTGATTGGAAACCAACATATGTTTGGTCTTGTCGGCATTGAGAACCAGTTTGAGATAAGTCCGTGATTGCTGCACAGGAACAAAGGCTTTCTGCTGGGAATTAACAGACTGTTTAAGAGATGGCCCAAAGCAATAAATAATTGTATCATCAGCATAAAAATGCATATTAACATCAGAGAAATGTTCTAAATCATTGATGTACAAGACAAACAAGAAGCCCCAAAACAGATGCCTGTGTCAGACCCATAAAAACAGTAACAACTTCAACGTGTACTAACAAGCTACAGCTCCCTTCCTCCCTTCCTCCCCTCCAACATCACTGGGTCTCCAACACATCACACACGCGTGTTTTCATGCACTAAATTAGTCTGATTTAGGGGTGGGCGATATGGCCTTTTTTAATATCTCGATATTTTTAGGCCATGTCACGATACACGATATAAATCTCGATATTTTGCATTAGCCTTGAATGATTACTTGATGCACATAATCACAGCAGTATGATGATTCTATGTGTCTACACTAAAACATTCTTCTTCATACTGCATTAATAAATGCTCTTTTTTTTAACTTTCATGCCGAGAGGGAAATCACAACTAAGTCACTTTACCGAAATTGTATTTATTAAACACTTATTAAGCAGTGGCACAAACATTCATGTCATTTTAAAACAGAAAGTGCAAGATTGTCAGAGACATTTTAAAACAAGCTATGAGTGCACTTTTGTGAATGATGACACTAAGATGATGTATCTAAACACTAAATTAAAGTGCACTTTTTGTACATAACGCCACTACAATAGTTAAAAACAAATAAAGTGCACTTTTGTGCATGATGTCACACAAGATATTTAAATAACTGTCAAATAAAAAGGAGCTGCATACTAGGTTCCTGCGGACGTTCTCTCCTTCTGTTGTTGACTTTTTTATTTTTTTTCCATACGGTGTTGATCCGGAAATAGTTGCTTCGTCATTTTGTTGGTGTGGCACCGGCTGAAGATGTTGACATGCGGAGTTTCAAGCATTCCTCATTCTCTTGGAAAGCAGTGTATTGCAGCTGTCTTTAGCACCGAAACACAGCCGGTGTTTCTTTGTTGGTTGTGAATCTTTAACACAGAGCGGTCAAGCGAACATGTTTCTCTACGTCAACCAGCAAGTTTTTGGATGGGAAAATTGTGATATTAAGTCGGCTCTTACCAGAGACTTCAGTGGATTATGCAACCTCGTCCTGCAGTTGTCAAAAAGGCAGCTGTGATTTTGGCTCCTCGGCTTCTCTCAGAGACACTGGCGTTCACCGCAGCCATCCGACTTTCAGGTATGACTTTATAATCTCACTAAAATACTATTAACACAATAAGCAGATAAGGGATTTTCCAGAATTATCCTAGTAAATGTGTCTAATTACATGTAATTACATGGGGCCGTCGCCTTTTCTTTTTTTTTAGTGCTTCACTTTAACTTTCCTCATCCACAAATCTTTCATCCTCGCCCAAATTAATGGGGAAATCGTCGCTTTCTCGGTCCGAAAAGCTCTTGCTGCTGGAGGCCATGATTATAAACAACGTGAGGATGTGAGGAGCTCCACAACCCGTGACGTCACACGCACATCGTCTGCTACTTCCGGTACAGGCAAGGCTTTTTTATTAGCGACCTAAAGTTGCGAACTTTATCGTCGATGTTCTCTACTAAATCCTTTCAGCAAAAATACGGCAATATCGCGAAATGATCAAGTATGACACATAGAATGGACCTGCTATCCCCGTTTAAATAAGACAATCTCATTTCAGTAGGCCTTTAAGTATAGTTAGCAGTAATCTCCCCTTTCTAAACGTAACATATCTTTAATTAAGATCTTGATTTCTGGTTATTTTAGGCCAGCAGAGAAGGCCTTGCTGGCCCTGACGGCACACCACTGAATACATGTGATTTAAAGATAAATACATTTTAACTTACAATATAACAAGGGCCAATAAAAAAAATGCATCTCTTGGCCAAATTGGCCTCTGGGCATACTTGCCAACACCCCCGGATTTTCCGGGAGACTCCCGGAATTCAGCGCCTCTCCCGAAAACCTCCAGGGACAAATTTTCCCCCGAAATTCACGCGAAGCTGGAGGCCACGCCCCCTAGAGCTCCATGAGAACGACTCAGCAATGTTGTGACCCTCTTAAACAGGACAATACTGTCATCTACTGTACATAGAATAGAATAGAATGTAATTTATTGATCCCTGGGGGGTATTCAGCACCACAGTTTGCTCACAATAAACAATGATAATAATAAATAATATAATATATATAATATACATACAATATATAATATGTGAATAATAGAAAAATATTCTACATCTATCCTACATTTAAGTGCAGTCAAGGAAAATATGCATTAGGGCAGTGGTTCTCAAACTTTTTTCAGTGATGTACCCCCTGTGAACATTTTTTAAATTCAAGTACTCCCTAATCAGAGCAAAGCATTTTTGGTTGAAAAAAAGAGATAAAGAAGTAAAATACAGCACTATGTCATCAGTTTCTGATTTATTAAAGTGTATAACAGTGCTAAATATTGCTAATTTGTAGTGGTCTTTTTTGAACTATTTGGAAAAAAAGATTTAAAAATAACTAAAAACTTGTTGAAAAATAAACAAGTTATATTTGTTGAAAAATAAACAAGTTATATAATTATAAATAAATATTTCTACACATGGAAGTAATCAACTTATAGTGCCCTCTTTGGGGATTGTAATAAAGATCCTGTCAGGCTTGCCACTGACAGTTTGTTTGTGTTTTAGTTTTTTCTCTGTGTATTTAGTATTTCCTGTCCTTAGTTCCTGTCAGCACTCTTATTTTGGTTCAGCTTCCTGTTTGTCTCCCTATGTGCTGTTTTCCCTCAGCTGCGGCTGATTGGCACCTGGCCACACCTGGTGTCAATCAGTCCGCTCCTATTTTACCTGCTTTGTTCCTCCAGTCAGTGCTGGATTATTGTGTCGTGTCGTATCCTGTTTTCTCAATGCAGAGTTGCGGTAAGCTTTATTTGATTGCGATTTTTTTTTTTAGCTTACTGCCTTTTGTCCCCTGCTTCCAAGTTTGTTTTCATATTATTTGTACGACTTCTGTTTCCTGCTCGAGACCTGCTAGCTTCTACGCTAGGCCTTTTTGTTTTTGCTAGCTTCCATGCTAAGCTCAGTTTATTTTCTAGTTCCCATGCTAGCTCTCTTTGTTTGTTATCTGCCTCGTGCGCGCTTTTTGTTTGTACACTTTGTTTGGTTTTCTTCTAGTATTTTAAATTAAAACCATGTTTCCTTATTCAATGCCTGCCTCCTTCTCTGAATCTTGGGGTTCGTCACAAACTAATTCTGACGGATCCATCTGGATTCATGAACTTAATTTTAAACATTTCTTCACAAAAAAAGAATTCTTTAACATCAATATTTATGGAACATGTCCACAAAAAATCTAGCTGTCAACACTGAATATTGCATTGTTGTATTTCTTTTCACAGTTTATGAACTTACGTTCATATTTTGTTGAAGTATTATTCAATAAATATATTTTTAAAGGATTTTGGAATTGTTGCTATTTTTAGAATATTTTTTAAAGATCTCACGTACCCATTGGCATACCTTCAAGTACCCCCAGGGGTACGCGTACCCCCATTTGAGAACCACTGCATTAGGGAGTCTATTCTGAAGCCACGGCAGAACAAAGGTTACTCAAATAGTGAAAGGTAAGTGTTGTTGTTGTTTTTTTTTATAAACCAGCAAGCCCAGTACAGTTAGTAGAACAACTGTTTTTATTACTGTGTATTTGATAGGTGCAGTCTGAAATTCAACTATTTATTTTATTTATATATACAATAAAATATATATAGGTACAATTCACTGTAAGTCAAGTATTTCATATATATATATATATATATATATATATATATATACATATATATATATATATATATATATATATATTAGGGGTGTGGGAAAAAATTGATTCGAATATGAATCGAATACGTTGTGCGATTCAGAATCGATTCTCATTTTTAAAAAATCGATTTAAAAAAAAAAAAAAAATTTAATCAATCCAACAAACCACTTCACAGCAATACCATAACAATGCAATCCAATTCCAAAACCAAACCTGACCCAGCAACACTCAGAACTGCAATAAACAGAGCAATTGAGAGGAGACAAACACGACACAGAACAAACCAAAAGTAATGAAACAAAAATGAATATTATCAACAACAGTATCAATATTAGTTATAATTTCAGCATAGCAGTGATTAAAAATCCCTCACTGACATTATCATTAGTCATTTATAAAAATAATAAGAAAAAGAACAATAGTGTCACAGTGGCTTACACTTGCATCGCATCTCATCAGCTTGACAACACACTGTGTCCAATGTTTTCACAAAGATAGAATAAGTCGTATTTTTGGTTCGTTTAATAGTTAAAACAAATTTACATTATGGCAATCAGTTGATAAAACATTGTCCTTTAAAATTATAAAAGCTTTTTTTTTTTTTAAATCTACTACTCTGCTAGCATGTCATCAGACTGGGGTAGATCCTGCGGAAATCCTATGTATTGAATGAATACAGAATCGTTTTGAATCGGAAAAATATCGTTTTTGAATGAGAATATATATATATATATATATATATATATCTATATTCAGAAAGTGATTCGGTTCAGTATGTTCACTCAAAAGATTCGTTCCTTCAAACGAATCGTTCGAACAAACGAATCTTTTGAGTGAACGTACTGAACCGAATCACTTCCTGTACTGACAAAGAGTGATCTTTAAAACATTTTTAATACATGTATGTTTTGTTAGAAACATTACATGTTAATAATACAATGTAATGTGAAAAAAGAAAACTTGTAACACATTTTAGAATCATTTTTTCCTATCTTGTCAAATCCACTATGAATTGTTCAAATAAATGTAATGTAATGTCGAAAATAATTGCATTTCAAAACACATTTAAGAATATATTTCAATTTTGTCGTCGAGTCAAATGTTAAAATGCAAAAACAATAATACCATTTGTAAATTTGTATGTAATTTTTACCACTTTAAAAAACTTTTTTTTTTTTTCGTTTTGTTTTCGGATCCATTTTAAAATGTCATGGACACTTCCTGGAGAGGACACCAAAAAAAAAAGAAAATAATATTTGTTGCAAATTTTAAAATAAATTGTTATTATCTTGTCAGATTCACACACGCCGAGATCTGTTACTGACTGACTCATGATTCGCCGACCTGCACACAGAACTGCTGCTGCGGAAGTGATTCGGTGAACGAATCTTTTGAACGAATCACTTCAAGGAACTAATACTAGTGATTCAGTACAGTCAAAAGAACTGTACTGAACGACACAACACTAGCTCCCGGTAGTGTTCGCGAACGACACAACACTAGCCCCCGGTAGTGTTGTGTCGTTCGCGAAGGATTCGTTCGAACGAACAAATCTTTTGAGTGAACATACTTAACCGAATCACTTCCTGAACTGATTCGTTCCTTTCTCGGTTCAGTTGAGCTCCGCCGCGACCGTGCCGGTATGAGTGGAACTGGCGCGACACAATCATTTCCCTGTGTCAGTACGTTCGCGAACGTGAATCACGTGATTCGCGCCAGTTCCACTCATACCGGCATGGTTGCGGCGGAGCTTAACTGAACTAGGAAAGGAACGAATCAGTTCAAAAAGTGATTCGCTTCAGTACGTTCACTCAAAAGGTTCGTTCGTTCGAACAAATCGTTCGCGAACGACACAATACTAGCCCCCGGTAGTGTTCGCGATTGACACAACACTAGCACCTGTAGTGTTGTGTCGAACGAACGAATCTTTTGAGTGAACGTACTGAACCGAATCACTTCCTGTACTGACAAAGAGTGATCTTTATTACATTTTTAATACATGTATGTTTTGTTAGAAACATTACATGTTAAAATAATAAAATGTAATCTGAAAAAAGAAAACTTGTAACACATTTTAGAATCATTTTTTCCTATCTTGTCAAATCCACTATGAATTGTTCAAATAAATGTAATGTAATGTCGAAAATAATTGCATTTCAGACACATTTAAGAATATATTTCAATTTTGTCATTGAGTGAAATGTTAAAATGTAAAAATAATACCATTGCTAAATTTGTATGTAATTTTTACCACTTTAAAAAACTTCTTTTTTTTTTCGTTTTGTTTTCGGATCCATTTTAAAATGTCATGGACACTTCATGGAGAGGACACAAAAAAAAAATAATAATAATATTTGTAGCAAATTTTAAAATAAATTGTTATTATCTTGTCAGATTCACACACACCGAGATCTGTTACAGACTGACTCATGATTCTCCGACCTGCACACAGAACTGCTGCTGCGGAAGTGATTCGGTGAACGAATCTTTTGAACAAATCACTTTAAGGAACTAATACTAGTGATTCAGTACAGTCAATAGAACTGTACTGAACGACACAACACTAGCTCCCGGTAGTGTTCGCGAACGACACAACACTAGCCCCCGGTAGTGTTGTGTCGTTCGCGAAGGATTCGTTCGAACGAACAAATCTTTTGAGTGAACATACTTAACCGAATCACTTCCTGAACTGATTCGTTCCTTTCTCGGTTCAGTTGAGCTCCGCCGCGACCATGCCGGTATGAGTGGAACTGGCGCGACACAATCAGTTCCCTGTGTCAGTACGTTCGCGAACGTGAATCACGTGATTCGCGCCAGTTCCACTCATACCGGCATGGTTGCGGCGGAGCTTAACTGAACTAGGAAAGGAACGAATCAGTTCAAAAAGTGATTCGCTTCAGTACGTTCACTCAAAAGGTTCGTTCGTTCGAACAAATCGTTCGCGAACGACACAATACTAGCACCTGTAGTGTTGTGTCGAACGAACGAATCTTTTGAGTGAACGTACTGAACCGAATCACTTCCTGTACTGACAAAGAGTGATCTTTATTACATTTTTAATACATGTATGTTTTGTTAGAAACATTACATGTTAAAATAATAAAATGTAACGTGAAAAAAGAAAACTTGAACCTTTTTTCCTATCTTGTCAAATCCACTATGAATTGTTCAAATAAATGTCATGTAACGTAGAAAATAATTGCATTTCAAAACACATTTAAGAATATATTTCAGTTTTGTCGTTGAGTCAAATGTTAAAATGCAAAAATAATAATACCATTTGTAAGTTTTTATGTAATTTTTACCACTTTAAAAAACGTTTTTTTTTTTTTCGTTTTGTTTTCGGATCCATTTTAAAATGTCATGGACACTTCATGGAGAGGACACAAAAAAAAAAAGAAAATAAAATTTGTAGCAAATTTTAAAATAAATTGTTATTATCTTGTCAGATTCACACACACACCGAGATCTGTTACAGACTGACTCATGATTCTCCGACCTGCACACAGAACTGCTGCTGCGGAAGTGATTCAGTGAACGAATCTTTTGAACGAATCACTTTAAGGAACTAATACTAGTGATTCAGTACAGTCAAAAGAACTGTACTGAACGACAACACTAGCTACCGGTAGTGTTCGCGAACGACACAACACTAGCCCCCGGTAGTGTTGTGTCGTTCGCGAAGGATTCGTTCAAACGAACAAATCTTTTGAGTGAACATACTTAACCGAATCACTTCCTGAACTGATTCGTTCCTTTCTCGGTTCAGTTGAGCTCCGCCGCGACCATGCCGGTATGAGTGGAACTGGCGCGACACAATCAGTTCCCTGTGTCAGTACGTTCGCGAACGTGAATCACGTGATTCGCGCCAGTTCCACTCATACCGGCATGGTTGCGGCGGAGCTTAACTGAACTAGGAAAGGAACGAATCAGTTCAAAAAGTGATTCGCTTCAGTACGTTCACTCAAAAGGTTCGTTCGTTCGAACAAATCGTTCGCGAACGACACAATACTAGCGCCCGGTAGTGTTCGCGATTGACACAACACTAGCACCTGTAGTGTTGTGTCGAACGAACGAATCTTTTGAGTGAACGTACTGAACCGAATCACTTCCTGTACTGACAAAGAGTGATCTTTATTACATTTTTAATACATGTATGTTTTGTTAGAAACATTACATGTTAAAATAATAAAATGTAATCTGAAAAAAGAAAACTTGTAACACATTTTAGAATCATTTTTTCCTATCTTGTCAAATCCACTATGAATTGTTAAAATAAATGTAATGTAATGTCGAAAATAATTGCATTTCAAAACACATTTAAGAATATATTTCAATTTCGTCGTCGAGTCAAATGTTAAAATGCAAAAATAATAATCCATCCATCCATCCATTTTCTACCGCTTATTCCCTTTCGGGGTCGCGGGGGGCGCTGGCGCCTATCTCAGCTACAATCGGGCGGAAGGCAGGGTACACCCTGGACAAGTCGCCACCTCATCGCAGGGCTAACACAGATAGACAGACAACATTCACACTCACATTCACACACTAGGGCCAATTAATACCATTGGTAAATTTGTATGTAATTTTTACCACTTTAAAAAAAAAAAATTTTTTTTCCATTTTGTTTTCGGATCCATTTTAAAATGTCATGGACATTTCATGGAGAGGACACAAAAAAAAAAGAAAATAATATTTGTAGCAAATTTTAAAATAAATTGTTATTATCTTCAGTACAGTCAAAAGAACTGCCGATCCCATCACTATAGCCCCCCGGGCCACACTTTGGATACCTTTTAGTTCATACCCTTGTACTTCAATGAATTTAAAAAAAAAATGGCTTGACACTCACACAGCGCAGTGATAAATGATGCATTTCCAGCCGGACGGTCTTTCCAGAAAGTTATAGACACGTCCTTGGATGTAGGAGTGGGTGAGGACGGGCCGAGCTCCGCTGCTGTACACCGACATGCGGCCCGGCGACATGCGGGGATGAAGCAAGTAAGGCTGGAGATGAATTTGCGTCGCCTCGCTGCTTGTTTGGCGCCTGTCTGAATCCCGAGCGGGCATTTTCTTCATCTGCGAGAAAGAGTTGTCTGCGAGTGTCCCTGGAGGGTCTGTCCCGGATGATGGCTCCCGGTCCGGGGATCTCCGTCCCGGGCCCGCATCTGGATACTTCCGCCCGGTCCCCTGATAGTTAGGAAAAGTCGACATTTTGGCGTCTTCTCCGGTTGTTGTTTTTTTCGGTCAGTGATTCGAAAAGACACTCGCCCTGTGCGAGGAAACTAAATAGAAGTGACGAGTTTAACCATTTATTTACCCTGGACTTGAACTTGCAGGATTGTTTTGGTTTTGTGTGCCTTCCTCCAGACCCTCCCCCACTTCTCTCGTATAACTGGGGTGTCCAAACTTTTTCCACTTAGGGCCGCAGAATGAAAAATCAAAACAAGCGGGGGCCATTTTGGCTTTTTTTTTTTTCATTTTAAAAACCAATTGTCTATCTGTGTTGGCCCTGCGATGAGGTGGCGACTTGTCCAGGGTGTACCCCGCCTTCCGCCCGATTATAGCTGAGATAGGCGCCAGCGCCCCCCGCGACCCCGAAAGGGAATAAGCGGTAGAAAATGGATGGATGGACATCCATCCATCCTTCCATTTCTACCGCTTATTCCCTTTTGTATATGTATAAGCAGGGGCGTCACTAGACCTAATACTGTACTGGGGCACAAATAATTCATGTGAGCGTGCAAAGCGTGCGAGCAAAAACCTTTTTAGCACTTATTTATCATTAAAAAAATACATAAATAGTGCTTTAAACTATGAAATCATATCAGATTATGTTGTATGGATCTTTGATTAACCACCTGAAATTAACTAATGCATTTGACCTACTTGTGCACTGTTTTTTACTCCAGACTTCTAAACTGCTACTGGTAAAAGCAAAAAGAGCAATTAATCTTTTGGACATATATATTGCAGTATCCATCCATCCATCCATCTTCTTCCGCTTATCCGAGGTCGGGTCGCGGGGGCAACAGCCTAAGCAGGGAAACCCAGACTTCCCTTTCCCCAGCCACTTCGTCGGGACGGTTTAGCCCGGTTGGTAGATCGGCCGTGCCAGCAACTTGAGGGTTGCAGGTTCGATTCCCGCTTCCGCCATCCTAGTCACTGCTGTTGTGTCCTTGGGCAAGACACTTTACCCACCTGCTCCCAGTGCCACCCACACTGGTTTGAATGTAACTTAGATATTGGGTTTCACTCTGTAAAGCGCTTTGAGTCACTAGAGAAAAAGCGCTATATAAATATAATTCACTTCACTTCACTTCGTCTAGCTCTTCCCGGGGGATCCCCGACATGAGGGTTGCAGGTTCGATTCCCGCTTCCGCCATCCTAGTCACTGCTGTTGTGTCCTTGGGCAAGACACTTTACCCACCTGCTCCCAGTACCACCCACACTGGTTTGAATGTAACTTAGATATTGGGTTTCACTATGTAAAGCGCTTTGAGTCACTAGAGAAAAAGCGCTATATAAATATAATTCACTTCACTTCACTTCGTCTAGCTCTTCCCGGGGGATCCCCGACATAGTCTTCCCAACGTGTCGTGGGTCGTCTCCGTGGCCTCTAACCAGTCGGACGTGCCCTGACCAGATGCCCAAACCACCTCATCTGGCTCCTCTCGATGTGAAGGAGCAGCGGCTTTACTTTGAGGTTAATCCCGGATGGCAGAGCTTCTCACCCTATCTCTAAGGGAGAGCCCCGCCACCCGGCGGAGGAAACTCATTTCGGCCACTTGTACCCGTGATCTTGTCCTTTTGGTCATGACCCAAAGCTCATGACCAAAGGTAATGATGGGAACGTAGATCGACCGTTAAATTGAGAGCTTTGCCTTCCGGCTCAGCTCCTTCTTCACCACAACGGATCGATACAGCGTCCGCATTACTGAAGACGCCGCACCGATCCGCCTGTCGATCTCACGATCCACTCTTCCCTCACTCGTGAACAAGACTCCGAGGTACTTGAACTCCTCCACTTGGGGCAGGGTCTCATCAATGTCCTTCTTGTATTTAACCATCACAGTCTTTTCAGGGTGATAACCATGAACGATTTCGAAATAAATCTCTTTGACTTTGTTGTCGTTGTGGCTTGTGCAGCCCTTTGAGACACTTGTGATTAAGGGCTAAATAAGTAAACATTGATTGATTGATTGATTGTATCTGTTAGGAAGAGAACGTGTTGTGACCCAGCAGATGTCTTTCACAACATTATTCCAGAGCGCAATTACCAGAGGTAGGTAGTAACGCGCTACATTTACTCCGTTACATCTACTTGAGTAACTTTTGGGTTAAATTGTACTTCTAAGAGTAGTTTTTATGCAACATACTTTTACTTCAGTATATTTATAGAGAAGAAACGCTACTTTTACTCCGCTCCATTTATCTGCAATCAGGTCGCTACTCGCTACTTTTTTTTTTATCGATCTGTTAATGCACGCTTTGTTTGTTTTGATTTTGTCAGAAACTCATTCAAAGTAGGAACTACGCATGCTTGCGTTTCACCAATCAAATGCAGTCACTGGTGACGTTGGACCAATCAAACAGAGCCAGGTGGTCACGTGACCGTCACACGTAGAACCCGACATGTTGATAAACCTATTGGGGTTTTACCATTTAGTGGTCAACTGGACGGAATATGTACTATACTGTGCAATCTACTAATAAAAGTTTCAATCAATCAACCAATCAAACAAAAGTGTAAAGGAAAAAAGACACTTTTTATTTCAACCGTACTTCCCGTCAAAAGCCTAAAGACTGATCGCTCAGTTCCTGTCTTCACAATAAAAGTGCCGCTCCATCGCGCTAACAAAATAAGAGTCTCCGAAAGCCAGCGCAAACAAACTAGCAAGCTACGGAGTTTGCCGCCAATGTATTTCTTGTAAAGTGTATAAAAACGAATATGGAAGCTGGACAAATAAGATGCCAAAAACCAACGACTTTCATGATGTATTAGACAGGAAAGAGGAACTTTTTTTCTCCTCCATTTGAAAACCGGGACGTTATCAGCACTATACTGTTTGATTCCAATCAATGCAAGTCATCAGAATCAGGTAATACACCAACTTATATTTTTGTCTTCATTAAAGATAGGAATCTATATGTTAAACATGCTTGTATATTCATTAAAACACCTTTAACATGTGAACAAAAAAGGCAAAATAAATAAATATAAATTATATACTGTATATATAAATGTATATGTATATATGAGGTAGATCACCTCGACTTGGTCATTTATTAAGTAATTGATTAACGTTGAAAAACGTATTGGGGTGTTACCATTTAGTGGTCAATTGTACGGAATATGTACTGTACTGTGCAATCTACTAATACAAATTTCAATCAATCAATCAATGAATGCCTACTGAGCCTATGGTGCTGTTAAGTTATTGTGGCTCAATTTGCCTTAATTTTTTTTTATTTTAATGTATTATTATTTGATATATAATATTGTTCTAGTTGCTTAAGAGATATTCCTGGCTCTGAATTTGCTCATTGCTATTTTTATGTTTTTGTGCATTATTTGTTTCCGTAATCATTAAACAAACAGGTTACTCATCAGTTACTCAGTACTTGAGTAGTTTTTTCACAACATACTTTTTACTTTTACTCAAGTAAATATTTGGGTGACTACTCCTTACTTTTACTTGAGTAATACATCTCTAAAGTAACAGTACTCTTACTTGAGCACAATTTCTGGCTACTCTACCCACCTCTGGCAATTACATAGGAGACGGACACACGATCATTGTGGAATAAGCTGCGGATTTTTTATGATTAAAACAAGTGGATCATTCACAATTTTTACAGCAGAAAGAGGAAACGAGTAAGCCCTGTACAAAACAACAACACCTGATGGAATGGCATCAGACACAATGGCAGTTTTTTGGGGGAGTTTACAGCTACCCACCAACCACTTTGACCACCTGACGTCATACTGACACTGATTTACAGTTATGTCAACAGAACAGACCCTCACCTAGCAGAAATGTATTTTCTTAGTGTGTCTCCCCTACAGTTGCTCACATATAAATGTAATATATCCATTTTCATTTCAGTTTCCTTTATTTAACTCATTGCGATTAAAATCTCTATTTCAAGAGCGACCTAACAAAGACGGCGGCAATAAGACAATACAACAGAACAACGGCAGTCGTACCACAACAGGTCAAAAATAATTTAAAACAATTAAGTAATAATTTTATTTAAAAGCAAGTAAAAACCCTGTTTCCATATGAGTTGGGAAATTGTGTTAGATGTAAATATAAACAGAATACAATGATTTGCAAATCATTTTCAACCCGTCTTCAGTTGAATATGCTACAAAGACAACATATTTGATGTTCAAACTGATAAACATTTTTTTGCATATAATTATTAACTTTGGAATTTAATGCCAGCAACACGTGACAAAGAAGTTGGGAAAGGTGGCAATAAATACTGATAAAGTTGAGGAATGCTCATCAAACACTTATATGGAACATCCCACAGGTGTGCAGGCTAATTGGGAACAGGTGGGTGCCATGATTGGGTATAAAAGCAGCTTCCATGAAATGATAAGTAATTCACAAACAAGGATGGGGCGAGGGTCACCACTTTGTAAGCAAATTGTCGAACAGTTTAAGAACACCTTTTTCCAACAAGCTATTGCATGGAAATTAGGGATTTTACCATCTACGATCCGTAAAATCATCAAAAAGTTCAGAGAATCTGGAGAAATCACTGCACATAAGCAATGATATTACAGACTTCTGATCCCTCAGGCGGTACTGCATCAAAGACTGACATACGTGTGTAAAGGATATCACCACGTGGGCTCAGGATCACTTCATGAAACCACTGTCAGTAACTACAGTTGGTCGCTACATTTGTAAGTGCAAGTTAAAACTCTACTATGCAAAGCCAAACCCATTTATCAACAATATCCTGAAACGCCGCCGGCTTTGCTGGGCCCGAGCT
Source organism: Nerophis ophidion (assembly GCF_033978795.1). NCBI lineage: Eukaryota > Metazoa > Chordata > Actinopteri > Syngnathiformes > Syngnathidae > Nerophis > Nerophis ophidion. Next base: position 8,972,709 of record NC_084635.1, read on the forward strand.
CACCTAAGATGTACTGATGCAAAGTGGAAAGGTGTTCTGTGGTCTGACGAGTCCACATTTCAAATTATATTTAGAAACAGAGTTCGTGGTGTCCTCCAGAACAAAGAGGAAAATAACCATTCGAATTGTTATAGGCGCAAAGTTCCAAAGCCAGCATTGGTACCCAAGGCATGGGTAACTTACACATCTTTGAAGGCACCATTAATCCTGAAAAGTCCATACAGGTTTTGGAGCAACATATGTTGTCATCCAAGCAACGTTATCATGGACACCCCTGCTTATTTTAGCAAGACAAGTGTTACAATAGCGTGGCTTCGTAAAAAAATAGTGCTGGTACTTTCCTGGCCCGTCTGCAGTCCAGACCTGTCTCCCATCGAAAATGTGTGGCGCATTATGAAGCGTAAAATACGACTGCGGAGACCCGGCTGTTGAACGACTGAAGCTCTACATAAAACAAGAATGGGAAAGAATTCCACTTTCAAAGCTTCAACAATTAGTTTCCTCAGTTCCCAAACCTTTATTGAGTATTGTTAAAAGAAAACGTGTCCTTTCCCAACTACTTTGGCACATGTTGCAGCCATGAAATTCTAAGTTAATTGCAAAAAAAGTTTATGAGTTTGAACATTAAATATGTTGTCTTTGTAGTGCATTCACTTTGTAAGCATTTTTTTCCACCTTATTTTCAAATGGACTGCAAAGACAAGATATTAAATGTTCGAACTGAGAAACTTTTTATTATTTTTTTTTTTTTGCAAATAATCATTAACTTACAATTTAATGGCAGCAACACATTGCAGAAAAGTTGACACAAGGTCATTTTTACCACTGTTTTATATGCAGCGTTTCTGGGTGTTGTTGATAAAATGGCTTTCGCTTTGCATAGTACAGTTTTAACTTGCACTTACAGATGTAGCGACATTGCTGACCGGAAAGCTCTACAGTGGGTGGTAAGGTCATCCCGCTGCCACAAAAGAGCCACAAACAGCATCAAACACCCCACCCACCCTACACACAATGTTCTCTCTCCTACCATCTGGCAGCATGCGTGCGAGACTACCAGACTCAGCAATAGCGTTTTCCCACAAGCCATGAGACTGCTCAACTCATTTATGAAAAGTGGATTACAAATCCTCCCACAATCCCCACACACAAATACCTGTGGAACTGTGAAAAAGACAAAGTCAATGTCTGCAAAATACCCCTATGCACATAGGCCAATATCCACTTGCACAAGAATGTAATACATTTCCAAAACTATTCATCTCCACGCTGCTACTCTGCACCTTGGCAATATTGCCCGTTGTGTTGCACTACAGTAAATACCTCATCCTGACTATACTCAAACAACATGATAGATTTGTAGCTGTAAGCTCATTGTCTGTCATTTTATCTGTTAAATATCTGTCCTATTTTTAGTTTATGCTGAATGTGTGTCATATCTTGTTTTAATATCGGACGTTGGAGTATGGGAGAAACGCAATTTCAGTCTGCTGAGTGGCTCTCCACCGTTTTCCGGGCAAGAAACATGGAATTGGACTTGGAGGTGTTGATTCCCATCCCAATCGCTTCACATTGCTGCGAACCGATCCAGTGAGAGCTGAAAAACCTGGCCAGATGAAGTAATCAGGACTACATCATCTGCAAATAGAGATCTAATTCTGCAGCCACCAAACCAGAACCCCTCAACGCCCTGAGTGCGCCTAGAAATTCAGTCCATAAAAGTTATGAACAGAATCGGTGACAAAGGGCAGCCATGGCAGAGTCCAACCCTCAGTGGAAACGGGTCCGACTTACTGCCGACAATAGGGACCAAGATCTGACACTGATCGTACAGGGGAGCGTATCGCCACAATCAGACAGTCCATTACCCCATACTCTCTGAGCACTCCCCACAGGACTTCCCGAGGGACACGGTCGAATGCCTTCTCCAAGTCCACAAAGCACATGTAGACTGCTTGGGCAAACTCCCATGCACCCTCAAGAACCCTGCCGAGAGTATAGAGCTGGTCCACAGTTCCACAACCAGGACAAAAACCACACTGTTCCTCCTGAATCCGAGGTTCGACTATCCGGCGTAGCCTCCTCTCCAGAAGGCTGAGGAGTGTGATCCCACGATAGTTGGAACACACCCTCCGGTTCCCCTTCTTAAAGAGAGAAACCACCACTCCGGTCTGCCAATCCAGAGGTATACGCAGTGTATTGTTGTTTATCATTTTTACTAGTTTAATTTTGTTACGCGAAGCTGCGAGAAGTGGACGGACTGGAAGCAGCAACTTCAACTGCTTACTACCTTGACTTCATTGGATAAATGGGAACCAAAACTTTCGGTGGAAAAGGGCCAATATATACAGATGCCGAGAGGGCGTAACTTACGAATGTATTTTAGGTGTTATATCTCTTCCGGCTTTAATGACATAACTACTTACGTACGTAACACATGCTAAGGCATTATCTTTGGGTGTTGTGAGCTGATAATAGCAATTTTTTTATAGTTAACATTAGCTATTATTGAATGTACATTCTATCTTAACAACAACATGACTGCAAATTTTTACTTATCTTGGACTGCTTTTGTATGTGTGCACGCACTCTCTACACTTATGTTGACGAGAAAGGGTGAGTGACTGTCGTAAACATAAATCCTTTTATTTAGATTGGTAAAAAAATTGTTCTACAAACTTAGTAATTGCGGAAAAAAAAAATAGACAGTATTAACTTATACATTTTCTGTTAAACCACTAACATAACTGGTGGTGTTCTAGTTTTATTTTTTTTGCTTTGCTGTGAGCAAGTTGCAAACAGCCCCTTTAATGTTAGGTGCACTTTCCTTTCATAGAGATTTTTTTTTAGTTTTTCACAATAAAATCCATTAAAAACTATTTTTCAAACACATGTTCTTAGATGAATTTATAAGCATATTTAAAATCGACAAGCAATTTTTCGTTCTGAAATGTATAACACTAATCAGATTGATTCAGTCATTGATTTATAACATTGAACAAACATTTAACCAATTAGTATCATACTATTTTAGTCGTTAACTCAATATACTTTCCTTTTTTTGTAAACATTGTCAGGTTCAAACACTGATGGCATCTATTAGACTAGAAGCAAGGAATCATGCAGAGACAGAGTTAAATTTAGCTCATGAGGAGAACACATGGCGCTGCACACCCTGTCAGAGTCTCGCCCTACACTCTAAGGTTCAGCTCCCGCATCAGTCTTTTTAATCAGAGTTCCATAGTCAACATCACTGCGGCCGCCTCTAAAAGGAGTTGTCACATATATTTTGCGAAGCAGGTCCAGGACGCACAGTACGTGATGGAATGGGCTGGTGGCCTTGTGATTTCGCCTTGTCCCCGCTTTGTCTGCGTGTTGTCATCTGATTTTCGTTGAGGTCTTTGAAGTCCTTGGCTGTTAGCAGGCTAAAACAGATTACATCCGTGGCTGAGGCCACCCCTCAGACAAGAAGTTTTGTCTTTGCATAGATTAAAAAAAGTCTAACTTGAGCACTATAACTAATAACAAAAGCAACAGACTTTAAGCACACTAAAGTTAGTGTGATAATATATACATAATTATTCTAACAACACTCAGTGTTTCGGTCGTGACCACTATTTTGTTTGCAAGGTTGTATCATATTGCTTAATTTTTAACTTATACCAAGCTTGATGTCGGAAATATTACAAATTCATGTTTTTTTGGTCAATAAAATGACTGTTAATATGAGTTGTGTCATGATCCGTCCCTTAGTTCTGACATAATTAGCTAATTTGTAAATGTTACTTAAAAAATAAAAACTTTTGTTAGCACAAAAAAATATACAAACATTTGGGATCATTGATTCCCAAGTACCAGGAAACAAACACTAATGGTACGGGTAACCATACTTGCCAACCTTGAGACCTCCGATTTCGGGAGGTGGGGAGTATAGTAGGGGGAGGTATGGTCGTGGGTGGCGGGGCGTGGTTGGGGCGGCGCGTGTTTGGGAGCGTGGTTAAGTGTCAAATATTTAATATATATATATTAAATATATAAGAAAAACTTTAATTTCAGTGAATTCTAGCTATATATATATATATATATATATATATATATATATATATATATATATATATATATATAGGAGGAGATATATATACATAAATAAAATAAATACTTGAATTTCAGTGTTCATTTATTTACACATATACACACACATAACACTCATCTAGTCATTGTTTAGTTAAGAGTTGAAATGTCCATCTTTGTTCTATTCTCTGTCTATTCTACATTCTATTATATTCTATGTACAGTAGTTGGCAGTATTGTCCTGTTTAAGAGTGTCAAAAGTTCACAACATTGCTGTTTAGGCAGACAAACTGCTTTACAGTAGACGAAAAAACGTGGCTGCTGTTGTTGTGTGTTATTACCGGGCTGGGAGGACTTTAATGAAACTGCCTAACAATAAACCCACATGAGAAACCAAGAACTCGCCCTCAATCATTTTACAGATATAACATCATTGGGCAGACTCGCTCTTTATATTGTGGGAAAGACTGTCACTCAGGTCGCATTGAGCTGGAGGGAGCGTGGCCTCCAGCTCCGCCTAAATTTCGGGAGATTTTCAGGAGAAAATTTGTCCCGGGAGGTTTTCGGGAGAGGCGCTGAATTTCGGGAGTCTCCTGGAATATTCCGGGAGGGTTGGCAAGTATGGAGGCAACACTGAGCAAGGCCTGATGTAACTCTTCATTGTAAATTGTGCATTATTCAAAATATCCTGAAGGTTATGAGTCGAGAAAGTAAAGTGATAGACCCCAAAAAACTGCCCCGGAAGACACATGTTGATCATCAAACCGAAATTAAAACCCTTACTGATGCTGCCGAAACCCCGTAGTAACCATTAAAAGGTATATGCGAGATTAAGACTTCAAGACGGAGCTTCGAGTTGGGCAGTGGGATCAACTAATGACTGGCTATGTGCAAATATTCAAGTTCTGTTGACGGAAAGACTCTCCTATCTCTTAGGCCTATCTCCACATAGCTAACTGCCAATTGATCCACGAGTAAGCCCTTTCAATAAATTGCAGACCCTCACCCTTTCAAATTTAATGCGGGTATAAGTGGCATAATTGAACAGGTGCTTACTTTCTGTTTTGTTTTGTGTAAACACCGATTTCATTAGTCTTCCTTATGTTTTTGACCAATCCGCCGCTAGCCTTCCTTTTTGTTCCGAAGACCCAATGTCTTTAATCTAGTTTTTTTTCTGGACTCGGCTTTTTCACAATCTCTGGAGTTTTCCGTCTGTCGCTCCGACTGTCATATTTGCCATTAATCATAATAGGTTGGCACTTGACATTTAGGGTGCAGGCCAACAGAAGGAGATAACATTCACTTTTAGTTCTGACAATTGAACTTCCCTTTCCCTGCATCCAGTTTTTGCCTGTGGCAGAGGATAATGACATGCACCTTTCCTTGCATTGGTAATGCAGACAATAAATCACAAGCACTTCTGAGTGACCCTCAGCTCATAACATAGTGAAACCGTGTGCCGGCGTGAAAAATAGAGCAGCAAAATTGTGCGTCAGCATCTTATGCTTCAAAATACTGTAGTTTAGTGGCATTACAGAGTAAATTACATCCCTGGCTTCCTATAAAAGTATGCTTTAGAAGCTTTTTTTGACATCCCGGTTGGTAGAAATATCACAGTATGAAAGTAACATTCAAGCTAGTATTTTTTTGTCAGTCAGTTTGGACAAGCTACCCAATCATCTCCTCATGTGCATGCATATGTTCTTTGCCGACAAATGCAAATGCTACACTAATGGAACTCTCCACCATGAATCTCCCCAGAGTACCAAAGTACGCGAATTGAATGCAAGCAAGAATACAAATTTTATTTGTTGAGCTACTTAAGCTACTACTTTCAATAATAGCAACAACTCAGGTCAACATTAGTTGTTACTAGAGATGTCCGATGATATCGGACTGCCGATATTATCGGCCGATAAATGCTTTAAAATGTAATATCGGAAATTATCGGTATGGGTTTCAAAAAAATCGGTATCAAAAAGTAAAATGTATGACTTTTTAAAACGCCGCTGTGTACACAGACGTAGGGAGAAGTAAACCAATAAACCTTAAAAGCACTGCCTTTGTGTGCCAGCCCAGTCACATAATATCTACGGCTTTTCACACACACAAGTGAATGCAAGCCATACTTGGTCAACAGCCATACAGGTCACACACTGAGGGTGGCCGTAAAAACAACTTTAACACTATTACAAATATGCGCCACACTGTGAACCCATACCAAACAAGAATAATAATAATAATGGATTAGATTTATATCGCGCTTTTCTATTGTTATATACTCAAAGCGCTCACAGAGAAGTGGGAACCCATCATTCAGTCACACCTGGTGGTGGTAAGCTACATCTGTAGCCACAGCTGCCCTGGGATAGACTGACGGAATGACAAACACATTTCGGGAGAACATCCGCACCGTAACACAACATAAACACAACAAAACAAATACGCAGAACACCTTGCAGCACAAACTCTTGCAAAACGCTACAATATATAATATACACCCCCGCTACCCCCTACACCCCCCACCTCAACTCCGCACCCCCCAACCCTGCCCACTAAACCTCCTCATGCTCTCTCAGGGAGAGCATGTCCCAAATTCCAAGCTGCTGTTTTGAGGCATGTTAAAAAAATAATGCACTTTGTTACTTCAATAAATATGGCAGTGCCATGTTAGCATTTTTTTTTACATAACTTGAGTTGATTTATTTTGGAAAACCTTGTTACATGGTTTCATGCATCCAGCGCGGCATCACAACAAAATTAAGCATAGTAATGTGTTAGTTCCACGACTGTATATATTGGTATCTGTAATTAAGAGTGGGACAATATCGGCATATCGGATATCGGCAAAAAAGCCATTATCGGACATCTCTAGTTGTTACTTGTTTGTTAGACGCAGTGTTAATACACTGACACACAACACCCGGATTCCCATCATGCATTGCTTCAAAACTACGGGAAGGAGTAATGTCCAAAAACATAACAGAGACAAAGCAGAAGAACGAAGAAGAGACGTGGTGACGACGAGTAAGAAGAAGAAGTATGCTTGCAAGGTCCAAAATGATCGGAAAAAATAATTTCAGTTCATCCAGGACAGCTCGAAGGGGAAGGGGTTTACTCATTCATGAACAGATTATTTATATAAGAAATGCTTTGAAAATATATACACCACTGCTCCCCCACCACTTCAAACCTGACCTCGGTAGGTAGTGAGTTCAAACCCCGGCCGAGTCATACCAAAACTATAAAAATGGGACCCATTACCTCCCTGCTTGGCACTCAGCATCAAGGGTTGGAATTGGGGGTTAAATCACCAAAAACGCTTCCCGGGCGCAGCCGCCGCTGCTGCTCACTGCTCCCCTCACCTCCACTCCCAGGGGGTGATCAAGAGTGATGGGAATAATTTGAATAATTCCGCCACACCTAGTGTGTGTGTGTGGCAATCACGGGTACTTTAACTTTAACCAACATGAACGTGGTGTGGAATAAGAAGAGGCAACATCCCACAGCAAACAATGGTAATACACGCACGCATAGGACGACAGATGGAAATTAGCATGTTGCTAAATCTGGTGCAGCCATCTTCTTTTTATGTAACTGCACATTGTCCTTCAAAATAAACAAATACAACCATACACACTACTATGAGGGAATAACAACCAACAAATAAGTGATTGATGTGGCAATCCAAACAATACACAGTTTGTGGACGGCCATCGAAGCACATTTTTATTAACCCTAAGTTACACAATCCGTTGAAAATATTTAACATAGCTGCAGTCACTGCCAAAACTTCTACTAAGCTAGATATAAATACAGTGGGGCAAAAAAGTATTTAGTCAGCCACCGATTGTGCAAGTTCTCCCACTTAAAATAATGACGGAGGTCTGTAATTTCTCACCATAGGTACACTTCAATTGTGAGAGACAGAATGAGCCAAAAAAACATCCAGGAATTCACATTGAAGGAATTTTAAAGAATTTATTTGTAAATTATGGTGGAAAATAGGTGTTTGGTCAACCATTCAAAGCTCTCACTGATGGAAGGAGGTTTTGGCTCAAAATCTCACGATACATGGCCCCATTCATTCTTTCCTTAACACGGATCAATCGTCCTGTCCCCTTAGCAGAAAAACAGCCCCAAAGCATGATGTTTCCACCCCCATGCTTCACAGTAGGTATGGTGTGCATGGGATGCAACTCAGTATTCTTCTTCCTCCAAACACGACGAGTTGAGTTTATACCAAAAAGTTATATTTTGGTTTCATCCGACCACATGTCATTCTCCCAATCCTCTGCTGTATCATCCATGTATCCATTTTGGTATAAACTCAACGTGTCATGTTTGGAGGAAGAAGAATACTGAGTTGCATCCCAAGAACACCATACCTACTGTGAAGCATGGGGGTGGAAACCTCATGCTTTGGGGCTGTTTCTCTGCTAAGGGGACAGGACGATTGATCCGTGTTAAGGAAAGAATGAATGGGGCCATGTATCGTGAGATTTTGAGCCAAAACCTCCTTCCATCAATGAGAGCTTTGATTGGTTGACCAAATACTTATTTTCCACCATAATTTACAAAAAAAATCTTTAAAATTCCTGGATTTTTTTTTCACATTCTGTCTCTCACAGTTGAAGTGTACCTATGATGAAAATTACAGACCTCTGTCATCATTTTAAGTGGGAGAACTTGCACAATCGGTGGCTGACTAAATACTTTTTTGCCCCACTGTATGTTTGTACAGTCAATCATTCTAGCAACTTTAAGGACAGGCAATAGTTACTTTTCTTACTGAGGAGTTGGCAGCACTGACTGTCAGTATACAGTATGTGCATTGTAAATCGATCAAAGCATCATCTTTAATTCCTTACTTCCCCGTGTGTGTGTGTGTGTGTGTGTGTGTTAGGTTGTTACCATGCAATCTCAAGGGACACTTGAAGCTTATTTTGACAAGGTCACTTGTCGACACAATTTTCTTTTCGAGACAATGGCTAAGCTTATCCAATAAGGAGGGGAAAAAAATTCAGGTCTACTGCAGCAGATTTTAATAAGTCCAAAGGCTTCCACGGGATGACAGGTGCTGTTACCGAGAAGAAATCTGACCTACGTTTTTTTAGTGTTATGATATGACCTTACATAGTATATTAAAGCTCCTTTTGCCATTTCCACAGAAAGTGCAGTGATCTCCAGGGTTATTGGCTTTTTATTATTATCACTTTTGAATACTTTCGTACATAATGCATATGTGTTTGTGTGTGTAAGTTACGTTATCAAAACATCACATAATTGTGTCTGCGTTGCCCGAGTTCTGACCTTGTATAGGTTAGAAGAACCAAACAGAGGGATTATAAGAAGATGAAATACTTTAAAAGGTTTTTTGTAGGGCAGAATTGACTGACAGGACTGCTGCTACATGGTGAGTATGGAGGGGTTCTTAGCCTTTTTGACCTCGGGGCCCGACCTTTCCACGATAGAGGGTCTGGGGCCCACTCAAATACTAACTATACTATACTAAATAATCCTACTCTTAAAGGCCTACTGAAATGAGATTTTCTTATTCAAACGGGGATAGCAGGTCCATTCTATGTGTCATACTTGATCATTTTGCGATAATGCCATATTTTTGCTGAAAGGATTTAGTAAAGAACATTGACGATAAAGTTTGATACTTTTGGTCACTTAAAAAAAAAGGCCTCGTCTTTGCCGTAAGTAGCAGACAATGTTTGTGTGGCGTCACCGGTGTGAGGGCTCCTCACATCCTCACATTGTTTATAATCATGGCTTACAGCAGCAAGAGCTATTCGGACCGAGAAAGTGCAAATTTTTCCATTAATTTGAGCGAGGATGAAAGATTCGTGGATGAGGAAAGTTAGAGTGAGGCACTTTAAAAAAAAAAAAAGTGACGCCTCCGGGTGGCGGCAGTGGTTGCGTTTCAGATGTAATTAGACACATTTACTAGGATAATTCTGGAAAATCCCTTATCTGCTTATTGTGTTAATATTATTTTAGTGAGATTAGATGAGTAAAGTCACACCTGAAAGTCGGATAACTGCGGTTAATGCAAGTGTCTCAGAGAGAAGCCGATGAGGAGCCAAGATCACAGCTGTCTTTTTGACAGCTACAAGAGAAGGTCCCATAGTCCACTGAAGTCTCCGGTAAGAGCCGACAATTTTCCCATCCAAAAACTTGCTGGTTGACGTAGAGAAACATGTTCGCTTGACCGCTCTGTGTTAAAGCTTCACAACAAACAAAGAAACACAGGCTGTGTCTCGGTTGCTAAAGGCAGCTGCAATCCGCCGCTTTCCACCAACAGCATTCTTATTTATAGTCTCCATTTATAATTGAACAAATTGCAAAAGACTCAGCAACACAGATGTCCAAATTACAGTGTAATTATGCGATGAAAAGAGACGACTTTTAGCCGTGTTTGGTGCTGGGCTAAAATGTCCCCTCCAACCAATAACGTCACAAACACGCGTTATCATTCCGCGACGTTTTCAACAAGAAACTCCGCGGGAAATTTAAAATCGTAATTTAGTAAACTAAAAAGGCCGTATTGGCATGTGTTGCAATGTTAATATTTCATCATTGATATATAAACTATCAGACTGCGTGGCCGCTAGTAGTGGGTTTCAGTAGGCCTTTAATATTAATCGTATTCAATAATTATATTTGACCTACTTACAGTTTAACACCTTGTAAAACGATACGAATGCATGTGTTAATCACAAAGATTAATATTTATTTAACACATGGACCGAAGGCTTAGGTCAGGCAGATTAGAAAAATAAGTACTAACCAAATATACTTTATGATGTGCTACAATACATTAATTAAATTGATAATGAATTAATGAATATGTTTAACTAAAATATTACTAAAATATATATGCATAAAAAACTTCACCACTTTAGTCATCATTTTTTCGCTTAAAAAACATCTCTATGACTTAAGCTCCAGATTGCCCCAAGTGGTGGGAAAGTGTATTACAACTGAGTACCGCTGTGGCTCATAAGGACCACAGCTGACAAACAGATATCTTTCAGCAGTGCCTCTCGAGAACGCTAGCGATCTAATAATGGTTAGGAAACACTGATCCAGACGGAACGTGCTGTTCTCGTACAGTAGCCTTAAAAGGGAATCGCACTTTTATTTTGGAATTTCACGGCCCACAATCCCTGTGTGAGACAAGAACACACGCTTGTCCCTTTTCTGTGCATTCTAAATAGTGATACAACTGCCAGTCCTATACAGTATGTGGTGGATAACAATGCATGGAATGGGGACTTGTTTATTTTTCTGCAATTGCTATGTGTTGACTTTTAACTCTACTCTAACAAATCTTTAGTGACCGGATATTAATGACAGGTGTGAAACTGGAAAGGGTAGGATTAAATAAATTCTTCTTCTTCGCACTCACAGCTATACGTCTCTTTTCATGGCATCATTCCACAGTATTATGGACATCTGTGTTGCTGAATCTTTTGCAATTTGTTCAATGAATAATGGAGACGTAAATGTGTCTAATAACCTCTGAATCGCTCCCACTGTATAGTCCTTTTTTTTTTGTCCTTCACTCTCACTTTCCTCATCCACAAATCTTTCATCCTCGCTCAAATTAATGGGGAAATCGTACCTTTCTCGGTCCGAATCGCTCTCGCTGCTGGTGGCCATGATTGTAAACACTGTGCGGATGTGAGGAGCTCCACAACCCGTGACGTCACGCGCGTATCGTCTGCTTTTTCCCGGTACAGGCAAGGCTTTTTTATTAGCGACCAAAAGTTGAGAACTTTATTGTCGATGTTCTCTACTAAATCCTTTCAGCAAAAATATGGCAATATCGCGAAATGATCAAGTATGACACATAAAATGGACCTGCTATCCGGACATTTTGTTCCAGCAACGTTCACAGCTATAAGTCGTCTGTTTTCATTGCATAATTCCACAGTATTATGGTATCTGTGTTGCTGAATCTTTTGCAATTTGTTCAATGAATAATGGAGACGTCAAAGAAGAAAGCTGCAGGCGGGACGCGGTGTATTGCGGCCGCCTTTAGCAACACAAACACAGCCGGTGTTTCATTGTTTACATTCCCGAAAGATGACGGTGAAGCTTTACTATGGAACAGAGCGGTCAAGCGAACATGGTTCCCTACCACATGTCAACCGGCAGGTTTCGGTGAGAAAATGGTAATAAGTCGGCTCTTACCGTAGACATGAGCGGAGGGCTTTCGTCGTTTCTCCCTGCGCCTGTCAAAGAGGCAGCTGCGGACTCTCTTGCCTCTTCCCACCGGCCGCCCCCGACCGTCGGATGCTTCCACTGTGGAGGAGGGGAAAAAAATAAAAATCTCAGCCCGGCCCCACCGGCCGCCTTCGCCTCGTCAAGAAACGTGGCTTCCCTCAGAGACACTGGCGGTCACCGCACCCCTCCGACTTTAACGTTGTACCGGTACGACCATATAATCTCATTAAAACACTAGTAACACAATAAGCAGCTAAGGGATTTTCCAGAATTATCTTAGTAAATTAGTCTAATAACATGTAAATCGCTCTGCCGTCTAGTTTTTTTTTTTGTAGTCCTTCACTCCCACTTTCCTCATCCACGAATCTTTCATCCTCGCTCAAATTAATGGGGAAATCGTCGCTTTCTCGGTCAGAATCGCTCTCATGATTGTAAACAATGTGAGGATGTGAGGAGCTCCACAACCCGTGACGTCACACGCACATCGTCTGCTACTTCCGGTACAGACCGAAATTGTATTTATTAAACACTTATTAAGCAGTGGCACAAACATTCATGTCATTTTAAAACAGAAAGTGCAAGATTGTCAGACATTTTAAAACAAGCTATGAGTGCACTTTTGTGAATGATGACACTAAGATGATGTATCAAAACAACACTAAATTAAAGTGCACTTTTTGTACATAACGCCACTACAATAGTTAAAAACAAATGAAGTGCACTTTTGTGCATGATGTCACACAAGATATTTCAATGACTGTCAAATAAAAAGGAGCTGCATACTAGGTTCCTGTGGACGTTCTCTCCTTCTGTTGTTGACTTTTTTATTTTTTTTCCATACGGTGTTGATCCGGAAATAGTTGCTTCGTCATTTTGTTGGTGTGGCACCGGCTGAAGATGTTGACATGCGGAGTTTCAAGCATTCCTCATTCTCTTGGCTCCTCGGCTTCTCTCAGAGACACTGGCGTTCACCGCAGCCATCCGACTTTCAGGTATGACTTTATAATCTCACTAAAATACTATTAACACAAGAAGCAGATAAGGGATTTTCCAGAATTATCCTAGTAAATGTGTCTAATTACATCTAATTACATGGGGCCGTCGCCTTTTCTTTTTTTTTAGTGCTTCACTTTGACTTTCCTCATCCACAAATATTTCATCCTCGCCCAAATTAATGGGGAAATCGTCGCTTTCTCGGTCCGAAAAGCTCTTGCTGCTGGAGGCCATGATTATAAACAATGTGAGGATGTGAGGAGCCCTACAACCCGTGACGTCACACGCACATCGTCTGCTACTTCCGGTACAGGCAAGGCTTTTTTATTAGCGACCTAAAGTTGCGAACTTTATCGTCGATGTTCTCTACTAAATCCTTTCAGCAAAAATATGGCAATATCGGGAAATGATCAAGTATGACACATAGAATGGACCTGCTATCCCCGTTTAAATAAGACAATCTCATTTCAGTAGGCCTTTAATGGGAACAAAACTAAACAAGTATTATGGCCCCTAATTGGGCGCGACTTGGACCCCATTTACCGGTTCTGGTTTAGAGGAAAAGACGGACGACACCTTGGACCGGTTACGATTCTGTCACAGGGTTGGCCATCTTTATGAAAGTCAGCTATGTAAATCATTGCTCAACCAAGCAGAGTCGTGATGCCTTCAAACAACTTGGAAAGCACTCAGAGAACGCAGTCCTATCTACCGATTACAAAAAAAGCTCTGAATCCAAACGGTGATTCCCAAAAATGTAATCACTTGTTCCTTATCTCATTTCTGAAATTTCCTGAAAGTTAAATCGAAATATACTTTTATTTTTTTCCCTATATCTGTCAGGTTCTCCCAGGAAAGCAGACGGACTACTTGGAGGTATAAACATGATTTAATTTTAACTAAAAAAAAGGTACAAACAAAAAGCGCTCACAGCGGAGGCACAACTTGGCTAAGGTAACAAAAACTAACACTTTAATGGGGAACATTATCACAATTTCAAAAGGGTTAAAAACAATAAAAATTAGTTCCCAGTGGCTTGTTGTATTTTCTGAAGTTTTTTTCAAAATTCTACCGGTCCCGGAATATCCCTAAAAAAAAGCTTTAAAGTGCTTGATTTTCGCTATTTGTGATGCCACTATCCATTTCCCTGTGACGTCACACAGTGCTACCAATGTAAACAAACAATGGCGAATACCACAGCAAGATATAGCGACATTAACTCGGATTTCAGCGGTTTAAGCGATTCAACAGATTACGCATGTATTGAAACGGATGGTTGGAGTATGAAAGTATTAAAGAAGAAACTGAAGCTATTGAGCGAATAGCTATTGACGCTATTCATAACCATAGCATGGCCGAATAGCTGCGTTAGCATCGCCGGTAAAATGTGCGGACCAAACGATCAGGACTTTGGCATCTTGTGACACTGGAGCAACTTAAATCCTTCGATTGGGAAGTGTTTTTTTCGCATTAAATGTGGGTGGAAGGAAACGTAATATAGTTGCAAATGCATCTGCAGGTTATCCATACATCTCTGTACCATGTCTGCTTTAGCACCGCCGGTAAATAGCATGTTAGCATCGATTAACGTAGCATGTTAGCATCGATTAGCTGGCAGTCAACATCAACAAAACTCACTTTTGTGAATTCGTTGACTTTATAGTTGCAAATGCATCTGCAGGTTATCCATACATCTCTGTGCCATGTCTGCTTTAGCACCGCCGGTAAATAGCATGTTAGCATCGATTAACGTAGCATGTTAGCATCGATTAGCTGGCAGTCAACATCAACAAAACTCACCTTTGTGAATTCGTTGACTTTATAGTTACAAATGCATCTGCAGGTTATCCATACATCTCTGTGCCATGTCTGTCATCGCCGGTAAAATGTGGAGACACTCCAGCACATTCAATGGGGGTCTGGCGGCAGACACTTTCGCATCTTCGGGCCAGTGGTGCAACTTGAATCCCTCCCTGTTAGTGTTACTACACCCTCCGACAACACACCGACGAGGCATGATGTCTCCAAAGTTCCAAAAAAATAGTCGAAAAAACGGAAAATAACAGAGCTGAGACCCAATGTTAGCAATGTGTTGAAAATGAAAATGGCGGCTGTTTTACCTCGGAGACGTCACGTTCTGACATCATCGTAAAAAGAGCGATAAACAGAAAGGCGTTTAATTGGCCAAAATTCACCCATTTAGAGTTCGGAAATCGGTTTAAAAAATATATGGTCTTTTTTCTGCACCATCAAGGTATATATTGACGCTTACATAGGTCTGGTGATAATGTTCTCCTTTAATGTAAACTATGAACATAAAACAAACAAAACTTACAGTGGCTTGAAAAGAGCAGCATGGACTTTGGCATAAAAAAGTAGCATGGACAGAGCATGAAAAGAACAATGACGCCAGGCCGACTGACTGGCAAAGACGAGCTTAAATACTGCCTCTGATTAGTGTGCTCGGGAAGCAGGTGAGCACTAATCAGAGACAGGTGAACACAATGAGTAACCAAGCTGACAAAAACAAACAAGGAAGTGCAATCAGGAACTAATGGAGTTGTCATGGAAACTAAAACAAACAAGGGTGCTCAAAGACAGGAACTAATGGAGTCCAAAACTAGCAGAAAAATAAAAAGACATAATCTGGACCACAGAACATGACAATATCAGAATGAAAGAAGCAAAGTGAAGACTCTTGTCAGTCACCCACTATCAGTGTCTCTGTGGGTGTACACACACGCTCGTAAAATAATAAACTATTTCCGGATGAGCCCCAAAATGTAAAGGCGTACATTTTATCCCGTTTCGGACATTTCCTGAAAGTTAGATGCAAAAACACCAATACATTTTGAGTTATCTATAGCGGAATTGAAGGAAACGGACTTAACTCTCTCATCACTCATCCACTGTCCGAGTCATTGTTTTGCAAGTCATAAGTAAGTCTCAAGTCTTTGCCCTCAAGTCCCGAGTCAAAACAGGAACATCCTGAGTCAAAACCAAAGTCAAATACTGGAAAGTCTCCCAGGAAAGCAGACGGACTACTTGGGATAAGTAAGTCTCAAGTCTTTTCCCTCAGGTCCCGATTCAAGACAGGAACATCGTGAGTCAAGACCAAAGTCAAATACTGGAAAGTCTCCCAGGAAAGCAGACAGACTACTTTGGATAAGTAAGTCTCAAGTATTTTCCCTCAGGTCCCGAGTCAAGACAGGAACATCCCGAGTCAAGTCCAAACTCAAATACTGGAAAGTCTCCCAGGAAAGCAGACGGACTACTTTGGATAAGTAAATCTCAAGTCTTTGCCCTCAGGTCCCGAGTCAAGACAGGAACATCCTGAGTCAAGTCCAAAGTCAAATACTGGAAAGTCTCCCAGGAAAGCAGACGGACTACTTGGGATAAGTAAGTCTCAAGTCTTTTCCCTCAGGTCCCGAGTCAAGACAGGAACATCCTGAGTCAAGACCAAAGTCAAATACTGGAAAGTCTCCCAGGAAAGCAGACGGACTACTTGGGATAAGTAAGTCTCAATTCTTTTCCCTCAGGTCCCGAGTCAAGACAGGAACATCCCGAGTCAAGTCCAAAGTCAAATACTGGAAAGTCTCCCAGGAAAGCAGACGGACTACTTGGGATAAGTAAGTCTCAATTCTTTTCCCTCAGGTCCCGAGTCAAGACAGGAACATCCTGAGTCAAGTCCAAAGTCAAATACTGGAAAGTCTCCCAGGAAACCAGACGGACTACTTGGGGTAAGTAAGTCTCAAATCTTTTCCCTCAGGTCCCGATTCAAGACAGGAACATCCTGAGTCAAGTCCAAAGTCAAATACTGGAAAGTCTCCCAGGAAAGCAGACGAACTACTTGGGATAAGTAAGTCTCAATTCTTTTCCCTCAGGTCCCGAGTCAAGACAGGAACATCCTGAGTCAAGTCCAAAGTCAAATACTGGAAAGTCTCCCAGGAAAGCAGACAGACTACTTGGGATAAGTAAGTCTCAAGTCTTTTCCCTCAGGTCCCGAGTCAAGACAGGAACATCCCGAGTCAAGTCCAAACTCAAATACTGGAAAGTCTCCCAGGAAAGCAGACAGACTACTTGGGATAAGTAAGTCTCAAGTCTTTTCCCTCAGGTCCCGATTCAAAACAGGAAGATCCTGAGTCAAGACCAAAGTCAAATACTGGAAAGTCTCCCAGGAAAGCAGACAGACTACTTGGGATAAGTAAGTCTCAAGTCTTTTCCCTCAGGTCCCGAGTCAAGACAGGAACATCCTGAGTCAAGTCCAAAGTCAAATACTGGAAAGTCTCCCAGGAAAGCAGACGGACTACTTGGGATAAGTAAGTCTCAAGTCTTTTCCCTCAGGTCCCGAGTCAAGACAGGAACATCCTGAGTCAAGTCCAAAGTCAAATACTGGAAAGTCTCCCAGGAAAGCAGACGGACTACTTGGGATAAGTAAGTCTCAAGTCTTTTCCCTCAGGTCCCGAGTCGAGACAGGAACATCCTGAGTCAAGTCCAAAGTCAAATACTGGAAAGTCTCCCAGGAAAGCAGACAGACTACTTGGGATAAGTAAGTCTCAAGTCTTTTCCCTCAGGTCCCGAGTCAAGACAGGAACATCCCGAGTCAAGTCCAAACTCAAATACTGGAAAGTCTCCCAGGAAAGCAGACAGACTACTTGGGATAAGTAAGTCTCAAGTCTTTTCCCTCAGGTCCCGATTCAAAACAGGAAGATCCTGAGTCAAGACCAAAGTCAAATACTGGAAAGTCTCCCAGGAAAGCAGACGGACTACTTGGGATAAGTAAGTCTCAAGTCTTTTCCCTCAGGTCCCGAGTCAAGACAGGAACATCCTGAGTCAAGACCAAAGTCAAATACTGGAAAGTCTCCCAGAAAAGCAGACGGACTACTTGGGATGAGTAAGTCTCAATTCTTTTCCCTCAGGTCCCGAGTCAAGACAGGAACATCCTGAGTCAAGTCCAAAGTCAAATACTGGAAAGTCTCCCAGGAAAGCAGACGGACTACTTGGGATAAGTAAGTCTCAATTCTTTTCCCTCAGGTCCCGAGTCAAGACAGGAACATCCTGAGTCAAGTCCAAAGTCAAATACTGGAAAGTGTCCCAGGAAAGCAGACGGACTACTTGGGATAAGTAAGTCTCAAGTCTTTTCCCTCAGGTCCCGAGTCAAGACCAAAGTCAAATACTGGAAAGTCTCCCAGGAAAGCAGACGGACTACTTTGGATAAGTAAATCTCAAGTCTTTTCCCTCAGGTCCCGAGTCAAGACAGGAACATCCTGAGTCAAGACCAAAGTCAAATACTGGAAAGTCTCCCAGGAAAGCAGACAGACTACTTGGGATAAGTAAGTCTCAAGTCTTTTCCCTCAGGTCCCGAGTCAAGACCAAAGTCAAATACTGGAAAGTCTCCCAGGAAAGCAGACGGACTACTTTGGATAAGTAAATCTCAAGTCTTTTCCCTTAGGTCCCGATTCAAGACAGGAACATCCTGAGTCCGGACCAAAGTCAAATACTGGAAAGTCTCCCAGGAAAGCAGACTGACTACTTGGGATAAGTAAGTCTCAAGTCTTTGCCCTCAGGTCCCGAGTCAAGACAGGAACATCCTGAGTCAAGTCCAAAGTCAAATACTGGAAAGTCTCCCAGGAAAGCAGACGGACTACTTGGGATAAGTAAGTCTCAATTCTTTTCCCTCAGGTCCCGATTCAAGACAGGAACATCCAGAGTCAAGTCCAAAGTCAAATACTGGAGAGTCTCCCAGGAAAGCAGACGGACTACTTTGGATAAGTAAATCTCAAGTCTTTTCCCTTAGGTCCCGATTCAAGACAGGAACATCCTGAGTCCGGACCAAAGTCAAATACTGGAAAGTCTCCCAGGAAAGCAGACGGACTACTTGGGGTAAGTAAGTCTCAATTCTTTTCCCTCAGGTCCCGATTCAAGACAGGAACATCCTGAGTCAAGACCAAAGTCAAATACTGGAAAGTCTCCCAGGAAAGCAGACGGACTACTTGGGATAAGTAAGTCTCAATTCTTTTCCCTCAGGTCCCGAGTCAAGACAGGAACATTCTGAGTCAAGTCCAAAGTCAAATACTGGAAAGTCTCCCAGGAAAGCAGACAGACTACTTGGGATAAGTAAGTCTCAAGTCTTTTCCCTCAGGTCCCGATTCAAGACAGGAACATCCTGAGTCAAGTCCAAAGTCAAATACTGGAAAGTCTCCCAGGAAAGCAGACGGACTACTTGGGATAAGTAAGTCTCAATTCTTTTCCCTCAGGTCCCGAGTCAAGACAGGAAAATCCTGAGTCAAGTCCAAAGTCAAATACTGGAAAGTCTCCCAGGAAAGCAGACGGACTACTTTGGATAAGTAAATCTCAAGTCTTTTCCCTCAGGTCCCGAGTCAAAACAGGAACATCCCGAGTCAAGTCTAAACTCAAATACTGGAAAGTCTCCCAGGAAAGCAGACGGACTACTTTGGATAAGTAAATCTCAAGTCTTTTCCCTCAGGTCCCGAGTCAAGACAGGAACATCCTGAGTCAAGTCCAAAGTCAAATACTGGAAAGTCTCCCAGGAAAGCAGACGGACTACTTGGGATAAGTAAATCTCAAGTCTTTTCCCTCAGGTCCCGAGTCAAGACAGGAACATCCTGAGTCAAGTCCAAAGTCAAATACTGGAAAGTCTCCCAGGAAAGCAGACGGACTACTTGGGATAAGTAAGTCTCAATTCTTTTCCCTCAGGTCCCGAGTCAAGACAGGAACATCCTGAGTCAAGTCCAAAGTCAAATACTGGAAAGTCTCCCAGGAAAGCAGACGGACTACTTTGGATAAGTAAATCTCAAGTCTTTTCCCTCAGGTCCCGAGTCAAAACAGGAACATCCCGAGTCAAGTCTAAACTCAAATACTGGAAAGTCTCCCAGGAAAGCAGACGGACTACTTGGGATAAGTAAGTCTCAAGTCTTTTCCCTCAGGTCCCGAGTCAAGACAGGAACATCCCGAGTCAAGTCCAAACTCAAATACTGGAAAGTCTCCCAGGAAAGCAGACAGACTACTTGGGATAAGTAAGTCTCAAGTCTTTTCCCTCAGGTCCCGATTCAAAACAGGAAGATCCTGAGTCAAGACCAAAGTCAAATACTGGAAAGTCTCCCAGGAAAGCAGACGGACTACTTTGGATAAGTAAATCTCAAGTCTTTTCCCTCAGGTCCCGAGTCAAGACAGGAACATCCTGAGTCAAGTCCAAAGTCAAATACTGGAAAGTCTCCCAGGAAAGCAGACGGACTACTTTGGATAAGTAAATCTCAAGTCTTTTCCCTCAGGTCCCGAGTCAAGACAGGAACATCCTGAGTCAAGACCAAAGTCAAATACTGGAAAGTCTCCCAGGAAAGCAGACGGACTACTTGGGATAAGTAAGTCTCAAGTCTTTTCCCCCAGGTTCCGAGTCAAGACAGGAACATCCAGAGTCAAGTCCAAAGTCAAATACTGGAAAGTCTCCCAGGAAAGCAGACGGACTACTTGGGGTAAGTAAGTCTCAAGTCTTTTCCCTCAGGTCCCGATTCAAGACAGGAACATCCTGAGTCAAGTCCAAAGTCAAATACCGGAAAGTCTCAAGTCAAGTCCCAAATCCTGTATTTTGAGTTTCGAGTCCTGTTAACCACAGACTAATATATTTGCACAGATTGTGTATGACCTACTCAGCGGCCTAGTGGTTAGAGTGTCCGCCCTGAGATCGGTAGGTTGTGAGTTCAAATCCCGGCCGAGTCATACCAAAGACTATAAAAATGGGACCCATTACCTCCCTGCTTGGCACTCAGAATTAAGGGTTGGAATTGGGGGTTAAATCACCATAAATGATTCCCGGGCGCGACCACCGGTGCTGCTCACTGCTCCCCTCACCTCCCAGGGCGTTATCAAGGGTGATGGGTCAAATGCAGAGAATAATTTTGCCACATCTAGTATGTGTGTGACTTTAACTTTAACTTTTTAAAACGCTGTATTTATTTATTAAAACAAGTGCATTTGAAATTGCAGGAATAAAAAAAAATAGTGCTGACATCCCATCCATCCATTTTCTACCATTTATCCCTTTTGGGGTCGCTGGAACCTATCTCAGCTGCATTCAGGCGGAAGGCGGTGTACACCCTGGACACGTTAGTGCTGACATTGCACTTCATCATAGAACTATTAACCAGTCCTTTTAAACATTTAACTCACTCCTTTACAGAATAAACACATTTGAGTGGATCGTGAGATCGACAGGCGGATCGGTGCGGCGTCTTCAGTAATGCGGACGGCGTATCGATCCGTCGTGGTGAAGAAGGAGCTGAGCCGGAAGGCAAAGCTCTCAATTTACCGGTCGATCGACGTTTCCATCCTCACCTATGGTCATGAGCTTTGGGTCATGACCGAAAGGATAAGATCAAAGGTACAAGCGGCCGAAATGAGTTGGTGAGAAGCTCTGTCATCCGGGAGGAGCTCAAAGTAAAGCCGCTGCTCCTCCACATGGAGAGGAGCAAGATGAGGTGGTTCGGGCATCTAGTCAGGATCCCACCCGAATCCCTCCCTAGGAAGTAGGAGGCCACGGGGAAGACCCAGGACAGGTTGGGAAGAGTATGTCTCACGGCTTGACAAAGTGGCTAGGGAGAGGAAAGTCTGGGCTTCCCTGCTTAGGCTGCTGCCCCCGCGACCCGACCTCAGATAAGCGGAATAAGATGGATGGATGGATACTTCAATGGCAGAAAAACAACCTTTAAACTGTACAATAGCATAGAGCCCCACCTATCTCTTTCACTTAACCCAAAATTAGATTAACTCGCTGGAATATAAAGACATAGCGGCATAGCTCGGTTGGTAGAGTGGCCGTGCCAGCAACTTGAGGGTTGCAGGTTCGATTCCCGCTTGTGCCATCCTAGTTACTGCTGTTGTGTCCTTGGGCAAGACGCTTTAGCCACCTGCTCCCAGTGCCACCCACACTGGTTTAAATGTAACTTAGATATTGGGTGTCACTATGTAAAGCGCTTTGAGTCACTTGAGAAAAGCGCTATATAAATATAATTCACTTCACTTCAATACAACATACATCCATAAACGTGGATGCATGTGCAATATATTTATCAGTACAGTAATCTATTTATTTATATCTGCGCCTGATTGATTTTTTATCCTGGGCTACAGTGAGCTAATGCAACCAAATTTCGTTCTTATCTGTACAGTAAAGTGCAAATTTGAACGACAATAAAAAGGAAGTCTAATCTAGTCTCAGCATCTGCTCAGTTGCTTCAGCAAGAAACCAGGGCCTCTTTTATCAAGGTTGCAGCACAAAAAAAAAAAAGTTTGCGTCAGCAGGTTTGCAATATGCCCGAGAAACTTTCACCGCAAACGTCGGTATTTATAGAAAAATGATAGGCGGAGAAAGTTCACGCAATGTTCTTTAAACATGGGACTCCGTGACATCCGATTGTATTGCATGAAATAACACATATGCTCTATAAAATACATAGCGACACATTTATTTCACTATGCAAAAGCATTCCTCAAATTGTAGAAATACAGTGGGGGCAAAAAAGTATTTAGTCAGCCCCCGATTGTGCAAGTTCTCCCACTTAAAATGATGACAGAGTTCTGTAATGTTCATCATAGGTACACTTCAACTGTGAGAGACAGAATGTGAAAAAAAAAATCCAGGAATTCACATTGTAGGAATTCTAAATACTTTATTTGTAAATTATGGTGGAAAATAAGTATTTGGTCAACCATTCAAAGCTCTCACTGTTAGAAGGAGGTTTTGGCTCAAAATCTCACGATACATGGCCCCATTCATTCTTTCCTTAACACGGATCAATCGTCCTGTCCCCTTAGCCGAAAAACAGCCCCAAAGGATGATGTTTCCACCCCCATGCTTCACAGTAGGTATGGTGTTCTTGGGATGCGACTCAGTATTCTTCTTCCTCCAAACACGACGATTGAGTTTATACCAAAATGGATACATGGATGATACAGCAGAGGATTGGGAGGATGTCATGTGGTCAGATGAAACCAAACATGAATTGATTAACGAGGACCCCGACTTGAACAAGTTGAAAAACTTATTCGGGTTTGACCGTTAAAGTGGTCAATTGTACGGAATATGTACTGAACTGTGCAATCTACTAATAAAAGTTTCAATCGATCAATCAATGGTCAAATATTGCAAACCCAATTGTTATTTTTAGTAGACATGACTGCACTTAGCCCTCCAAAAATAAACTTGTTCGACATAATAAGCACCAATCTGAAAATATCGTCTTCTTTTGGAGTCGTCGTCTCTATGGTCTTGCCATTGATAGTCCAACACGTCATCCTTTAGATCAGGGGTCACCAACCTTTTTGAAACCAAGAGCTACTTCTTGAGTACTGATTAATGCGAAGGGCTACCAGTTTGATACACACTTAAATAAATTGCCGGAAATAGCCAATTTGCTCAATTTACCTTGAAATGTTATTATTAATAAATAATGATATTTATCTTTGTGGAAACACTGATCATCTTAATGATTTCTCAAAATAAATATATATTTTTGATGACATGTTTTAAACAGGTTAAAATCCAATCTGCAATTTGTTAGAATATATCAATCAATCAATCAATGTTTACTTATATAGCCCTAAATTACTAGTGTCTCAAAGGGCTGCACAAACCACCACGACATCCTCGGTAGGCCCACATAAGGGCAAGGAAAACTCACACCCAGTGGGACATCGGTGACAATAATGACCCAGTGGGACGTCGGTGACAATGATGACTATGAGAACCTTAGAGAGGAGGAAAGCAATGGATGTCGAGCGGGTCTAACATGATACTGTGAGAGTTCAATCCACAATGGATCCAACACAGTCGCGAGAGTCCAGTCCAAAGCGGATCCAACACAGTAGCGAGAGTCCCGTTCACAGCGGAGCCAGCAGGAAACCATCACAAGCGGAGGCGGATCAGCAGCGCAGAGATGTCCCCAGCCGATACACAGGCAAGCAGTACATGGCCACCGGATCGGACCGGACCCCCTCCACAAAGGGAGAGTGGGACATAGAAGAAAAAGAAAAGAAACGGCAGATCAACTGGTCTAAAAAGGGAGTCTATAATATAATATAACAATAATAATATAACAAATTGGACCAAGCTATATTTCTAACAAAGACAAATTATTATTTCTTCTAGATTTTTCAGAACAAAATTTTCAAAATAACTTCAAAAGACTTTGAAATAAGATTTAAATTTGATTGTACAGATTTTCTAGATTTGCCAGAATATTTTTTCGGAATTTTAATCATAATAAGTTTGAAGAAGTATTTCACAAATATTCTTCGTCGAAAAAACAGAAGCTAAAATGAAGAATTAAATTAAAATGTATTTATTATTCTTTAAAAAAAAAAAAAAAATACATTTTGTATTTATGTATTTATTATTCTTTACTGCGATGAGGTGGTGACTTGTCCAGGGTGTACCCCGCCTTCCGCCCGATTGTAGCTGAGATAGGCGCCAGCGCCCCCCGCGACCCCGAAAGGGAATAAGCGGTAGGAAATGGATGGATGGATTATTATTCTTTACAATAAAATAAAAAAAAATACTTGAACATTGATTTAAATTGTCAGGAAAGAAGAGGAAGGAATTTAAAAGGGAAAAAGGTATATGTGTTTAAAAATCCTAAAATCATTTTTAAAGTTGTATTTTTTCTCTAAAATTGTCTTTCTGAAATGTATAAGAAGCAAAGTAAAAAAAAAAAAAAAATGCATTTATTTAAACAAGTTAAGACCCAGTCTTTAAAATATTTTCTTGGATTTTCAAATTCTATGAGTTTTGTCTCTCTTAAAATTGTTGGTGACCCCTGCTTTAGATCATCACCATATTCACAAGCTAATTAGTGTCTTCATAAATAAATACACAGTGTCAAACATAACTGGCATTTAGTTTAATAGCCACAACCACGTATTGTTCTTTGGCTCTTACCATGCAGATCAAAGGATTATACCTCGTTTCTTTCTAGAAATGTTGTCAAAAAAACTATGGTGAATCCCCATTCAGGTCAATATCGGTTTCAAAAAGGAGCATTCTTCCATTCCTCGCCATGAAATTTGGCTTCAAGCATGGCCTGCAACAGCTGTGAGTACACTTAATAGATTTCTCACTCTACATTACACGCGCTTACTTTATGCTGTCATGCTGTCCGATCTTCTTGCATGCTGTGGCTTCCCATGTTTATACATTCATCCTTCTGCCAAACGCACAACGTGTATACGGAAAAAAACATTTACACAACGCTGCGGGTCAGTCATTTTGAATGTAGAATCGTCAATTAGAAAACGGCGTGAAATTAAATCTATTTTTGCGACTTCGAGGTTTTGTGAAATCGGTGTTGTACGGTCGGTCAGCCTAGACTGTGGGATTCTGTCAGCTGGCAGGTATCTGTTGGAAAAAAACATACTGTTCGGCTGAAAACTGGGAGTTTCTGGCATCAGAAAATGTAAATGGATGACAAAGTGTAATGCTGTGATTGGGTATTGGGAACTATCACATTCCACTGATACAGTACCAACTCCCTGGACCTAGGAATAAATACCTTCTGAATGAAAACTGTGGGTTTCTAGCATCAGAAAATGTAAATGGATGACACAGTGTAATGTTGTGATTGGGTATTGGGAACTATCACATTCCACTGATACAGAACCAACTCCCTTGACCTAGAAATCAATGCCTTCTGAATGAAAACTGTGGGTTTCCGACATCAGAAAAAGTAAATGGATGACAAAGTGTAATGTTGTGATCGGGTATTGGGAACTATCAAATTTTACTGATACAGAACCAACTCCCTTGACCTAGAAATCAATACCTTCTGAATGAAAACTGTGGGTTTCCGACATCAGAAAAAGTAAATGGATGACAAAGTGTAATGTTGTGATCGGGTATTGGGAACTATCACATTCCACTGATACAGAACCAACTCCCTTGACCTAGAAATCAATACCTTCTGAATGAAAACTGTGGGTTTCTGGCATCAGAATTTGTAAATGGATGACATAGTGTAATGTTGTGATTGGGTATTGGGAACTATCACATTCCACTGATACAACACTACATCCCTGGACCTAGGAATCATTACTTACTGAAAAAGGTGAGTTTCTAGCATCAGAAAATGTAAATGGATGACAAGGTGTAATGGTGTGATTGGGTATTGGGAACATCACATTCCACTGCTACAGTACCAACTCCCTGAACCTAGAAATCAATACCTTCTGAAAACTGAGAGTTTCTGTCATTGGAAAAGGTAAATGGATTACAAAGTGTACTGCTGTGATTGGGTATTGGGAACTATCACATTCCACTGATACAGTTCCAAATATCTGGACCTAGGAATAAATACCTTCTGAAAACTGAGAGTTTCTGGCATCAGAAAATGTAAATGGATGACAAAGTGTAATGCTGTGATTGGGTATTGGGAACTATCACATTTTACTGATACAGTCAGTACCAACTCCCTGGACCTAGAAATCATTACCTTCTGAAAAATGTGAGTTTCTAGCATCAGAAAATGTAAATGGATGACAAGGTGTAATGGTGTGATTGGCTATTGGGAACTATCACATTCCACTTATACAGTACCAACTCCCTGGACCTAGAAATCAATACCTCCTGAAAACTGTGGGTTTCTGACATCAGGAAAGGTAAATGGATGACAAAGTGTAATTTTGTGATTGGGTATTGGGAACTATCACATTCCACTGATACAGTACCAACTCCCTGGACCTAGAAATCAATACCTTCTGAAAACAGAGTTTCTGGCATCAGAAAAGGTAAATAGATTACAAAGTGTAATGCGGTGATTGGGTATTGGGAACTATCAAATTTTACTGATACAGAACCAACTCCCTTGACCTATAAATCAATACCTTCTGAATGAAAACTGTGGGTTTCCGACATCAGAAAAGGTAAATGGATTACAAAGTGTACTGCTGTGATTGGGTATTGGGAACTATCACATTCCACTGATACAGTACCAACTCCCTGGACCTAGAAATCAATACCTTCTCAAAACAGAGTTTCTGGCATCAGAAAAGGTAAATGGATTATAAAATGTACTGCTGTGATTGGGTATAAGTAACTATCACATTCCACTGATACAGTTCCAAATATCTGGACCTAGGAATAAATAGCTTCTGAAAACAGAGTTTCTGGCATCAGAAAATGTAAATGGATGCCTTCCGCCCGATTGTAGCTGAGATAGGCGCCAGCGCCCCCCGCGACCCCGAAAGGGAATAAGCGGTAGAAAATGGATGGATGGATGGACAAGGTGTAATGCTGTGATTGGGTATAAGTAAGTATCACATTCCACTGATAAAGTACCAAATCCCTGGACCTACGAATCAATACCTTCAGAAAACTGGGAGTTTCTGGCATGAGAAAATGTAAATGCATGACAAAGTGTAATGCTGTGATTGGGTGTGAGTAACTATCACATTCCACTGATACAGCACTACAAACTTAGACCTAGGAATCATTACTTTCTGAAAACTGAGAGTTTCTGGCATCAGAAAATGTAAATGGATGACAAAGTGTAATGTTGTAATTGGGTATTGGGAACTATCACATTCCACTGATACAGAACCAACTCCCTTGACCTAGAAATCAATACCTTCTGAATGAAAACTGTGGGTTTCTGGCATCAGAATTTGTAAATGGATGACACAGCGTAATGTTGTGATTGGGTATTGGGAATTATCACATTCCACTGATACAGTACCAACTCCCTGGACCTAGAAATCATTACCTTCTGAAAACTGTGGGTTTCCGACATCAGAAATGGTAAATGGATGACAAAGTGTAATGTTGTGATTGGGTATTGGGAACTATCACATTCCACTGCTACAGTACCAACTCCCTGAACCTAGAAATCAATACCTTCTGAAAACTGAGAGTTTCTGTCATCGGAAAAGGTAAATGGATTACAGAGTGTACTGCTGTGATTGGGTATAAGTAACTATCACATTCCACTGATACAGTTCCAAATATCTGGACCTAGGAATAAATACCTTCTGAAAACTGAGAGTTTCTGGCATCAGAAAAGGTAAGTAGATTACAAAGTGTAATGCTGTGATTGGGTATTGGGAACTATCAAATTTTACTGATACAGAACCAACTCCCTTGCCCTAGAAATCAATACCTTCTGAAAACTGAGAGTTTCTGGCATCAGAAAAGGTAAATGGATTACAAAGTGTACTGCTGTGATTGGGTATAAGTAACTATCACATTCCACTGATACAGTTCCAAATATCTGGACCTAGGAATAAATACCTTCTGAAAACTGAGAGTTTCTGGCATCAGAATTTGTAAATGGATGACAAAGTGTAATGCTATGATTAGATATTGGGAATTATCACATTCCACTGATTCAGAACCAACTCCCTTGACCTAGAAATCAATACCGTCTGAAAACTGTGGGTTTCTGACATCAGAAAAGGTAAATGGATGACAAAGTGTAATGTTGTGATTGGATATTGGGAACTATCACATTCCACTGATACAGTACCAACTCCCTGGACCTAGGAATCAATACCTTCTGAAAACTGGGAGTTTCTGGCATCAGAAAATGTAAATGGATGACAAAGTGTAATGCTGTGATTTGCTAATAGTAAGTATCACATTCCACTGATACAGTACCAACTCCCTGGACCTAGGAATAAATACCTTCTGAAAACTGTGAGTTTCTGGCATAACAAATGCAAATGGATGACAAAGTGTAATGCTGTGATTGGGTATGAGTATATATCACATTCTACTGATACAGTACCAAATCCCTGGACCTAAGAATCAATACCTCCGGAAAAATGGGAGTTTCTGGCATCAGAAAATGTAAATGGATGACAAAGTCTAATGCTGTGATTGGGTATAAGTAACTATCACATTCCACTGATACAGTTCCAAATATCTGGACCTAGGAATAAATACCCTCTGAAAACTGAGAGTTTCTGGCATCAGAAAATGTAAATGGATGACAAAGTGTAATGCTGTGATTGGATATTGGGAACTATCACATTCCACTGATACAGTACAAACTCCCTGGACCTAGAAATCAATACCTTCTGAAAACTGTGGGTTTCTGGTATCAGAAAAGGTAAATGGATGACAAAGTGTAATGCTGTGATTGGGTATAAGTAAGTATCACATTCCACTGATACAGGACCAAATCCCTGGACCTAGGAATAAATACATTTTGAAAACTGGGAGTTTCTGGCATAACAAATGCAAATGGATGACAAAGTGTAATGCTGCAATTGGGTACAAGTAAGTATCACATTCCACTGATAAAGTACCAAATCCCTGGACCTACGAATCAATACCTTCAGAAAACTGGGAGTTTCTGGCATGAGAAAATGTAAATGGATGACAAAGTGTAATGTTGTGATTGGGTATTGGGAACTATCACATTCCACTGATACAGTACCAACTCCCTGGACCTAGGAATCAATACATTCTGAAAACTGTGAGTTTCTAGCATCAGAAAATGTAAATGGATGACAAAGTGTAATGTTGTGATTGGGTATTGGGAAATATCACATTCCACTGATACAGTACCAACTCCCTGGACCAAGAAATCAATACCTTCTGAAAACTGAGAGTTTCTGGCATCAGAAAATGTAAATGGATGACAAAGTGTATTGTTGTGATTGGGTATAAGTAAGTATCACATTCCACTGATAAAGTACCAAATCCTTGGACCTACGAATCAATACCTTCAGAAAACTGAGTTTCTGGCATGAGAAAATGTAAATGGATGACAAAGTGTAATGCTGTGATTGGGTGTGAGTAACTATCACATTCCACTGATACAGCACTACAAACTTAGACCTAGGAATCATTACTTTCTGAAAACTTGGAGTTTCTGGCATCAGAAAATGTAAATGGATGACAAAGTGTAATGTTGTGATTGGGTATTGGGAACTATCACATTCCACTGATACAGTACCAAATCCCTGGACCTAGGAATAAATACCTCCAGAAAACTGGGAGTTTCTGGCATGAGAAAATGTAAATGGATGACAAAGTCTAATGCTGTGATTGGGTATAAGTAAGTACCACATTCCACTAATACAGTATCAAATACCTGGACCTAGGAATCAATACCTTCACTCAACTATCCGAATTATAATATTTACTGTAACATTTAACTCCAGCAGACACAAGACATTGATACAAAGTTGATAATCCATACACGTTCTTTAAAACTGAATTCGAAATTGACTTCTTTGGAAGTCTTGGCACTGAAAACGGTTCTTCACTGGGTGCCAAGTGCTTGATCCAGTAAAAGCGTTTAAGACCGGACGTGACATCAAGCGCAACAGGGGTATCGAAATATGGTACCGTTCGATTCAGGTTACCCATCCGTGTAACGTCGAAAGGATCAGTTTTACGTATACTTGCCAACCTTGAGACCTCCGATTTCGGGAGGTCGGGGGTGGGGCGGAGGCTTGGTTGGGGGCGTGGTTGGGGCAGGGGACGTGGTTAAGAGGGGATTTTAAGTAACCGAAACTGTTGTATTTCATATATATTTCATACATATATATACATATACACACACACACACACACACATATATATATATATATATATATATATATATATATATATACATATATGAAATACTTGACTTTCAGTGAATTCTAGCTATATATTTATTTTATTACATATATAAATGAAAGAAATAGTTGAAAGAAATAGTTGAATTTCTAACGACACCTATCAAATACACAGTAATAAAAACACTGTTCTACTAACTGTACTGTGCTTGCTGGTTACTAAAAAAAAACAACAACACTTACCTTTCACTATTTGAGTAACCTTTGTTCTGCCATTTGCGTACTGGCGAGAGTCACTTGCAGTCAGGTGCGCAACACCACATAACTCGTTGGCCATTCAAAAAACAACCCCATAACGCTATAGCCAACATTCACCAGGAGATGGCGACAGACAACATAGAATTACTCTATCACAGACGCCGTCGCCATGGCTGTAACTTCCTCGTTCTTCTGCTTCGTCTCCTTGTGTGTGCAGTTTTTTTATTCAAATCCGTAGATGTTGTAACGTGATTGGGCAGGCAAGCTGTTTATATAGCGGGAAAGCGGGCGTGAAAACAGGCTGTCCCCACTCAGGTCCGCATGGAGCTGGAGGGGGCGTGGCCTCCAGCTCCACTGATTTTAGGGAGATTTTCGGGAGAAATTTTCTTCCGTGAGAGGCGCTGAATTTCGGGAGTCTCCCGGAAAATCCGGGAGGGTTGACAAGTATGGTTTTACGCAAAGTTGCACCACACAGGCTATTTTGTGCTGGGGACTTGTGTTAAAATGCTTGAATTCTCAAGTCGGAGCAGTGTTCTTTTTAACTCATGTACCCAAGCTGCAACACCGGAATGTAACAAGGGACCCGGCCTATACTCTGTACAATGTAGTCCATAATGAATGAACCGGCGTCACAGAGATTTTCCAGCTGACGGACTTTTAACGGCTATACATCACGTGCTATTCAGCCTAAAAATATCTCTCCTGTCTTCTCCATTGTTCTTTAAAAGTGCCACCATGCAGTTATGATGGCGGCACACAGCTGCGAAAGCATAAAAATACGTGTCCTCCTCAACTCATCATAGCTTGCATTTGGCGTGCAGCGGGGAAATCAAATACATTGGATTAAAGGACAAGATCGCAGCATTCATTTACACAAAGGCACATTGTATCATATTTTTGTATTGACTAGAATGAGTCAAGTCTTACAAATAATGGTCATCGCCGTGCTATGCGATGATTCAGAGCCAATTAGGAGAACAGTGTGTGGGGAATTCAGGCTGCACACAAAAGGAAGAGCACAGTTGAGAGAAATTAGAGGAGTGCATGCAGTGGTGCCATGAGGCCTATTTTAAAGAGGGCTTCAGAATATATCCGAACATATGTTTATTTTCTACACAAGAAAGCACAGCCATAACACAAGTTTAATGAAAGGCCTACTGAAATGCGATTTTCTTATTTAAACGGGGATAGCAGGTCCATTCTATGTGTCATACTTGATCATTTCGAGATATTGCCATATTTTTGCTGAAAGGATTTAGTAGAGAACATCCATGATAAAGTTCGCAACTTTTGGTCGCTAATAAAAAAGCCTTGCCTGTACCGGAAGTAGCAGACGATGTGCGCGTGATGTCACGGGTTGTGGAGCTCCTCACATCCGCACATTGTTTACAATCATGGCCACCAGCAGCGAGAGCGATTCGGACCGAGAAAGGGACGATTTCGCCATTAATTTGAGCGAGGATGAAAGATTTGTGGATGAGGAAAGTGAGAGTGAAGGACAAAAAAAAAAGAAAAGACTATACAGTGAGAGCGATTCAGATGTTATTAGACACATTTACTAGGATAATTCTGGAAAATCCCTTATCTGCTTATTGTGTTACTAGTATTTTAGTGAGATTACATGGCCGTACCTGTACAACCTGAAGGTCAACCCCACAGCACCAGTCGACAGGTGGTGGCGATGCCCATCTCTGCCCTTCGCAAGGGACCCTCTTCGAAACACGATCTTTCAAAATGATCACTGCATAATACACTGTGTTTGCTGGACCGCTCTGTTCCATAGTAAAGCTTGACTGTCATCTTTCGGGAATGTAAACAATGAAACACCCGCTGTGTTTGTGTTGCTAAAGGCGGCCGCAATACACCGCTTCCCACCTACAGCTTTCTTCTTTGACGTCTCCATTATTCATTGAACAAATTGCAAATAATTCAGCAACACAGATGTCCAGAATACTGTGGAATTATTCGATGAAAACAGACTACTTATAGATGTGAACGGTGCTGGAACAAAATGTCCGGATAGCAGGTCCATTTTATGTGTCATACTTGATCATTTCGCGATATTGCCATATTTTTGCTGAATGGATTTAGTAGAGAACATCCATGATAAAGTTCGCAACTTTTGGTCGCTAATAAAAAAGCCTTGCCTGTACCGGAAGTAGCAGACGATGTGCGCGTGATGTCACGGGTTGTGGAGCTCCTCACATCCGCACATTGTTTACAATCATGGCCACCAGCAGCGAGAGCGATTCGGACCGAGAAAGGGACGATTTCGCCATTAATTTGAGCGAGGATGAAAGATTTGTGGATGAGGAAAGTGAGAGTGAAGGACAAAAAAAAAAAAAAAGACTATACAGTGAGAGCGATTCAGATGTTATTAGACACATTTACTAGGATAATTCTGGAAAATCCCTTATCTGCTTATTGTGTTACTAGTATTTTAGTGAGATTACATGGCCGTACCTGTACAACCTGAAGGTCAACCCCACAGCACCAGTCGACAGGTGGTGGCGATGCCCATCTCTGCCCTTCGCAAGGGACCCTCTTCGAAACACGATCTTTCAAAATGATCGCTGCATAATACTCTGTACTTTGTGTGTGTGGTCCAATCCAACCGTGTTTGCTTGACCGCTCTGTTCCATAGTAAAGCTTGACTGTCATCTTTCGGGAATGTAAACAATGAAACACCCGCTGTGTTTGTGTTGCTAAAGGCGGCCGCAATACACCGCTTCCCACCTACAACTTTCTTCTTTGACGTCTCCATTATTCATTGAACAAATTACAAAAGATTCAGCAACACATATGTCCATAATACTGTGGAATTATGCAATGAAAACAGACGACTTATAGCTGTGAACGGTGCTGGAACAAAATGTCCGGATAGCAGGTCCATTTTATGTGTCATACTTGATCATTTCGCGATATTGCCATATTTTTGCTGAAAGGATTTAGTAGAGAACATCCACGATAAAGTTCTCAACTTTTGGTCGCTAATAAAAAAGCATTGCCTGTACCGGGAAAAAGCAGACGATACGCGCGTGACGTCACGGGTTGTGGAGCTCCTCACATCCGCACATTGTTTACAATCATGGCCACCAGCAGCGAGAGCGATTCGGACCGAGAAAGGGACGATTTCCCCATTAATTTGAGCGAGGATGAAAGATTTGTGGATGAGGAAAGTGAAAGTGAAGCACTAGAAAAAAAAAAAAAAAAAGACTATACAGTGGGACCGATTCAGATGTGATTAGACACATTTACTAGGATAATTCTGGAAAATCCCTTATCTGCTTATTGTGTTATTAGTATTTTAGTGAGATTATAAGGTCGTACCTGTACAATTTGAAGGTCAACCCCGCACCTTTCTTCAGCACCAGTCGACAAGTTGTGGCAATGGCCATCTCTGCCCTTCGCAAGGGACCCTCTTCGAAACACGATCTTTCAAAATGATCGCTGCATAAAACACTGTACTATATGTGTGTGGTCCGCTCTGT
The DNA here is from genome assembly GCF_033978795.1 of Nerophis ophidion. NCBI lineage: Eukaryota > Metazoa > Chordata > Actinopteri > Syngnathiformes > Syngnathidae > Nerophis > Nerophis ophidion. The sequence continues at coordinate 9,007,337 of NC_084635.1, forward strand.
TCCATAGTAAAGCTTCACTCTCATCTTTCAGGAATGTAAACAATGAAACACCGGCTGTGTTTGTGTTGCTAAGGGTGGCCGCAATACACCGCTTCCCACCTACAGCTTTCTTCTTTGACGTCTCCATTATCATTGAACAAATTGCAAATAATTCAGCAACACAGATGTCCAGATTACTGTGGAATTATTCGATGAAAACAGACGACTTAAAGCTGTGAACGTTGCTGGTACAAAATGTCCGGATAGCAGGTCCATTCTATGTGTCATACTTGATCATTTCGCGATATTGCCATATTTTTGCTGAAAGGATTTAGTAGAGAATATCGACGATAAAGTTCTCAACTTTTAGTCGCTAATAAAAAAGCCTTGCCTGTACCGGGAAAAAGCAGACGATACGTGCGTGACGTCACGGGTTGTGGAGCTCCTCACATCCGCACATTGTTTACAATCATGGCCACCAGCAGCGAGAGCGATTCGGACCGAGAAAGGGACGATTTTGCCATTAATTTGAGCGAGGATGAAAGATTTGTGGATGAGGAAAGTGAGAGTGAAGGACAAAAAAAAAAAAAAGACTATACAGTGAGAGCGATTCAGATGTTATTAGACACATTTACTAGGATAATTCTGGAAAATCCCTTATCTGCTTATTGTGTTACTAGTATTTTAGTGAGATTACATGGCCGTACCAGTACAACCTGAAGGTCAACCCCACAGCACCAGTCGACGGGTGGTGGCGATGCCAATCTCTGCCCTTCGCAAGGGACCCTCTTCGAAACACGATGTTTTAAAATGATCGCTGCATAATACTCTGTACTTTGTGAGTGCGGTCCAATCCAACCGTGTTTGCTTGACCGCTCTGTTCCATAGTAAAGCTTCACTGTCATCTTTTGGGAATGTAAACAATGAAACACCGGCTGTGTTTGTGTTGCTAAGGGTGGCCGCAATACACCGCTTCCCACCTACAGCTTTCTTCTTTGACGTCTCCATTATTCATTGAACAAATTACAAATAATTCAGCAACACAGATGTCCAGAATACTGTGGAATTATTCGATGAAAACAGACTACTTATAGCTGTGAACGGTGCTGGAACAAAATGTCCGGATAGCAGGTCCATTCTATGTGTCATACTTGATCATTTCGCGATATTGCCATATTTTTGCTGAAAGGATTTAGTAGAGAACATCGACGATAAAGTTCTCAACTTTTGGTCGCTAATAAAAAAGCCTTACCTGTACCGGGAAAAAGCAGACGATACGCGCGTGACGTCACGGGTTGTGGAGCTCCTCACATCCGCACATTGTTTACAATCATGGCCACCAGCAGCGAGAGCGATTCGGACCAAGAAAAGGACGATTTCCCCATTAATTTGAGCGAGGATGAAAGATTCGTGGATGGGGAAAGTGAAAGTGAAGGACTAGAAAAAAACAAAGACTATACAGCGGGAGCGATTCAGATGTTATTAGACACATTTACTAGGATAATTCTGGAAAATCCCTTATCTGCTTATTGTGTTACTAGTATTTTAGTGAGATTATATGGTCGTACCTGTACAACCTGAAGGTCAACCCCGCACGTTTCTTCAGCACCAGTCGACGGGTGGTGGCGATGCCCATCTCTGCCCTTCGCAAGGGACCCTCTTCGAAACACAATCTTTCAAAATGATCGCTGCATAATACACTGTACTTTGTGTGTGTGGTCCAATCCAACCGTGTTTGCTTGACCGCTCTGTTCCATAGTAAAGCTTCACTGTCATCTTTCGGGAATGTAAACAATGAAACACCGGCTGTGTTTGTGTTGCCAAAGGTGGCCGCAATACACCGCTTCCCACCTACAGCTTTCTTCTTTGACGTCTCCATTATTCATTGAACAAATTGCATAAGATTCAGCAACACATATGTCCATAATACTGTGGAATTATGCAATGAAAACAGATGACTTATAGCTGTGAACGTTGCTGGAACAAAATGTCCGGATAGCAGGTCCATTCTAAGTGTCATATTTGATCATTTCACGATATTGCCATATTTTTGCTGAAAAGATTTAGTAGAGAACATCGACGATAAAATTCTCAACTTTTGGTCGCCAATAAAAAAGCCTTGCCTGTACCGGAAGTAGCAGACGATGTGCGCGTGACGTCACGGGTTGTGGAGCTCCTCACATCCGCACATTGTTTACAATCATGGCCACCAGCAGCGAGAGCGATTCGGACCGAGAAAGGGAAAATTTCCCCATTAATTTGAGCGAGGATGAAAGATTCGTGGATGAGGAAAGTGAGAGTGAAGGACTAGAAAAAAAAAAGACTAGTGGGCAGTGGGAGCGATTCAGATAGGGAAGATGCTGTGAGAGGCGCCGTGGCAGCCGTGGGGGTGGCAGGACCACTCGGCCAGGCCCAAGCGTAACAAGGGATAGAGCCATACCGCTTTGAACCAGATGCTGACGGTCAGGAGGACGCTGCTGATATTGATGCTGGAGTAGCACACGACATAGATCGCCTTCAGAATACAGAATGGTAAAAATGATCGCTGCATAATACACTGTACTTTGTGTGTGTGGTCCAACCCAACCGTGTTCGCTTGACATCTCTGTTCTATAGTAAAGCTTGACTGTCACCTTCAGGAATGTAAACAATGAAACACCGGCTGTGTTTGTGTTGCTAAAGCCGGCCACAATACACAGCTTCCCACCTACAGCTTTCTTCTTTGATGTCTCTATTGTTCATTGAACAAATTGTAAAAGATTAACCAACACACAGATTGTCCAGAATACTGTGGAATTTTGCGATGAAAACAGACTTAATAGCTAGGCACGTGCTGGCACAAAATGTCTTCTACAATCTGTGACGTCACGCGCAGGAGTCATCATACCGAGACGTTTTCAGCAGGATTTTTTGGCGCGAAATTTAAAATTGTAATTTAGTAAACTAAAAAGGCCGTATTGGCATGTGTTGCAATGTTAATATTTCATCATTGATATATAAACTATCAGACTGCGTGGTCGGTAGTAGTGGCTTTCAGTACGCCTTTAAATAACCATATCAACTCTAATTAATAAATAGGTTTAAAAAATATGATACTTTCTTCTCACTTTTAGATTTAAGGCGGATAGAGCGCCGTCATCCATACCATTCCACTTGTTAATTTTTACCACCGATTTACACTTTATTGCCAAAAGCATTCGGCCACCTGCCTAGACTCACATATGAACTTGAAGTGCCATCCCATTCCTAACCCATAGGGTTCAATATGATGTCGATCCACCTTTTGCAGCTATTACAGCTTCAACTCTTCTGGGAAGGCTGTCCACAAGGTTGCGGAGTCTGTTTATAGGAATTTTCCACCATTCTTCCAAAAGCGCATTGGTGAGGTCACACACTGATGTTGGCTCTCAGTCTCCGTTCCAAGTCATCCCAAAGGTGTTCTATCGGGTTCATGTCAGGACTCTGTGCAGGCCAGTCAAGTTCATCCACACCAGACTCTTTCATCCATGTCTTTATGGGCCTTGCTTTGTGCACTGGTGCACAGTCATGTCGGAAGAGGAAGGGACCCGCTCCATACTGTTCCCACAAGTTTAGGAGCATGGAATTGGCCAAAATGTTTTGGTATCCCGGAGCATTCAAAGTTCCTTTCACTGCAACTAAGGGGCCAAGCCCAACTCCTGAAAAACAACCCCACACCATAATTCCTCCTCCAACAAATTTCCAAAATGTACCATTCTCCTGGCAACTTCCAAACACAGAATGGTCCATATAATTGCTAGATGGAATAGAATGATTCAATTCATTCAATTTTTCTCTGCTGTCTTGGTCATCCTCTGCATGGCCTTCCCAGGACACAAACCACACAGTTAAGGAGACAGACTTTGCCATCATGTCCTTTTTTTTTTTGGCTGTGTGAAAAAAAATTAACAGTGGGGAGTTTTCTTAAAATTTGCCATTAAAACCAGAGATAAAGATAAATGAATGTGAGTGTGAATGTTGTCTGTCTATCTGTGTTAGCCCTGCGATGAGGTGGCGACTTGTCCAGGGTGTACCCTGCCTTCCGCCCGATTGTAGCTGAGATAGGCGCCAGCGCCCCCCGCGACCCCGAAAGGGAATAAGCGGTAGAAAATGGATGGATGGATGGATTTTTTTTACATTTTTGAAAAGGCCAAATACATTGAAGTAGATCAGGGGTCACCAACTCGGTGCCCGTGGGCACCAGGTAGCCCGTAAGGACCAGATGAGTCGCCCGCTGGCCTGTTCTAAAAATAGCTCAAATAGCAGCACTTACCAGTGAGCTGCCTCTATTTTTTACATTTTATTTACTTACTAGCAATCTGGTCTCGCTTTGCACGACATTTTTAATTCTAAGAGAGACAAAACTCAAATAGAATTTGAAAATCCAAGAAAATATTTTAAAGACTTGGTCTTCACTAGTTTAAATAAATTCATTTATTTTTTTTTACTTTGCTTCTTATAACTTTCAGAAAGACAATTTTAGAGAAAAAAATACAACCTTAAAAATGATTTTAGGATTTTTAAACACATTTACCTTCTTTTTATCTTTTAAATTTCCTTTCCTGACAATTTAAATCAAAAAGTATTTTTTTTTATTGCAAAGTATAATGAAAATATATTTTTAATTTAATTCTTCATTTTAGCTTCTGTTTTTCGACGAAGAATATTTGTGAAATATTTCTTCAAATTTATTATGATTAAAATTCCAAAATAATTTTCTGGCAAATCTACAAAAACTGTAGAATCCAATTTAAATCTTATTTCAAAGTGGATTTTAACCTATTTAAAACATGTCATCAAAATTCTAAAATCAATCTTAATCAGGAAAAATGACTAATGATGTTCCATAAATTCTTTTTTTAATTTTTTCAAAAAGATTCGAATTAGTTCATTTTTCTCTTCATTTTTTTCGGTTGAATTTTGCACTTTAAAGAGTCGAAATTAAATAAATAAATAAATAAATGGGTTGTACTTGTATAGCGCTTTTCTACCTTCAAGGTACTCAAAGCGCTTTGACACTACTTCCACATTTACCCATTCACACACACATTCACACACTGATGGAGGGAGCTGCCATGCAAGGCGCTAACCAGCACCCATCAGGAGCAAGGGTGAAGTGTCTTGCTCAGGACACAACGGACGTGACGAGGTTGGGATTGAACCAGGGACCCTCGGGTTGCGCATGGCCACTCTCCCACTGCGCCATGCCGTCCCTAATCCATCATTATTCTCAGTTTCGAAGATAAGATTTGGATCAGAATGATAGGGTTGTACATATTCAACTGGTGTATATTTAAACCCTCCATACACTCTAATAAAATGCTCTCACACACACTACTGAAATTCTCTCATATACACCACTGAAAAATTATTCTCTCATACACATAAATAAAAGGCTCTCAGTTTCATTGGCGTGTATGACAGTGTTTCAGTAGTGCATATGAGAGCATTTCACTCGCCCATATGAGAGCGTTTCAGTAGTGTGGGAGAAAGTGGTTCAATTGTGTGTATCAGTGTTTCAGTAGTGTGTGTGAGTGAGAGTGTTCCAAATGTGTGTATCAGAGCGTTTCAGTCGTGTGTGTGACAGTGTTTCAATTGTGTACACCACAAATTGAAGATAAACTATGTTTTAAAATGTAATTTTCATTTTTTTCGTGTTTTCTCCTCTTTTAAACCGTTCAATTACGTGTTTTTTTCATCATTTATTCTCTACAAAAAACCTTCCGTAATATATATATAGATTTATTTATTAAAGGTAAATTGAGCAAATTGGCTATTTCTGGCAATTTATTTAAGTGTGTATCAAACTGGTAGCCCTTCGCATTAATCAGTACTCAAGAAGTAGTGATTAAGTCTGTGGATCAAGGGTGTCAAACTCCTTTTAGCTCAGGATCCGCATCGAGGAAAATCTGTCTTTGTCTTACTTTTGGCCTAAAATAGAACAAACACCTTATTAAATATTACAATAAAAATAGAGAAAAACAAACTACCGGCATCGGTAAAGTTCAGATCCATGAAGGAAAGAAGAAAGTGAATGAATGTTTATAACTGAATATAGTTGCATATATTTGTTTTCTGTTGTATTATTTTTTGAATGAATTAAGTAACATATATGACAACCTTTTTCCAAAACACAAAATAGAATGTGAGATATAACAGGATAATGCATACATTTATCATTGATTTTCAAAACGGTTACAAAAAAGTAGGACACCAAAAATTTACTGTGGGACCCCATTTTTATGACTTGATGGGACCCCATTTTGAAAATTCCTCGCGCCAACACTGATGGAGTATTGGTGAATGCAAAACAGCAGCAGGCGGCTGTGGCCTGTGGGCCGGTTCTAATACTAATCAAATATCATCCCGGGGGCAAAAGATAATTCATTCGCGGGCCAGATTTTGCCCGTGGGCCTTGATTTTGACACATAGGCTTTGAATAGAACATGGCATAGAACTTTAAATGCTCCGGGATACCAAAACATTTTGGACAATTCCATGCTCCTAACCTTGTGGGAACAGTTTGGAGCGGGCCCCTTCCTCTTCCAACATGACTGTGCACCAGTGCACAAAGCAAAGCCCATAAAGACATGGATAAAAGCGTCTGGTGTGGATGAACTTGACTGGCCTGCACAGAGTCCTGACCTGACATCAAACTTTGTTTCATAGTGTTCTGTAGATAAGAAGAGAGTAGTAACTCTCTAAATTTACTCCATTACATTGTCTCATGGCTGGCCTGGGAACTGTCAGAGTTAGTTGGTGTCGAACCCCAAGATTTAGAGATGGAGGCAGGCATTGAGTGAGAAAACGTGATTTTTTAAAATACTAGAACAAAAGGGTACTAACAAAAAGCGCGAACGTGGGCGGATAACAAACTAAGAGAGCGAGCATGGGAACTTTAAAATAAACGGAGCTTAGCAAAAATAAAAAGGCCTAGCGTGGAAGTTAGCAGGTCTTGAGCAGAACACAGAAGTCGTACATGTAATATGAAAACAAACTCGGAAGCGGGGAACAAAAGGCAGTAAGCTAAAAACCACAATCATATAAAGCTTACCGCAACGCTGCATTGACAAGACAGGATACGACACGACAGGTAGCAACGGCAAGGGCGTCATCGACAAGACAATACAGAAGCGACATGCAATACGTGACACGAGAGCGACAATAATCCAGCACTGACTGGAGGAACAGAGCAGGTAAAAATAGGAGCGGGCTGATTGACACCAGGTGTGGCCAGGTGCCAATGAGCCGCAACTGAGGTAAAACAGCGCTCAGGTAAACTAACAAAACAGCAAATACTAAACACACGGAGGAAAAACTAAAAAACAAACAAAGTGTCAGTGGCAAGCCTGACAGGAACGCCTCGGGATCCCCCGGCAAGAAGTGGCTGGGGAGAGGAAAGTCTGGGGCTTCCCTGCTTAGGCTGCTGCCCCCAGCGACCCGACCTCGGATAAGCGGAAGAAGATGGATGGATGGATGGACATTTACTTAATGCCCGTTGGGCCAGAATGTGCTTTTACACACAAAAAAACAACGATTAAGTAAAATCTCCCCCCAGTGACGCTTCTGAGCGCATCTCTTCGCCGCAAAATCGGCTCAATCACCACAAACGATCTGTTAAATACGGCAATTATGTTTCAGCCAATCAAGCAGTTATCTATATTGTCAGCGATTAATTACCAACTTGGTGATTGCAGTCAAGACTAATCCGAGCAGGATGACATTAACACATTAATTTGTATCTTTAACAGACAGACTGATGTAATTATTGCTGGGTTTTCCAGCATAATACCAGACTTTATGTGAATTTTCCTTTTAGTGAGCTGTTCAAAAAGTAGTCAACTGCCTCAAGAAACTATGAGAGGGCAGTGAGGTTGCAATTGCAGGTAGGAAGGTCTTTATTGTCATTGCACAAGTAAAACAAAACTTTGTTTTCAGCACAAACCCGTTCAAGATTAGACAAACAGAGTGTACAGGGTTACGGAACAGGAACGCTGATGAATCGCCACAAGACGCCCCGTAAAAGACGGAAAAAAGGTAAACGCTGAGGGGAGGATGACTGTGTAAAAAAAAAAAAAATACAATCAAGACTGGGCTCCTTGGGGGGCCCAGTCTGGAGTGGGAAAAAAAAAAAAAACTCCATAGCAAAACACATATACATGTTACGACATACAACTCAAGACTTGCAACAGAGGGGAGGGAGTGAGGGCTACGGTGGCAGGCTGCAGCTCTTCAGGCGCTGCCCAGCCGTCCACATCAAGGTTGTTGGATAGGGGGTTGGCGTATGTGTGTGTGGCGTATATATTTTGTGGATGCATGTGTGTGTGTCTCTTTTCCACGGCCTTGGTGTTCTTGTCAGTCAATCCAAAGTCAACAACAACAGGTGTGTGTCCATGAGAGACAAGAAGGGAGTGTGTTGTGTCTTCTTCACACCGTCCTCTGGGAGTGTCTCTAAGCCAGGGACACAAAGTTAGAATGTTTTGTATGCGAGTGAAAAGAAAATGTGCTTTTCACTCTAAATTGGCAATGACTGGTCCTCAGATTCATCCTGCAGGGCAGACAGTCCGATTTTATCCAAATCTCAAAGCGTACACAGTTCTGCCCGGATCCTCC
>NC_084635.1:9020946-9115946 GCF_033978795.1 Nerophis ophidion
GCAATATCGCGAAATGATCAAGTATGACATATAGAATGGACCTGCTGTCCCCGTTTAAATAAGAAAATCTCATTTCAGTAGGCCTTTAAATAATACTTGTTTAGAACAGATCTAAAACATCTCGGGTTGCAGCGGACATATTAGCCCAGCACCACACACGGCTAAAAGTCGTCTCTTTTCATGGCATGATTACGCAGTAATTTGGACATCTGTGTTGCTGAATCTTTTGCAATTTGTGCAATTAATAATGGAGACGTCAAAGAAGAATGCTGTTGGTGGAAAGCGGTGGATCGCAGCTGCCTTTAGCAACCGAAACACAGCCGGTGTTTCTTTGTTTGTTGTGAAGCTTTAACACAGAGCGGTCAAGCGAACATGTTTCCAGCACGTTTTTGGATGGGAAAATTGTGATATTAAGTCGGCTCTTACCGAAGAGTTCAGTGGATTATGCGACCTCCTCCTGTAGCTGTCAAAAAGGCAGCTGTGATCTTGGCTCCTCCTTTGGCTTCTCTCAGAGACACTGGCGTTCACCCGCAGCCCTCCGACTTTCAGGTATGACTTTATAATCTCACTAAAACACTAGGAATACTATAAGCAGATAAGGGATATCCTAGTAAATGTGTCTAATAACAACTGAATCCCTCACACTGCCGTCGCCTTTTTTTTTTTTTTTTTTTAGTGCTTCACTCTTTCCTCATCCACGAATCTTTCATCCTCGCTCAAATTAATAGGGAAATCGTCGCTTTCCCGGTCTGAATCGCTCTCGCTGCTGGTGGCCATGATTGTAAACAATGTGCAGATGTGAGGAGCTCCACAACCCGTGACGTCACGCGCATATCGTCGGCTACTTCCGGTACAGGCAATGCTTTTTTATTAGCGACCAAAAGTTGCGAACTTTATCGTCGATGTTCTCTACTAAATCCTTTTAGCAAAAATATGGCAATATGGCGAAGTGATCAAGTATGACACATATAATGGACCTGCTATCCCCGTTTAAATAAGAACATCTCATTTCAGTAGGTCTTTAAATCACTTATATCTCATAGTGAGAGGCTCAGCGGACAAGAGCAGCGCATGACAGACCTTACAGTGACTGTGCAGTCATTCTTCGAAAGTATGGGGTGACGTGTTCTCACGGCTGGGCACCAGCACCACGACCTCGGTGGGCGGGTTGGAACTCCCAACAATGCAACTCATTTGGCATCTCCGACATTGCAACTTCCTCTTGGTCATATGAAAGAACCCAGATATTGAGCAGTCCACTGTTCCACCAAGTATCATGATTTGCGGGAAGTGTTTATAGTAAGAATAAAGCACATTCATTGCCCCCCCCCCCCCCCCCCCCACCCCACATACTTGCCAACCTTGAGACCTCCGATTTCAGGAGGTGGGTGGCGTGGTTGGGTGTGGGGCGTGGTTAAGAGGGGAGGAGTATATTTACAGCTACAATTCAAGTCAAATATTTCATATATATAAGAAATACTTGACTTTCAGTGAATTCTAGCTACTGGTGTATGTATATATATATATATATATATATATATATATATATACACTTATATATATAAATACAAAAAATACTTGCATTTCAATGTTCATTTTGTCACACCGCGGTGAGGGAAGTCTTGTCTTGGTTTTTCTGTCTTGTGATTTACGTGTATTATTTTGAAAAGCTAACCTCCTGTTTCAGACCACGGGCCCTTCCTCTTGTGTCACCAGTCTGACGTCATCCCTGATCCCTGATTGTTTCCACCTGTTTCCCATCATTCCATATCCTATTTAAACTCACGCCTCTTTTTGTCCGTTGCCAGATCGTCTTGTCTATCGTGCCTTTCTAGCGTCCATGTCCATGTCCTTGATTAGCTCCTTGTCTTGCTCCTGTTTTCCTAGTTTCCCTAGTTTTAGCTGTAATTTTGAGTTTTCTTTTTCCTGCTTCGAGCGTCCTTGGTTTTCCTTCGTCTTCCTAACTGGTGAGTTTTAGTTTTTCCAAATTTCGAATTTTTTGCCTCATTGATTTTTTTGTTATTTATAGTTAGTGTATATATATATATATATATATATAGGTCGTTTTGGTGTTTTTTCCTCCTGTTGGAGCGCTTTTCGTTTATTCTAATTGATATTCTTTTTTTGTTAGATTTTCCTTCGATTAGTATTTGGTATAGGGGCGGTATAGCTCGGTTGGTAGAGTGGCCATGCCAGCAACTTGGGGGTTGCAGGTTCGATTCCCACCTCTGCCACCCAAGTCACTGCCGTTGTGTCCTTGGGCAAGACACTTTACCCACCTGCTCCCAGTACCACCCACACTAGTTTAAATGTAACTTAGATATTGGGTTTCACTATGTTAAGCGCTTTGAGTCACTAGAGAAAAGCGCTATATAAATATAGATCACTTTACTATTCCTCATTTTTGTGGAGTGATTTTAAGTTGTTTATCCTCGGAATTATTTTTCCGCGTGTTGATTATTCTTGTGAAAAACTTCTTTGCATTGGAGCTAGTAAAAAGTTGTTTCAAAATAAAAGCTTTATTTTTTTGAACTTCCTCTCTGCATCTGGGTCCTCTCCTTACTCCGAGTCGTAACACATTTATTTACACATATACACACACATAACACTCATCCATTCATTGTTGAGTTCAGGGTTGAATTGCGCATCCTTGTTCTTTTCTCTGTCACTATTTTTCTAACCATATGCATGTACAGTAGATGTCAGTATTGTGCTGTTTAAGAGTGTCACAACATTGCTGTTTACAGCAGACGAACTGCTTTACGGTAGAGGAAAACGTGACTGCTGTTGTGTGTTTTACCGCGCTGGGAGGACGTTAGATAGATAGATAGATAGATGGATGGATAGTACTTTAGTGATTCCTTCAGTTAATGTAAATGCCTAACAATAAACCCACATAAGAACCCAAGAACTCGCCCTTCGATCATTCTACAGTTATAACGTCATTGGGCAGGCACGCTGTTTATATCGTGGGAAAGCGGACGTGAAAACAGGCTGTCCTCACCCTGGTCCGCTTAGAGCTGGAGGGGGCGTGGCCTCCAGCTCCGCCTGAATTTCGAGAGATTTTCGGGAGAAAATTTGTCTTGGGAGGTTTTCGAGAGAGATGCTAAATTTCGGGAGTCCCCCGGACAATCCGGGAGGGTTGGCAAGTATGCCCCCCCCCCACCCCCCTCGCATTTAGGACTGTAAGATCGACTTTTAGCCTGAAGCTACACTTTCCACCGCACACCTCTTTAATATTTCTCTGCCTGAGCATCCTTGGATGTGGGACTCATTCCGCCTTCTTCTTCCCTGCCTGGTGCTGATTTTTTTTTTTATATAGACAAGGAGGATAAATCGCTTCAACCTTGCATTGATTACCGAGCCCTGAATGATATTACCATAAAAAACAAATATCCTCTTCCACTTATAGATTCTGCCTTCACACCCCTCCACTCCGTCACCATTTTTTAGATTTTTTTTTTCAAACTCGACCTACGCAACGCGACCACTTCATCAGGATGAGGTAGGGAGGATGAGTGGAAAAGAGCCTTCAATCCACCCCCGCTCAGAGTAACTATGATATTGGGAACAGGGAGTTGTTGGCGGTGGGTTTAGCACTTCAGGAATGGAGGCAATGGTCGGAGGGATGAATGCACTTCCAGCCGACTGCCCTCCAGGTCTTCTTAATGTGACGAGTTAAGGCGCAAAAAACGATTATAGCCGTTTCGCCGATTTTGAGCAGTGAAATACTTTACACCAGACCCGGTGTATTAAGGCCTGGGGCGATAAGTTTTTCAATCTGGCCCGCCGGACATTCCCAAATGTTTTTAGAGCTGTAAAATTAAAATTGTAGCCGCCATTACAATGTGCAGCTATATTTTCAAATTACCGTAAGTCTTAAACTGTAAAAAAAGCATTTCAATGGTTGGAATCTGCGCTTATGCATGATATAATACAACCCGTTTCCATATGAGTTGGGAAATTGTGTTAGATGTAAATATAAACTGAACACAATGATTTGTAAATAATTTCCAACCCGTATTCAATTGAATATGCTACAAAGACAACGTATTTGTACAAAATGCGGCTGCTAGACTTTTGACAAGAACAAGAAAGTTTGATCACATTACGCATGTACTGGCTCACCAGCACTGGCTTCCTGTGCACTTAAGATGTGACTTTAAGGTTTTGCTACTTACCTATAAAATACTACACAGTCCAGCTCCATCCTATCTTGCCGATTGTATTGTACCATATGTCCCGGCAAGAAAATCTGTGTTCAAAGGACTCCGGCTTATTAGTGATTTCTAAAGCCCAAAAAAAGTCTGCGGGCTATAGAGCATTTTCTATTCGGGCTCCAGTACTCTGGAATGCCCTCCCGGTAACAGTTCGAGATGCCACCTCAGTAGAAGCATTTAAGTCTCACCTTAAAACTCATTTGTATACTCTAGCCTTTAAATAGACCTCCTTTTTAGACCAGTTGATCTGCCGCTTCTTTTCTTTATCTCCTCTGTCCCCCCCTCCCTTGTGGAGGGGGTCCGGTCCGATGACCATGGATGAAGTACTGGCTGTCAAGAGTCGAGACCCAGGATGGACCGGTCGTCGGGACCCAGGATGGACCGCTCACCTGTGTATCGGTTGGGGACATCTCTACGCTGCTGATCCGCCTCCGCTTGGGATGGTTTCCTGTGGACGGGACTCTCGCTGCTGTCTTGGATCCGCTTTGAACTGAAGTCTCGCGGCTGTGTTGGAGCCACTATGGATTGAACTTTCACAGTATCATGTTAGACCCGCTCGACATCCATTGCTTTTGGTCCCCTAGAGAGAGAGGGGTGGGGGGTTGCCCACATTTGAGGTCCTCTCCAAGGTTTCTCATAGTCATCATTGTCACTGGCGTCCCACTGGGTGTGAGTTTTCCTTGCCCTTATGTGGGTTCTTCCGAGGATGTTGTAGTCGTAGTGGTTTGTACAGTCCTTTGAGACGTTTGTGATTTAGGGCTATATAAATAAACATTGATTGATTGATTTGATTGATTTGATGTTAAAACTGATAAACTTTTTTTTTTTGCAAATAATCATTAACTTTAGAATTTGATAACAGCAACACGTGACAAAGAAGTTGGGAAACGTGGCAATAAATACTGATAAAGTTGAGGAATGCTTATCAAACACTTATTTGGAACATCCAACAGGTGTGCAGGCTAATTGGGAACAGGTGGGTGCCATGATTGGGTATAAAAGCAGCTTCCATGAAATGCTAAGTAATTCACAAACAAGGATGGGGTGAGGGTCACCAATTTGTAAGCAAATTGTCGAACAGTTTTAGAACATTTCTTAACGAGTTATTGCAAGGAATTTAGGGATTTTATCATCTACGGTCCATAAAATAATCAAAAGGTTCAGAGAATCTGGAAAAATCACTGCACGTAAGCGATAATGTTACGGACCTTTGATCCCTCAGGTGGTAAAGCATCACAAACCGACATCAGTGTGAAAAGGATATCACCACATGGGCTCAGGAACACTTTATAAAACCACTGTCAGTAACTACAGTTGGTCGCTACATCTGTAAGTGCAAGTTAAAACTCTACTATGCAAAGCAAAAGCCATTTATCAACAACAACCAGGAACGCCGCCGGCTTTGCTGGGCCCGAGCTCATCTAAGATGGACTGATGCAAAGTGGAAAAGTGTTCCGTGGTCTGACAAGTCCATATCTCAAATTATTTTTGGAAACTGTGGACGTGGTGTCCTCCGGAACAAAGAGGAAAATAACCATCCAGATTGTTATAGGCGCAAAGTTCAAAATCCAGCATCTGTGATGGTATGGGGGTGTATTAGTGCCCAAGGCATGGGTAACTTACACATCTGTGAAGGCACCATTAATGCTGAATGGTCCATACAGGTTTTGGAGCAACTTGTGTTGTCATCCAAGCAACTTTATCATGGACGCCCCTGCTTATTTCAGCAAAACAATGCCAAGCCACGTGTTACAACAGCGTGGCTTCGTAGTAAAAGAGTGCGGGTACTTTCCTGGCCCGCCTGCAGTCCAGACATGTCTCCCACCGAAAATGTGTGGCGCATTATTAAGCGTAAAATACGACAGCGGAGACCCCGGACTGTTGAAGGACTGAAGCTCTACATAAAAACAGAACGGTAAAGAATTCCACTTTTAAAGCTTCAACAATTAGTTTCCTCAGTTCCCAAACGTTTATTGAGTGTTGTTAAAAGAAAAGGTGATGTAACACAGTGGTGAACATGCCCTTTCCCAACTACTTTTGCATGTGTTGCAGCCATGAAATTCTAAGTTAATTGGTATTTGCAAAAAATAAATAAAGTTTATGAGTTTGAACATCAAATATCTTGTCTTTGTAGTGCATTCAATTGAATATGGGTTGAAACGGATTTGCAAATCATTGTATTCCGTTTATATTTACATCTAACGCAATTTCCCAACTCATATGGAAACGGGGTTTGTATTACACACACGACACAGTGGCTGTCAACACTGGCTTCCTGTCCGTCAGTCAAGTAGGTCCGTGTGCCACATAAACACAATAATTCCTGTTACAAAATGTACACCTACCTAACATGTTTATTAATTAATAATAATAATAATAATGGATTAGATTTATATCGCGCTTTTCTATTGTTAGATACTCAAAGCGCTCACAGAGAAGTGGTAACCCATCATTCATTCACACCTGGTGGTGGTAAGCTACATCTGTAGCCACAGCTGCCCTGGGGTAGACTGATGGAAGCGTGGCTGCCAGTTTGCACCTACGGCCCCTCCGACCACCACCAATCATTCATTCATCATTCATTCACCAGTGTGAGGGGCACCTTGGGCAAAGGGTGAAGAGTCCTGCCCAAGGACACAACGGCAGCGATTTGGGTGTCAATAGGTGGGAAGCGAACCTGCAACCCTCAGGTTTCTGGCACGGCCGCTCTACCCACTACGCCATGCCGCCCCGAAATTGTATTTATTTTGATTATATATGTCTTCGCCGCACTGTCCTTTGGGAGAGTCTCGAAGCCGGGGAAGCAATCCAAGTTAGAATGTTTTGTATGCGAGTGAAGATAAAATGCGCTTTTCACTCTAAATTATCCATGACTGATCCTCAGGGTTCCCTCCGGGTACTCCGGCTTCCTCCCACCTCCAAAGACATGCACCTGGGGATAGGCCCCTCCCACCTCAAAGACATGCACCTGCGGATACTCCCCTCCCACTTCCAAAGACATGCACCTGGGGATAGGTTGATTGGCAACACTAAATTGGCCCTAGTGTGTGAATGTGAGTGTGAATGTTGTCTTTATCTGTGTTGGCCCTGCGATGAGGTGGCGACTTGTCCAGGGTGTACCCCGCCTTCCGCCCGATTGTAGCTGAGATAGGCGCCAGCGCCCCCTGCTACCCCAAAAGGGAATAGGCGGTAGAAAATGGATGGATGTATATATGATTTGAGATATCATGTTAAAGGTATATTAGTGTCCAACAATATCATACATTAGTACTATTTATTATTTTATTACCTAATATTTTAAATGCTATTATGGTGACAAGTGGTAAAAAAAAAATGGATGGTTAGATATACTGAGTAATTGTAGTGAATAAAAACCGAAATGGATCAGTGTGGTGTTTACAAGATGATGACATAACTGCATTGCACCTTGCACATGCACACATGATTTATTTGTTTAAGAGCTAAAAAGTGGGTGTTAGTAAAATACTTCCCTGCTGTGAGATATTTTATCGTGATGTTGCTGGTGCACAACTTCTTGTGTTGATAAAAACGCCAATAAAAATGCATTTTTTCACATTTTTATTCACACAAATTACGTTATCGATAAGGAAAATTGGTATAGGTATCGGTACTGATAAAATCCTACTGTTGTACTGTACATGTCATGAGGGGGTTGCATCTTACCGCAGGGTTTGTTCTCTCGGGATGCAGACCGACCACTCCGGACAAAGCGTGCAGGTAGGAACATGATTTAATCTTCGTGAATCGTAGGACATACAAAAAACAGGAAGCAAACCAACCGTCTGAATGCGGCGGTCCGCTCCCTGTACGATCAGTTTCAGAGCTTGGTCCGCATTTCCCGCAGTAAGTCGGACCCGTTTCCAGTGAGGGTTGGGCTCCGCCAAGACTGCCCTTTGTCACCGATTCTGTTCATAACTTTTATGGACAGAATTTCTAGGTGCACTCAGGGCTTTGAGGGGATCCGGTTTGCTGGCTGCAGGATTAGGTCTTTCCTTTTTGCAGATGATGGCTTCACCTGGCCAAGATCTTCAGCTCTCACTGGATCGGTTCGTAGCTGAGTGTGAAGCGACTGGGATGAGAATCAGCACCTCCAAGCCCGAGTCCATGGTTATCGCCCGGGAAAGGGTGAAGTGCCATCTCCGAGTTGGGGAGGAGATCTTGCCCCATGTAGAGGAGTTCAAGTACCTCGGAGTCTTGTTCACGAGTGAGGGAAGAATGGATCGTTAGATCGACGTCCTCGGTAATGCGGACGCCGTATGAATCTGTTGTGGGGAAGAAGGAGCTGAGCCGGAAGGCAAAGCTCTCAAATGACCGGTCTCCTATGGTCATGAGCTTTGGGTTATGACCGAAAAGACAAGATCACGGGTACAAGAGGCCGAAATGAGTTTCCTCCGCCGGGTGGCAGGGCTCTCCCTTAGAGATAGGGTGAGAAGCTCTGTCATCCGTGGGGAGCTCAAAGTAAAGCTGCTGCTCCTCCCACATCAAGAGGAGCCAGATGAGGTGGTTCGGGCATCCGGTCAGGAAGCCACCCGAACAACTCCCTAGGGAGTCCACGGGGGGGGAAGACCCAGGACACATTGGGAAGACTATGTCTCCCGGCTAACCTGGGAACGCCTCGAGATGTCAAAGAGAGGAGCTGAACTAACTGCCTTGGGAGAGGGAAGTATGGGCTTCTCTGCTTAGGCTGCTGCCCCTGCGGACTGGCCTCGGATAATCGTCAGAAAAGGGATGGATGGATATGAAAGTGATTTAATTTTTTGGTATCTTGGAATAGCATAAATAGCCGAGCTATTTGCCCGTGCCGTTTGTAATACTGCGAGCAGGGCAGAGTCAGCGTGTGCAGCCCTCTTAAGATGTGCGTCATGTTGCCTTGTCTTGTGCCGTGAAGCAGAAGCTGTCCCTTCCTGTGCCTCCTGAGATCACACTGCACTGCCCTGTCAAGAGCGCGACATGGCTAGAGACGAGGAGCAAGACGAGAAAAAAAAGAGAGAGCCAGAGAAGCAGCACGGAAATGAAAAGGAAAAGAAGATAATCCGGTGATAATAAGATCAATCAATCAATCAATCAATGTTTATTTATATAGCCCCAAATCACAAATGTCTCAAAGGACTGCACAAATCATTACGACTACAACATCCTCGGAAGAACTCACAAAAGGGGAAGGAAAACTCACACCCAGTGGGCAGGGAGAATTCACATCCAGTGGGACGCCAGTGACAATGCTGACTATGAGAAACCTTGGAGAGGACCTCAGATGTGGGCAACCCCCCCTCTCTAGGGGACCGAAAGCAATGGATGTCGAGCGGGTCTAACATGATACTGTGAAAGTTCAATCCATAGTGGCTCCAACACAGCCGCGAGAGTTCAGTTCAAGCGGATCCAAGACAGCAGCGAGAGTCCCGTCCACAGGAAACCATCTCAAGCGGATCAGCAGCGTAGAGATGTCCCCAACCGATACAGGCGAGCGGTCCATCCTGGGTCTCGACTCTGGACAGCCAGTACTTCATCCATGGTCATCGGACCGGACCCCCTCCACAAGGGAGGGGGGGACATAGGAGAAAGAAAAGAAGCGGCAGATCAACTGGTCTAAAAAGGAGGTCTATTTAAAGGCTAGAGTATACAATTGAGTTTTAAGGTGAGACTTAAATGCTTCTAGATGAAAAAGGAGAAAGCGGAAAATCCTTTTTATAGGAGATACAGAGAAAGCCCGTTTTTTTTTAAAAAGGGAAGCAAGTGAGGCAACATGGCTGACCGTGTTTTTGTTGGGATTGCTTCATTCCAAGCTGCTAAACTAATTGGATCAAGCTCAAGTGAATCGCACCCTGACCGTCCTGGAACGGATTGAACGGCATTGAATATTTTAAAGACTCGTGAATCAACGTGTCGAAAAATCAATCAATCAAAGTTGATCTATATAGCCCTTAATCGCAAGTGTCTCAAAGGGCTGCACAAGCCACAATGACATCCTCGGCTCAGATCCCACATCAGGGGAAGAAAAAAACTCAACCCGATGGTATATAATGAAAATACTTAGAGGGGACCGCATATTTTTTAGATCTGGTATTGGATTGATACCCAAATTTGTGATATCATCCAAAACTAATGTAAAGTATCAAACAACAGAAGAATAAATGATTATTACATTTTAACAGAAGAGTAGATAGAACATGTTAAAAGAGAAAGTAAGCAGATATTAACCGTAAATATAATTCATTTTCTACCACTTGTCCTTAATAATGTTGACAAAATAATCGAATGGAAAATGAGACAATATGTTACTGCGTACGCCAGCAGCTAAATTAGGAGTCTTTGTTTGCGTACTTACTAATAAAAGACAAGTTGTCTTGTATGTTCACTGTTTTATTTAAAAGCCTACTGAAATGAGATGTTCTTATTTAAACGGGGATAGCAGGTCCATTCTATGTGTCATACTTGATCATTTCGCGATATCGCCATATTTTTGCTGAAAGGATTTAGTAGAGAACATCGACGATAAAGTTTGCAACTTTTGGTCGCTAATAGAAAAGCCTTGCCTGTACCGGAAGTAGCAGATGATGTCACGAGTTGCAGGGCTCCACACATATTCACATTGTTTATAACGGGAGCCACCAGGAGTAAGAACAATTCGGACCGAGAAAGCGACAATTTCCCCATTAATTTGAGCGAGGATGAAAGATTTGTGAATTAGGATATTGATAGTGAAGGATTAGAAGAAAAAAAAAAGCGACAGCTCCGGGCGGTGGCAGTGTGAGCGTTCCAGATGTAATTAGACACATTTACTAGGATGATTCCTGAAGATTCCTTATCTGCTTATTGTTTTAATAGTGTTTTAGTGAGATTGTAAAGTTTGTAGAGATATACCTCGAGGTCGGACGGCTGCGGTGAACACGCAGTGTCTCGGAGAGAAGCCGAGGAGCCAAGCTCACAGCAGCCTTTTTTGACAGCAGCTGAAGGACGACGAATAATCCACTGATGTCTCCGGTAAGATACATATCACAATTTCCTCATCCAAAAACATGCTGGTTGAAGTAGAGAAACATGTTAGCTTAACCACTCTGCTTCACAACAAACAAAGAAACACCGGCTGTGTTTCGGTTGCTAAAGGCAGCTGCAATCCACCGCTTTCCACCAACAGCATTCTTCTTTATAGTCTCCATTATTAAATGAACAAATTGCAAAAGATTCAGCAACACAGATGTCCAAAATACTGTGTAATTATGTGATTAAAGCTGACGACTGTTAGCCGTTAGTGGTGCAGCGCTAATATTTCCTGACAGTCCGTGACGTAGCGCGTACACGTCATCATTCCGCGACGTTTTCAACGAGAAACTCGCGGAAATATTTTAAAATTGCAATTTAGTAAACTAAAAAGGCCGTATCGGCATGTGTTGCAATGTTAATATTTCATCATTGATATATAAACTATCAGACTGCGTGGTCGCTAGTAGTGGCTTTCAGTAGGCCTTTAAGGTTTAAACCTTGATACTCTTTAAAAAAAACAAACAGAGTGGAATAGGAGACAGCATCAGTTTATCAATCCCTCATGAAACACTTCTGTAGAGATGAAGTAGTCTTGTGATTTTTTTCCCACACCTACGTATATATCCATCCATCCATCCATTTTCTACCGCTTATTCCCTTTCGGGGTCGCGGGGGGCGCTGGCGCCTATCTCAGCTACAATCGGGCGGAAGGCAGGGTATACCCTGGACAAGTCGCCACTTCATCGCAGGGCCAACACAGATAGACAGACAACATTCACACTCACATTCACACACTAGGGCCAATTTAGTGTTGCCAATCAACCTATCCCCAGGTGCATGTCTTTGGAAGTGGGAGGAAGCCGGAGTACCCGGAGGGAACCCACGCATTCACGGGGAGAACATGCAAACTCCACACAGAAAGATCCCGAGCCTGGATTTGAACCCAGGACTGCAGGAACTTCGTATTGTGAGGCAGACGCACTAACCCCTCTGCCACCGTGAAGCCCTCCTACGTATATATATATATATATATATATATATATATATATATATATATATATATATATAATATTTGAGCATACTGCCCCCTGGTGTCCGAGCCGTCAACTCCCTCGGCTAACCATAACAGCCCTGCTCTCTGGGCTTCCCATAAAGAATATGAAGTGAAGTGAATTATATTTATATAGCGCTTTTCTCAAGTGACTCAAAGCGCTTTACATAGTGACACCCAATATCCAAGTTACATTTAAACCAGTGTGGGTGGCACTCGGAGCAGGTGGGTAAAGTATCTTGCCCAAGGACACAACAACAGTAACTAGGATGGCACAAGCGGGAATCGAACCTGCAACCCTCAAGTTGCTGGCAGGGCCACTCTACCAACCGAGCTATGCCGCCCAATATAAGAAGTCTGCAATTATTACAAAATGATGAGGACCCGAGGGCGGGAGCACATTACACCATTTTTAAAGTCGCTGCATTGGCTCCCTGTCTACTTCAGGTTACAAACTTCTATTGTTAGTTTTTAAATGTTTTAATGGCATTTGCGCCTTCTCATCTATCTGATTGTCTTTTACCGTATCAACTCTTGCGGATCCACTGGAACTGGCCTTGTAGCTTTGCCAAATACCAAGAGAAAGACCCATGGTGAGAGACAATATTTAGTCACTATGGCCCCCACCTGTGGAACAGCCTGCCAGAGAGCCCTCGGGATTGAAGAGACCGTTGATGTTAAAAAAAAAAAAAAAAAAGGCTGAAGACACACCTTTTTAATAAATATTTTTACTCATCCATCCATCCATTTTCTACCGTTTGTCCCTTTTGGGGCTGCGGTTGGTGCTGAAATATAATGTTGTATATTTCTTAGTGTGTTGTTTTCTACTTTAAGTATTAATATTACTAATAGTATTCTCTCAATGTTAAGTTTTCATTAACTTATTAATGTATTATTTAAAAATCATTTTAACATACAGTACAGGCCAAAATTTTGGACACCTTCTCATTTAATGTGTTTTTTTTTAATGACTATTTACATTGTAGATTGTCACTGAACACATCAAAACTATGAATGAACACATGTGGTGTTATGTATTTAACAACAAAAGGTGAAATAACAGAAAACATGTTTTATATTCCAGTTTCTTCAAAATAGCCACCCACTGCTCTGATTACGGCTTTGCGCACTCTTGGCATTCTCTCGATGCGCTTCAAGCACAACTCTTGAAGCTCATCGGGAGAATACGAAGAGTGTCCAGGTAAAAATGACGGTATTGTCAAAAAGGAAATAGTGCAACTTGTAAGTGGACATGCAGGGAAAACAGGAAACCGTAAACAATCATCGAGCCTTGACTGGAGGGCGAGGCAGGCATAAAACCAGGGGAGACAGGGCCTTCTCTGTGGTCGGCCCTAAGCTCTGGAACATTCTGTCCCTCCATGTTCAAACTGCTTCCACAGTGGAGTGTTTTAAGTCTCGTCTCAAGACCCACTTTTATTTTTTGACTTTTAACACTACGTGAGTTGTGTGGTCCTCTGTCCTCTGTGTTTTTTATACACTTTGATTTCTATTTTACTGTTTTGATTGATTTTACCCTTTAAAATTGTTTTTA
The DNA here is from genome assembly GCF_033978795.1 of Nerophis ophidion. Lineage (NCBI taxonomy): Eukaryota > Metazoa > Chordata > Actinopteri > Syngnathiformes > Syngnathidae > Nerophis > Nerophis ophidion. Next base: position 9,034,772 of record NC_084635.1, read on the forward strand.
ATCATTTTTTTTGTATTGTTTTTATATTTATCTAGTTTTTGTTTTTATTCAGTCATTGGTGGACCATAATATAGTTTTTTTAAAATATTTTTAACATGGCTGTGCAGCACTTAGGAAACGTTATTGTTGTTTGAATGTGCTATATAAATAAAGTGGATTGGATAAATAGCAGCCTGATTGGCAACTGCATCCAGGTGTGCCGGGCTGCCAATCAGGGACAGGTGAGGGAATGGTGCAGGAAGTGGAACTAAAATAAGAGCGCTGACAGGAAATAAACACAAACACACAGGAAAACCTAAACATAACCAAACTGTCAGTAACAATTCTGACAAAACTAGCAAATAGATTAAAGTTGATGCACATTTGCAAGTAACAATGATGTTTACAATGATTTTAGTATCATAATTTGAAAATGGCAATGTTTACATTTTAAAATATCAACAGGGCACGTTATTTATTTTCGGTCTTGCATCGCTGCTCAAACTCTACTAAACTATCTTACATATTTTTTTTTTTACATTTGAGTAAAACATTTAAATACTTTTCAATGTTCATTTTATCAGTATGTTAATTCAAATTTGAACCATTCCCTAGTTTTCATTCATTTTTGAGTACGGATGCTTTAAAATGTGCTTGTTAAAAACAATAACAAACACTATGACGTTAATAGAGATAAAATGATAGGAAAAAAAAATAATTGTGATACATTTTTCTCATATCGCCCAGTCCTATTGTAGGCCATCCATGATGTATTCCTCATGGCAGAGAAGCAGTAATCTAAATAAGGAAGGAGGGTTGTGAGGTTCTTGCCCGGGAGCTTCAACGGCCTGCGAGCATTTTAATTATTGACATTAATACCAAATGGCATGTTGGAAGAAATAGCCCGCAGGTATTCTGAGTATATATTCGAGACAATTATCCACGCCTAAATAATCAGAACATTTATTTTTTTTCTGTAATGCCACTGACACAAGCACACTTGGTTTCTAAAATGTCAAGTCTGACAATATTTCAGAGTTTTGGGAACGTTATGCTGCACTAATAGGCGGCTCAATTCAATCCAATAGATCGGTGGTTCTTTTCAGAAAACACTAGGCTCTCCAAGTAGTCCTAAGTATTCATTAAAAACAAGGCATAGGTTTTATTTTACAAGCATTGTTTTACATATATTAGCCGCATCGGACTATAAGCCGCAGAAATATACTTGCAAAATGAGTTATTTACACAGTACCATTCTGTAAATGTTGATATACATACCTTAATTGTTTCCAAATGATGTCTGTAACCCCGCAGTAAAACGGCTGATCAAACAAAACAGAAGCCTTCGTCAGGGACCCATTAGCTGCAGAAGCCAGGTCTCCAATCAGCGAAACAGACTCAATAACTCCACGGTGATGTCTTGGCGAGTCCTAAGTATTCATTAAAAACAAGGCATAGGTTTTATTTTAGAAACATTGTTTTCATGTTTTAGCCGCATTGGACTATAAGCCGCAGATACATACATTTCAAAATGAGTTATTTACACAGTACCATTCTGTAAATGTTTATCGGTATATACATACCTTAATTGTTTCCAAACGATGTCTGTAACACCGCAGTAAAACGGCTGATCAAACAAAACAGAAGCCTTCGTCAGGGACCCATTAGCTGCAGAAGCCAGGTCTCCAATCAGCGAAACAGACTCAATAACTCCACGGTGATGTCTTGGCGAGTTTACTGAAGAATAAAAAAAAAAAATACCGGGGTAAGTTAATAATACTAACACAGACAAACGTAAATGTGTTAGCATACGAGCTAATGCTAATTAGGTACAAATCATACTTGTCAACCCTCCCGATTTTCCCGGGAGACTCCCGAATTTCAGTGCCCCTCCCAAAAATCTCCCGAGAGAACCATTGTCCCGATTTTCCTCCGATTTCCACCCGTGTAATATGGGGCCCGTGCCTTAAAGGCACTGTCCTCTCTCACCTGAAAAGGGGACTATTATATATGTCTCCTTTATCCATAGGTTTATCTATAACCCATAAAGTAGGCAGGCACGGAGCTATTTCTCAGTGGGTGTTTATTCCAGCCACCACGTTAATACACTGACACAACATTGGGATTCCCATCATAAATTGCTTCAAAACTACGGCAAGTGGTAATGTCCAAAAACATAACAGAGATGAAGGCGACGACGAGTAAGAAGAAAAAGTACGCTTGCAAGTTCCAAAATGATTGGAAAAAAATAAACTGAAACAACACAAAAACAATGCCGGTGTAAGTTAATAATACACACAGACACTCGTAAATGTGTTAGCATATGAGCTAATGCTAATTAGGTACAAATCATACTTGTCAACCCTCCCGATTTTCCCGGGAGACTCCCGAATTTCAGTGCCCCTCCCAAAAATCTCCCGGGAGAACCATTGTCCCGATTTTCCTCCGATTTCCACCCGGACAACAATATGGGGCCCCGTGCCTTAAAGGCACTGTCCTCTCTCACCTGAAAAGGGGAATATTATATATGTCTCCTTTATCCATAGGTTTATCTGTAACCCAAAAAGTAGGCAGGCACGGAGCTATTTCTCAGTGGGTGTTTATTCCAGCCACCACGTTAATACACTGACACACAACATCCAGATTTGCTTCAAAACTACGGCAAGTGGTAATGTCCAAAAACCTAACAGAGACGAAGGCGACGACGAGTAAGAAAAAGAAGTACGCTTGCAAGTTCCAAAATGATTGGAAAAAAATATTTCAGTTCATTCAGGACAGCTCGAAGGGGAAGGAGTGTGCTGCCGGCAAATTTTATATATCAGACTTCTCCATTGAACACAGTGGCAAAACAGATATACTTATTCATGAACCTCAACACCCCCCCTTCCGAATTCGGAGGTCTTAAGGTTGGCAAGTATGGTACAAATATGTTGAAAACACCCCTACAGAAATCACCCATGGGACGGTTTTATAAGTACAAACAGTTTTAGTTATATTGTAAAACTTAAAAACGTTATTTGAAGTCATAAATGAAGAATGCAATTGAGTAAAAAAAAATGCTATGGACGGCGAAAAGACTGACTGGCACTCCAGTTGAAACATTTTTTTTTTAAAAAGAACTGCCAGTAAATGGAAGGACACTGCAGCACTTGCAGTGAGTGAACTCGTCCAAAAGATGGCGCCATAGCACAAATAATAAAGCACACTGTCAGCATTTTTGCTTTTTTTTTTTTAATAAATTATTATTTTATTATGGCCGCCAGCGGAAAAAAAAACGTAAATCTTATAAGCCCCAAGGTTTAAATTGTAGGAAGTGAAGTGAATGATATTTATATAGCGCTTTTTCTCTAGTGACTCAAAGCGCTTTAGATACTGAAAATCAATATCTAAGTTACATTTAAACCAGTGTGGGTGACACTGGGAGCAGGTGGGTAAAGTGTCTTGCCCAAGGACACAACGGCAGTGACTAGGATGGCGGAAGCGGGGATCAAACCTGGAACCCTCAAGTTGCTGGCACGGCCGCTCTACCAACTGAGCTATGCCGCCCCAATATAGGAAAAAAATAAAGGCTTATAGTCCGGAATTTGCTGTATATTTAAAACTGTAACATTAGACACAGTTTGAACGGTAACACTGTGTTTGAATAAGGGAACATTAAACACTGTACTTAATGAATCAAATTTCTGGCGTACCACTAGTTGAACACATACCAGAGTTTGAGAATAGCTACAATAGAACCTATTTGGAGGTGGCTCTATTTTGTGCTTTCTAATTATTGCAGTAAAAAAACTACTAACAATGCAAATAATGGGGAAACAATCTATTCCGTCCATAGAAGCCTCGAAAAAAACACCCAACAATGTTTTATATACATGCTGTAAGTATATGGAATGCAATACCAGCCGCATTCATGACTACATGGAATTCAGTGCTTCTTAACCATAGGGCAGGGGCTCACTGTTGGGCCGGGTGCGCCAAAAAAAACATCTGTTTCTCCGCTGTGGTTTGTAGCGATGCTCAGTTGTAATGCACTTTTCCTCCACTTGAGGCAGTAATGACAATATCAAACCAACAGAAAAAGTCGGGAGCTTAAGTCGTAGAGAAGTGCAAAAATTATGACCAAAGTGGTAAAGCTGTTTTTGCATTTAAACTTTAATTTTATTGGCAGTTTTTAATTCATTTTAGGACAGCATAATTGTATGTAAATTTAGCTTTCGCCAGTTTATAGGAGTCCCTTCTTTTGCCGACTATTTCATTCGTATTTATTTTTGTAATCAGCCTGACCCAAGTCTTGGTAATAATCTTTTTGATAAACAAATAGTTTCAAATCTTTTGACACGGTTTGTTTTGTTAAACTGTAATTAAGTTAGATATAATTATTACATTTGTATAAATAGTAATATTAATAATTTAGACTTGTCCAGGGTGTACACCGCCTACCGCCCGAATGCAGCTGAGATACCCCAAAAGGAACAAGCGGTAGAAAATGGATGGATGGATGAATTACCAACTTAGGGAAAACGTTGGGCTGAACAGCAAAAAGGTTAAGAACCCCGATGTAATATTTACTGTATTTTGGTAATTTTAAGCATTACCACATAGCATTTCACATAGCAATTGGCTGTTCCCGTCAACAACAACAACAACTACTACTAATAACCATGTTCATAAGAGACAACAACGACTTCTTTGAAACAAATGAGCCAAAAACGTATCTTTTTGAGCCTGAATATAAAGAGGGTGAACTACAATTTTTAGAAGCTTAATGCTAAGCAGATCCAATTATCGTGAAGCATTAAGCACTCGTGCTAAGCAAGAAATACAAACCATGAACATGATAAAACAACCACTTACTGTACAATGTCTGCAACCGCTGTGATGCCGACCTATTGTATCTTTTCAGCACAAGACTATTCAATTTGTTTTTCTTTGAAGATTTCAGCAAAACTCTCACTCAAATAAAAAAATGTATGGATGAAACAAGCATCTTCCGAGCTACGTTTTCAGTTCTAGGTTGAATTTCAGAGTTGCCCAAATTCTTGGCTTGTGACCACAACCTTTGTCTCTAATCTAGCAGAAACTCAGCAGCTAGCTTATCCTCTTTATGAGCAAGTCTCAGACTCTTACCCATCACCCTGACGATAGCAATGTCGCTATAGCTTGGTCATCAATATGCAGGTCACGGCAGGTAAATGGAGCGTTGTTGGCGGTTTTCGGATGCTTTATGGGCGGAATTGATGACTCCTCATTACCTGCATTGTTAGCCACCGATTGCCAGGATTTTATTCACACTTGCAAGAAGTAGAAGTACAAAAGTAAGCATGCGGGCACTTCATCTGGATGAGTCCTAGAATCTTGCATTAAACCAGGGTTGTCAACCAGTTTTTCCAGTACAAAGGGGCCCAGACCAAATCAAGTATTAACACGGAATGAGTGATCTTGCCCTTGATTGGCAATGGTGGTTCAGGTTCTACACCTAACATCATATTGGACCAAAAATACAAAAACAAATATGTCTGGAGCCGCAAAAAAATAAAAGCCATAATACCTACAAATAGTGTCATGAGATGTAAATTGAATTATGTGGATGTAAAGGAAATTAAATGAGCTCAAATATAGCTACAAATGAGGCATAAGGATGCAATATGTACATACAGCTAGCCTAAATAGCATGTTAGCATCAATTAGCTTGCAGTCACGCGGTAAACAAATATGCCTGATTAGCACTCCACACAAGTCAATAACATCAACAAAACTCACCTTTGTGCATTCATGCACAACGTTAAAAGTTTGGTGGACAAAATGAGACAGAAAAAGAAGTGGCATAGGTAGCGACTTGTCCAGGGTGTACGCCGCCTTCCGCTCAATTGTAGCTGAGATAGGCGCCAGCGCCCCTCGCCACCCCAAAAGGGAATAAGCGGTAAAAAATGGATGGATGGATAAAACACGTCTTAGAAAGTCGGAGAAAGTTGTACATGTATACAAACTACGGTGAGTTCAAAGACCGGCAAAATTAGTAGGATAAAACGGCGCTTGCCAAATACTCCAATCGGTGAAGCATGTTTAATAAAAATAGTGTGCTTTGTAACAATTAGGGAGGTTTGTGTCATGTTTGTCCTCCGACAGAAACTATATTAAAACAAAACATATATTTTTTTCCCTTCATCTTTTTCCATACATTTTTGAAAAAGCTCCAGAGAGCCACTAGGGCGGCGCTAAAGAGCCGCATGCCGATCTAGAGCCGCGGGTTGCCGACCCCCAATCTAGTACAAGAGCGTATCTAGTCCATTTTACTATGATTACTTCCATATTTTTTGGCGTTTCAACATCGTTAGTTTTTTTTTTTAAGTTTATATTATGTTTATAAATTGAGAAAATACGAATATGACCAATGTATGATCCTGTAACTTCTGTACCTGGTATTGAATTGATACCCAAATTTGTGATATCATCCAAAACTAATGTAAAGTATCAAACAACAGAAAAATAAATGATTATTAGATTTTAACAGAAGTGTAGATAGAACATGTTAAAAGAGAAAGTTAGCAGATATTAACTGTAAATAATTCACTTCCTACCACTTGTCCTTAATAATGTTGACAAAATAATAGAATGGAAAATGAGACAATATGTTACTGCGTACACCAGCAGCTAAATTAGGAGTCTTCGTTTGCGTACTTACTAATAAAAGACAAGTTGTCTTGTATGTTTACTATTTTATTTAAAGGCCTACTGAAATTAGATTTTCTTATTTAAACGGGGATATCAGGTCCATTCTATGTGTCATACTTGATCATTTCGCGATATTGCCATATTTTTGCTGACAGGATTTAGTAGAGAACATAGACGATAAAGTTCGCAACTTTTGGTCGCTAATAAAAAAGCCTTGCCTGTACAGGAAGTAGCAGACGATGACGTCACCGGTGTGATGGCTCCTCACATCCTCACATTGTTTATGATGTGAGCCTCCGGCAGCAAGAGCTATTCGGACCGAGAAAACGACATTTTCCCCATTAATTTGAGCGAGGATGAAAGATTTGTGGATGAGGAAATTTAGAGTGAAGGACTAGTAAAAAAAAAAAAAAGGGCGATTGCATTGGGAGCGATTCAGATATTTTTAGACACATTTACTAGGATAATTCTGGGATATCTCTTATCTTTCTATTGTGTTGCTAGTGTTTTAGTGAGTTAAATAGTACCTGATAGTCGGAGGGCTGTGTCCACGGGTATGTTGAGGCAGGGGTAGGGAACCTATGGCTCTAGAGCCAGATGCGGCTCTTTTGATGACTACATCTGGCTCTCAGATAAATCTTAGCTGACATTGCTTAACACGATAAGTAATGAATAATTCCGCTGGTAATCACAGTGTTAAAAATAACGTTGAAATTATAAAACATTCTCATGCATTTTAATCCAACCATCCATGTTCTATCGCACCTGTTCAAGATGTTGCATCAATGGTAAGAAGTATTATATTTATTATTGGTTAACTTTAGAATAACAATGTTATTAAAAAGAATAAGAGACTTATTGCACTCTAAAAATGTTGGTCTTACTTAAAAATGCACGCATTTAGTTGTACTCATCCATCCATCCATCCATTCGTTTATTTTCTACGGCTTATTCCCTTTGGGGTCGTGGTGGGCGCTGGTGCCTATTTCAGCTACAATAGGGCGGAAGGTGGGGTACACCCTGGACAATTCGCCACCTATATGGCTCTCACGGAAATACATTTAGAAATATCTGGCTTTCATGGCTCTTTCAGACAAAAAAGATTCCCGACCCCTGCTCTGAGGGAAGTCACAAAGCTGCAGCAGGACAGAAGCGCCGCTGATCTCGGGTACAGAGGCGACTTATTTCCACAATTTTCTCACCGAAAACAGCCGGTCGACATGTAGTCGGGATCCATGTTCGCTCGACCGCTCTGAGGATATTGATAGCGAAGGACTACTAAAGAAATAAATAAAATAAATAAAGTTAAAAATTGGGAGCGATTCAGATGTTTTTAGACACATTTACTAGGATAATTCTGGGAAATCCCTTATCTTTCTATTGTGTTGCTAGTGTTTTAGTGAGTTAAATAGTACCTGATAGTCAGAGGGGTGTGTCCACGGGTGTGTTGACGCCAGTGTCTGAGGGAAGTCACGGCAGCTGCATTGACGGCGCAAGCTCCGCAGATCTCGAGTAAGAGGCGACTTTTTACCACAATTTTCTCACCGAAAACAGCCGGTCGACATGTAGTCGGGATCCATGTTCGCTCGACCGCTCTGAGGATATTGATAGCGAAGGACTACTAAAGAAATAAATAGAATAAATAAAGTTACAAATTGGGAGCGATTCAGATGTTTTTAGACACATTTACTAGGATAATTCTGGGAAATCCCTTAACTTTCTATTGTGTTGCTAGTGTTTTAGTGAGTTAAATAGTACTTGATAGTCGGAGGGGTGTGTCCACGGGTGTGTTGACGCCAGTGTCTGAGGGAAGTCACGGCAGCTGCATGGACGGCGCAAGCTCCGCAGATCTCGAGTAAGAGGCGACTTTTTACCACAATTTTCTCACCGAAAACAGCCGGTCGACATGTAGTCGGGATCCATGTTCGCTCGACCGCTCTGAGGATATTGATAGCGAAGGACTACTAAAGAAATAAATAGAATAAATAAAGTTACAAATTGGGAGCGATTCAGATGTTTTTAGACACATTTACTAGGATAATTCTGGGAAATCCCTTAACTTTCTATTGTGTTGCTAGTGTTTTAGTGAGTTAAATAGTACCTGATAGTCGGAGGGGTGTGTCCACGGGTGTGTTGACGCCAGTGTCTGAGGGAAGTCACGGCAGCTGCATGGACGGCGCAAGCTCCGCAGATCTCGAGTAAGAGGCGACTTTTTACCACAATTTCCTCACCGAAAACAGCCGGTCGACATGTAGTCGGGATCCATGTTTGCTCGACCGCTCTGAGGATATTGATAGCGAAGGACTACTAAAGAAATAAATAGAATAAATAAAGTTACAAATTGGGAGCGATTCAGATGTTTTTAGACACATTTACTAGGATAATTCTGGGAAATCCCTTAACTTTCTATTGTGTTGCTAGTGTTTTAGTGAGTTAAATAGTACCTGATAGTCGGAGGGGTGTGTCCACAGGTGTGTTGACGCCAGTGTCTGAGGGAAGTCACGGCAGCTGCATGGACGGCGCAAGCTCCGCAGATCTCCGGTAAAAGGGCGACTTTTTACCACAATTTTCTCACCGAAACCTACCGGTTGATAAGTGGTCGGGATCCATGTTCGCTTGACCGCTCTGATCCATAGTAAAGCTTCACCTCCGGGAATTTTAAACAAGGAAACACCGTGTGTTTGTGTGGCTAAAGGCTAAAACTTCCCAACTCCATCTTTCTACTTTGACTTCTCCGTTATTAATTGAACAAATTGCAAAAGATTCAGCAACACAGATGTCCAGAATACTGTGTAATTATGCGATGAAAAGAGACGACTTTTAGCCGCAAGTGGTGCTGCGCTAATATGTCCCCTCCAACTAAGAACGTCACAAACACGCGTCATCATTCCATGATGTTTTCAACAAGAAACTCGCGGGAAATTTAAAATTGCAATTTAGAAAACTAAAAAGGCCGTATTGGCATGTGTTGCAATGTTAATATTTCATCGTTGATATATAAACTATCAGACTGCGTGGTCGCTAGTAGTGGGTTTCAGTAGGCCTTTAATGTCCTTTGTGTTCTTTGATGTTTTCCTCTTACACACATCCTGATGTGTGCTATGGCGATGAGTTTTTTTCCCCCCCTTGGCCTCAGTCTGGACCCCCTCTACAGGGGCCCAGATTTAAACAGATTTTTTTTTTTTTCCCCTCAACTCCCCCAACAAATTCCCTGTATTTCACCTTTTTTGTAAGCAGCGCTGGAAGTTGGCAGATCCTGTTTTGTTTCCCTGTAATGTTTGTCTGATATTGAATGGGATTGTGCTGAAAACCTTAATTTTCCCTTGGGGATGAATAAAGTATTTGTGATTCAATCAATCAATGTTTATTTATACAGCCCTAAATCACAAATGTCTCAAAGGACTGCACAAACCATTACGACTACGACATCCTCGGAAGAACCAGCAAAAGGGCAAGAAAAACTCACACCCAGTGGGCAGGGAGAATTCACATCCAGTGGGACCTTTAAGGACAAACCTGCAATAAGGAACATATGTTTAAAGTACCCTAAGATTTTTTGTTAAAATAAAGCCAATAATGCAAATTTTTTGTGGTCCCCTTTATTTAGAACAGTACCGAAAAGTATCGTAGTAATTTTGGTACCGGGACAAAAATATCGGTTTCGGGACAACACTACAGCTAGCGCACTAATCGTTAGCTAGCCTAAGTGCTAACATGAATAAAAGACAAATTAAACTTGGTAAAAAGTTGTGTATTAGTACTTTGTGCACACATTCAACAATACCGTCAATAATAACATCAACCGTGAAAAGTCACAATAAACATGGTATGTAATTCATACTTGCCAACCCTCCCGGATTTTCCGGGAGACTCCCGAAATTCAGCGCCTCTCCCGAAAACCTCCCGGAAAACATTTTCTCCCGAAATTCAGCGGAGCTGGAGGCCACGCCCCCTCCAGCTCCATGTAGACCTGAGTGGGGACAGCCTGTTTTCACGCTCGCCTGCCCAATCACGTTACAACATCTACGGATTTCAATAAAAAAACTGCACACACAAGGAGACGAAGCAGAAGAACGAGGAAGGTACAGCCATGGCGACGCCGTCTGTAATAGTGATTCTATGTATTCTGTCGCCATCTCCTGGTGAATGTTGGCTATAGCGTTATGGGGTTGCTTTTTGATTGGCCAACGATTTATGTGGTGTTGCGCACCTGACGGCAAGTGACTTCAGCCAGTATGCAAATGGCAGAACAAAGGTTACTCAAATAGTGAAAGTTAAGTGGTGTTGTTGTTTTTTTAGTAACCAGCAAGCACAGTACGGTTAGTACTGTGCTTGCGAGGATCCTGATGAGAGTGCGGGAACATGACCACATCACACCAACTCTCAAATCCCTTTGCTGGCTTCCTGGTCCATTCAGGATTGAATTCAAAATCTCCCTACTAACTCACCAGTGCCTCCATGGAACTGCTCACCCCCAAATCCTCCACACGACACCTCCGCTCCATACAGGCTGACTTCCTCCAACCTCCACGGACAAAGCTTCGAACAATGGGAGACCGGGCTTTCTGCTCCGCTGCTACCCAGTCTGTGGAACGCACTCCCTGACCACCTGAGGGCACCTCAGACTGTGGATGCTTTTAAAAAAGGCTGAAAAACCCATCTTTTTAAAAAAAAAAGCCTTTCTATAGACATGCATGCCGGTTGTAGCTTTTGGGCTGTTTCTAGTTTTATATTTTATTTATTTTTATTATTACAATTTTGTACACTGTGGAACTTTGAGGTTGTTTGCTCAACGTAAAGTGCTTTTTGGAAATAAAATCTATTATTATTAGTAGAACAATTGTGTTTTTATTACTGTGTATTTGATAAGTGCCGTCTGAAATTCAACTAATTATTTTATTTATATATATATATAATATATAGCTAGAATTCACTGAAACTGAAGTATTTCATACACATATATATATGAAATACTCGAGTTGGTGAAGTATACTCCCCTCTCAACCACGCCCCCCGCCCACAACAACCACACCTCCGCCCCCCACCTCCCGAAATGGGAGTTCTCAAGGTTGGCAAGTATGACGTAATTGTGATATCGTTAAATTCCAACTGCAAAGCAGTAAGGCTCTTTGAAAAAGTTCAAGAGAAGGCAAGATCAAGGGCAGGCACCATCCCAAACACACTGTACTGACAGTTTTAAAACATTGCCGAGACAACCATGACCCGTGATTCACTCGCTTACTGCCCACATAAACAAGGTAACGAGCTGTCGGAAAGGTAACGAGCTGTCGGATGCAAAATTGATGAAAACGCATTAATTTTATTCACTCCTACTACCGATAGCAGAATTACTACGTGTTGTAACGAAACCATTTTGAAACGAGGGTACATTTCTGCTGCAAGTTTATGCAAGCACACTCGGCCCCGAGGCATTTCTGTTGATAGAAATTCATTATGTACAAATTCCAGCACACTTATACAGCCTTCTGATAATAGTTTGCTACAGAATATCATTTCTCCTCTGTAGAAAGAAAGGGTCTCAAAATGTACCATTACGGCTGCACAATGACACAATTAAATATTCATGTAACCCACCATGCAGAAATGTGCGAGGATTAAAGGCCGTTTTACTCTTTTGTCGGCTGTCAGTGGCTATTTAAGAAACTATTCACTGTGCCTTTTTGGAATGACTTGCCTCAGAGTCATAAAGGTCAGAGATTGGAAATGAAAAGTCCTTGAATAGGCTTTGAATTCAAATGGCTTCTTTTGTCCCCAGACCCGGCATTCCTCAACAGAAAGTCACTTCCTGTGCAGTTGGTCTATAGCGGGGGTCAGCAACCCGCGGCTCTAGTCTTTGGCGCCGTCCTAGTGGCTCCCTGGAGCTTTTTCAAAAGGTAGGTAGGTCTTTATTGTCATTGCACGAGTACAACGGAACATTGTTTTCAGCACCGACCCCTTCAAGATTAGACAAACAAACAGTGTACGGCAGGGGTCAACAACGTGGTGCCCGTAAGGACCAGATGAGTCGCCCGCTGGCCTGTTCTAAAAATAGCTCAAATAGCAGCACTTTCCAGTGAGCTGCCTCTATTTCTTAAATTTGATTTATTTACTAGCAAGCTGGTCTTGTTTTGCTCGACATTTTTAATTCTAAGAGAGACAAAACTCAAATAGAATTTGAAAATCCAAGAAAATATTTTAAAGACTTGGTGTTCACTTGTTTGAATGAATTAATTTATTTTTTTAAATTGCTTCTTATAACTTTCAGAAAGAAAGTTTTAAAAGAAAAAATACAACCTTAAAAATGGTTTTAGGATTTTTAAACACATATACCTTTTTATCTTTTAAATTCCTTCCTCTTCTTTCCTGATAATTTTAATCAATGTTGAAGTATTTTTTATTATTATTATTGTAAAGAATAATAAATACATTTTAATTTAATTCTTCATTTTAGCTTCAGTTTTTTCAACGAAGAATATTTGTGAAATATTTCTTCAAATTTATTATGATTGAAATAAAAACAAAAATATTCTGGCAAATATAGAAAATCTGTAGAATTAGATTTAAATCTTATTTTAAAGTCTTTTGAGTTTCTTTTGAAATTGTTCTGGAAAATCTAGAAGAAATAAGGATTTGTCTTTGTTAGAAATATAGCTTGGTCCAATTTGTTATATATTCTAACAAAGTGCAGATTGGATTTTAACCTATTTAAAACGTTTCATCAAAATTCTAAAATTAATCTTAATCAGGAAATATTACTAATAATGTCCCATAAAGTATTTTTTAAATTTTTTCAAAAATATTCGAGTTAGCTAGTTTTTGTCTTCATTTTTTTTTGGGTTGAATTTTAAAGAGTCAAAATTGAAGATGAAGTGAAGTGAAGTGAATTATATTTATATAGCGCTTTTCTCAGGTGACTCAAAGCGCTTTTACATAGTGACACCCAATATCTAAGTTACATTTAAACCAGTGTGGGTGGCACTGGGAGCAGGTGGGTAGAGTGTCTTGCCCAAGGACACAACGGCAGTAACTAGGATGGCACAAGTGGGAATCGAACCTGCAACCCTCAAGTTGCTGGCACGGCCACTCTACCAACCGAGCTATACCGCCCCCCAAGATAAACTGTTTGAAAATTAAATTTTAATTTTTTTCATGTTTCTTCCTCTTTTAAACCGTTCAATTAAGTGTTTTTTCATCATTTATTCTCTACAAAAAACCTTCCGTAAAAGGAAAAAAAATGTACGACGGAATGACAGACAGAAATACCCATTTATATATTTATATATATATATATATATATATATATATATATATATATATATATATATATATATATATATATATATATTTATTAAAGGTATATTGAACAAATTGGCTATTTCTGTCAATTTATTTAAGTGTGTATCAAACTAGTAGCCCTTCGCATTAATCAGTACCCAAGAAGTAGCTCTTGGTTTCAAAAAGGTTGGTGACCCCTGGTGTACAGGGTTACAGAACAGGAGAACTGATGGGTCGCCACAAGACGGTCCAGTAAAAGATGGGAAAAAGGTTAAAGCGGGGGGAGGACGAGTAAAAAAATACAATCTAGACTGGGCTCATAAAAGGGGCCCAGGGTGGAGTGGGAAAAAACCTACATAGCAAAGCACATATACATATTGCTTGCACCTCCTGGTACCCCAGCACCTCCAAAACCCTCAAATCTAGACTCCAAACATCCCAGAATAAGCTAGTCCGGTTACTTCTAGACCTCCACCCCAGATCACACCTCAATCCAACCCACTTCTCCAAAGTGGGCTGGGCTCAGGGTGGAGGACAGAGTAAAACAACTTGCACTGAGCCTAGTCTATAAAATCCGCTACACCTCCTTGATACCGAAGTACATGTCGAACTACTTCCTTAACGTAAATGACCGCCATAACCACAACACCAGGGGGAGCTCCACAAACCACGTTAAACCCAGATTCCGATCTAACAAAGGTCTTAACTCATTTTCTTTCTATGCCACATCAATGTGGAATGCACTCCCAACAGGTATAAAAGTAAGTGCATCTCTATCCTCCTTCAAAACCGCTCTAAAACAACACCTCTTTACTAATACCCTCCTCCATTCACATCCCATCTCCCCGGATTATAAACAACTCAAATGTACTTCTAATGTATATACTCGTTCTTATGCTATCTGAACTCACTATGTTCTCTGCTGGCTGTACATATCCTACTAAATAAGACCTACACTGTTTCAACGTCCACATTTCTCTGTTGATGCAATTGATGACTGAAGTACTGATATCAACTAAACTCTCCTCATCCCACACCCGGATTGTAAATAACGTAAATAATTCAATGTACATACTATGATGATTAACTTGTGTGATGACTGTATTATGCTGATAGTATATATATTTGTACCATGAATTTATTAACGTGGACCCCGCCCGACTTAAACAAGTTGAAAAACTTATTGGGGTGTTACCATTTAGTGGTCAATTGTACGGAATATGTACTGAACTGGGGCTTCACAGTGGCAGAGGGGTTAGTGCGTCTGCCTCACAATACAAAGGTCCTGCAGTCCTGGGTTCAAATCCAGGCTCGGGATCTTTCTGTGTGGAGTTTGCATGTTCTCCCCGTGAATGCGTGGGTTCCCTCCGGGTACTCCGGCTTCCTCCCACTTCCAAAGACATGCACCTGGGGATAGGTTGATTGGCAACACTAAATTGGCCCTAGTGTGTGAATGTGAGTGTGAATGTTGTCCGTCTTTCTGTGTTGGCCCTGGGATGAGGTAGCGACTTGTCCAGGGTGTACCCCGCCTTCCGCCCGATTGTAGCTGAGATAGGCGCCAGCGCCCCCCGCAACCCCGAAAGGGAATAAGCGGTAGAAAATGGATGGATGGATGTACTGAACTGTGCAATCTACTAATAAAAGTATCAATCAATCAATCAATGTTTGTTTGTTCTGTTTTGGACTCCATGTTGAATACAGATAGATGTTTAATGAGAAATATAACACAATGCTTACAAATACATCCTCTCAAGGATTGTTGACTACTCTCACCAAACAGTGCATGCCTATTCATCTGATGTCGGCTCATAAGAGGGCCCTTATGTTGTATTGATCCAGTCCTATTGTAGTAAATAATACATGCATTTTGCAGTGAATTGCCATATTTCCTTGTATGTGTTGTTGTTTGGAGAGTTTACCATCGGTTTTCTTCAGCAGTTCAATAAGCCCGAGGGAGGTGACCATGTTTATTTAGACGAGTAGGGTCCAATCGCATCATTACGTCGGCCGATTATTGGCTGCAAGAAAAAGTCAACGATAATATAGTCGAGATATAGCATCCTGTATCGTTTTGCAAACATTTCAGCCTACAGCAATAGCTGTATGGAAGATTTGTTTCCTGATCAGTAGAACTGACGACTACATCGCCAAGCTTGTGACAAATGAGCTTTATCCAAGGACTCATTAAACTCTACATACTATAGTGCAGGGGTCACCAGCGTGGTGCCCGCGAGGAAACCAGGTAGCCCATGAGGACCAGATGAGTGGCTGGCTGGCCTATTCTAAAAATAACTCAAATAGCAGCACTTACCAGTGAGCTGCCTCTATTTTTTTTAATTTTATTTATTTACTAGCAAGCTGGTCTCGCTTTGCTCGACATTTTTAATTCTGATACAAAACTCCAAATAGACTTTGAAAATCCAAGAAAATATTTTAAAGACTTGGTCTTCACTTGTTTAAATAGATTCATTTATTTGTTTTACTTCGCTTCTTATACATTACAGAAAAGACAATTTCAGAGAAAAAATACAACCTTAAAAATGATTTTAAGGATTTTTAAACACATATACCCTTTTACCTTTTAAATTCTTTCCTCTTCTTTCCTGACAATTTAAATCAATATTTGTCCATCCATCCATCCATCATCTTCCGCTTATCCGAGGTCGGGTCGCGGGGGCAACAGCCTAAGCAGGGAAACCCAGACTTCCCTCTCTCCAGCCACTTCGTCTAGCTCTTCCCGGGGGATCCCGAGGCGTTCCCAGGCCAGCCGGGAGACATAGTCTTCCCAACGTGTCCTGGGTCTTCCCCGTGGCCTCCTACCGGTTGGACGTGCCCTAAACACCTCCCTAGGGAGGCGTTCGGGTGGCATCCTGACCAGATGCCCGAACCACCTCATCTGGCTCCTCTCGATGTGGAGGAGCAGCGGCTTTACTTTGAGTTCCTCCCGGATGGCAGAGCTTCTCACCCTATCTCTAAGGGAGAGCCCCGCCACACGGCGGAGGAAACTCATTTCGGCCGCTTGTACCCGTGATCTTATCCTTTCGGTCATGACCCAAAGCTCATGACCATAGGTGAGGATGGGAACGTAGATCGACCGGTAAATTGAGAGCTTTGCCTTCCGGCTCAGCTCCTTCTTCACCACAACGGATCGGTACAACGTCCGCATTACTGAAGACGCCGCACCGATCCGCCTGTCGATCTCACGATCCACTCTTCCCTCACTCGTGAACAAGACTCCTAGGTACTTGAACTCCTCCACTTGGGGAAGGGTCTCCTCCTCAACCCGGAGATGGCATTCCACCCTTTTCTGGGCGAGAACCATGGACTCGGACTTGGAGGTGCTGATTCTCATTCCGGTCGCTTCACACTCGGCTGCGAACCGATCCAGCGAGAGCTGAAGATCCCGGTCAGATGAAGCCATCAGGACCACATCATCTGCAAAAAGCAGAGACCTAATCCTGCGGTCACCAAACCGGAACCCCTCAACGCCTTGACTGCGCCTAGAAATTCTGTCCATAAAAGTTATGAACAGAATCGGTGACAAAGGACAGCCTTGGCGGAGTCCAACCCTTACTGGAAATGTGTTCGACTTACTGCCGGCAATGATCGTACAATATTTGTCTTTTTTTTTTTTAATTGTAAAGAATGATAAATGTTTTTTAAATGTAATTCTTCATTTTAGCTATGTTTTTTCGACAAATAATTTTTGTGAAATATTTCTTCAAACTTATGATTAAAATTCAAATAAATGATTTGTCTTTGTTAGAAATATACCTTGGTCCAATTTGGTATATATTCTAACAAAGTGCAGGTTGGATTTTAACCTTTTTAAAACATGTCATCATAATTCTAAAATTAATCTTAATCAGGAAAAAATTATATAATAATTTTTCATAAATCATTTTTTTAATTTTTTCAAAAAGATTTTCTCTTATTTTTTTCGGTTGAATTTTAAAGAGTCTACATATATTTATACACATATTTATCTGTTTCTATATATATTTATTGTGAGAAATCATTAAGAAGATCAGTGTTTCCACAAAGATAAATATCATTAATTATTCATTATAACAGAGTTAAAAGGTAAATTGAGCAAATTGGCTATTTCTGGCAATTTATTTAAGTGTGTATCAAACTGGTAGCCTCTTCGCATTAATCAGTACCCAAGAAGTAGCTCTTGGTTTCAAAAAGGTTGGTGACCCCTGCTATAGTGTTTGTCCCATCTCTGAAATGTGGAAACCTCAAAGTACAACTAAGATGCAGCTGGGGTGTAGTACAATACTTAGAGTTCAAACACTTTGTAGGGCTCAACAACAACAACAACAAAAGACTGTCACTTTTATCTTAATGGCAAAGACTGCTTCCTGGCTAAGACAATTCAAACTGAGGCTTAGTAGAGTGTGTTTGACAGATTTTTTTCTGTACAATCTCTTCCGTGACCTGGATCAGGGCATCAGTCGAATCCTGGACAGTCCGTGGTGTGACATGGAAGCGGCGGAGGGAACAAGACACAGTGTCCTAGAACTGCTCGATTGGATTTAGTTGTGAGGAACAGGCAGGCCCAGCCATCGTCATGCGGGAGCTCCTGACACACTTCAGCCCAATGAGGCCAAAACTATCACTAATCCATCGCCAAAACGGTCCAGCTGGAGGATACTGAAGGCACAAAAAATATCTGTCACATGTGATCACTGGGAACCTGTTCTCATCCGTGAAGAGGGCTGGGCACCAATGGCAGATCTACCAATTCTGGTTCTCTTTGGCTAATGCCAATCAGGCTGCACAATTTCAGGCTGGGAGCACAGTCTCTACATGTGGATGTTACCAACCTCTTTGAGTCTGTTTCTGACAGTTGGAGCAGAAACATGCACATTAGTGGCCAGCTGGAGGTGGTTTTGTAAAGCTCTGGCAGTGCTAATCCGGTTCTTTCTTGCACAAAAGAGTAGATCGCTGTCCTGTTGGTGACTTTTCCTTCTTCCTCCTCCATGTCTCATGTAGTAAATGTCTAAACTTTACAAGTTCTACACATAAAAGTTGACATATTTGTTCTTTTAAGTGCAAATTGGATTACTGCGATGAGGTGGCGACTTATCCAGGGTGTAAAATGCCTTCCGCCCGATTGTAGCCGAGATAGGCACCAGCGCCCCCCCGTGACCCCAAAGGGAATAAGCGGTAGAAAATGGATGATATGTGATTAATCTACAGTATTTTCTGGATCATAAAACAGACTGCAGATTCAGGTCAAGTTTCACACAAAAAAGGCGCATTGAAGGATTCATATTATTATTTTTTTTTCTAAATGGAAAACAGTTATTTAAGCCAGGCTGATATTTTATGTACGGTTCAGTTCTGCAATGTTGTTCAGTTATTTTTTGCATTTGACCAGACAATTTTTCCCCAGAAATAAGATTGCTTGTTTGATTAATAATGTCAAAACGTGGACTTTGGGGTTTGTTTTTCCGGAATGCAAAGGAAAGTTGGAGCGGGCGAGGCGTGAAGGTAAAGACATCTTTATTTTAACACTAATAAAAGGAATTTAAAAAAAAGGCGCGCACAAGGGCGGAAGTATAAAACTTGGCTGCAAGTACAAAACTAGCACAAAGGCAGAATTATGGACAAAAACAAAACTCGTTAACTGTGACATAAAAAAAAAAAATACAAAAAAATTAACGTGGCAGGGGGGAAACTATGGATAGTAGCCTGGCATGAAGTGAGTAGAGGTAAAGTCGACAGGCTAACGTCCTGGTAACTTTCGGTTTAAATAATAGACATGATCAGTGACAGGTGTGTGGCATGAGGACAGGTGAAAACTAATGGGTTGGCATGGAAACAAAGCAAACAAGGAAGTGCAAAAACAGGAAACAATGGAGTCTTAAGCAAAACAGAACATAACTAAACAAAACATGATCACAAGACATGACAAATAAAAATAGTTGAAAGAGCTTGTAGGGATGACTGGATGAACATCCTGATTTTTGTAGCAAATATAAAGTTACCGTATTTTCCGGACCATACGGCGCACCGGATTATAAAGCAGACTGCAGATTCAGGTCAAATTTCACACAAAAAAGGCGCATTGAAGGATTCATATTATTATTATTTTTTCTAAATGGAAAACAGTTATTTAAGCCAGGCTGATATTTTATGTACGGTTCAGTTCTGCAATGTTGTTCAGTTACTTTTGCATTTGACCAGACAATTTTTCCCCAGAAATAAGATTGCTTGTTTGATTAATAATGTCAAAACGTGGACTTTGGAGTTTGTTTTTCCGCAATGCAAAGGAAAGTTGGAGCGGGTGAGGCGTGAAGGTAAAGACATCTTTATTTTAACACTAATAAAAGGAATTTAAAAAAAAGGCGCGCACAAGGGCGGAAGTATAAAACTTGGCTGCAAGTACAAAACTAGCACAAAGGCAGAATTATGGACAAAAACAAAACTCGTTAACTGTGACATAAAAAAAAAAAATACAAAAAAATTAATGTGGCAGGGGGGAAACTATGGACAGTAGCCTGGCATGAAGTGAGTAGAGGTAAAGTCGACAGGCTAACTTCCTGGTAACTTTCGGTTTAAATAATAGACATGATCAGTGACAGGTGTGTGGCATGAGGACAGGTGAAAACTAATGGGTTGGCATGGAAACAAAGCAAACAAGGAAGTGCAAAAACCGGAAACAATGTAGTCTTAAGCAAAACAGAACATAACTAAACAAAACATGATCACAAGACATGACAAATACAAATAGTTGAAAGAGCTTGTAGGGATGACTGGATGAACATCCTGTCTTTTGTAGCAAATATAAAGTTACCGTATTTTCCGGACCATACGGCACACCGGATTATAAAGCAGACTGCAGGTTCAGGTCAAATTTCACACAAATAAGGCGCATTGAAGGATTCATATTATTATTATTTTTTCTAAATGGAAAACAGTTATTTAAGCCAGGCTGATATTTTATGTACGGTTCAGTTCTGCAATGTTGTTCAGTTACTTTTGCATTTGACCAGACAATTTTCCCCAGAAATAAGATTGCTTGTTTGATTAATAATGTCAAAACGTGGACTTTGGGGTTTGTTTTTCCGGAATGCAAAGGAAAGTTGGAGCGGGCGAGGCGTGAAGGTAAAGACATCTTTATTTTAACACTAATAAAAGGAATTTAAAAAAAAGGCGCGCACAAGGGCGGAAGTATAAAACTTGGCTGCAAGTACAAAACTAGCACAAAGGCAGAATTATGGACAAAAACAAAACTCGTTAACTGTGACATAAAAAAAAAATACAAAAAAATTAACGTGGCAGGGGGGAAACTATGGACAGTAGCCTGGCATGAAGTGAGTAGAGGTAAAGTCGACAGGCTAACTTCCTGGTAACTTTCGGTTTAAATAATAGACATGATCAGTGACAGGTGTGTGGCATGAGGACAGGTGAAAACTAATGGGTTGGCATGGAAACAAAGCAAACAAGGAATGGAAAAAACAGGAAACAATGGAGTCTTAAGAAAAACAGAACATAACTAAACAAAACATGATCACAAGACATGACAAATAAAAATAGTTGAAAGAGCTTGTAGGGATGACTGGATGAATATCCTGATTTTTGTAGCAAATATAAAGTTACCGTATTTTCCGGACCATACGACACACCGGATTATAAAGCAGACTGCAGGTTCAGGTCAAATTTCACACAAAAAAAGCGCATTGAAGTATTCATATTATTATTTTTTTTTCTAAATGGAAAACAGTTATTTAAGCCAGGCTGATATTTTATGTACGGTTCAGTTCTGCAATGTTGTTCAGTTATTTCTGCATTTGACCAGACAATTTTCCCCAGAAATAAGATTGCTTGTGTGATTAATAATGTCAAAACGTGGACTTTGGGGTTTGTTTTTCCGGAATGCAAAGGAAAGTTGGAGCGGGCGAGGCGTGAAGGTAAAGACATCTTTATTTTAACACTAATAAAAGGAATAAACAAAAGGCGCGCACAAGGGCGGAAGTACAAAACTTGGCTATTAAAAACAAAAACTTACACAAAGGCAGAACTATGGACAAAAAACCGAACTCGTTAACTGTGACATAAAAAAAACTAAAACTTACGTGGCATGGGCAGGGTGGAAACTATGGACAGTATGATTAACAGAGGTAGCATGGCATGACGTGAGTAGAGGTAAAGTCGACAGGCTGACTTCCCGGCAACTTTCGGTTTAAATAATAGACATGATTAATGACAGGTGTGCGAGTGCAAAACGTGAGACAGGTGCGTGACATGAGGACAGGTGAAAACTAATGGGTTGGCATGGAAACAAAGCAAACAAGGAAGTGCAAAAACAGGAAACAATGGAGTCTTAAGAAAAACAGAACATAACTAAACAAAACATGATCACAAGACATGACCAATAAAAATAGTTGAAAGAGCTTGTAGGGATGAACATCCTGATTTTTGTAACAAATATAAGGTTACCGTATTTTCCGGACCATACGGCGCACTGCCGATTATTTGGTTTATTATCTTTTTTCATATACAAGGCGTATTAAAGGACTCTTTTTAATGTAAAAAACTTCCTTGTGGTCTACATAACATGTAATGCTGGTTCTTAGGTCAAAATGTTGCATAGATTATGTTTTACAGATCATCTTCAAGCCGCCTTTTGACAGTCGTTTCCGAATGCGCCGTTTTGTGGGCGGTCTTATTTACGTGCTTCACCTTCGGCAGCGTCTTCTACCCGTCATCTTTGTTGTAGCGGTGTAGCGTGCAAGGACAGAAGTGGAAGATGTGTCAAAAGATGGAGATAACTGTTTTAATAACATTCCGACTTTACGCAAATCAATAATGGAGCAGCATCTCCTCATCCGTGGCTTACTAGTGCAACAACGCCGGAAATGTGTCCCGTGAAAAACCATTCTACCAGAACTCTCTTGGGTGAATAATGTAAACTCACTAGATCGGTATGTTTTAGCGCTTTCATGGCGAGTTTACTGACAGATATAAGTAAGAACTTTACACTACTTTTTATTAGAAATGGCAAAGGGGTAATGTCCCATAACAACAAGGTAGAGAAAAAGAAGCTTATCGACTACAAAAGCGGCCGCGCGCAAATTTTCAGGACTTATGCAGATCCCAAATATAGATCAGCAGGGACCAGATGGTAAGAAAATGTTCTTTTGCATAATATTGCAAAACAAAACACCAGATAACATGTCTTACCTTATACACACACACCATAATAACACTCGCGTTTTAAAGCACAGTACAATCCAAGCGGTGCGGCTTCATAGTTTACCAAAGTCGTACTAAAACATGATAGATTGTTGAGCGCCGTGTGTAATGTTCGAGATTTTCAATTGAACATATACACCTTTGGTGTTGTTTACTTGAGTCATAGTGCAGTCTACACGTCTCTCTTATGTTTGACTGCCATCTACCGGTCACACTTATTTCACCATGTACCACATAAAAGAGCTTGGAAGTCGGTAAGCACCACCAAAATTATTCCGTACATTAGGCGCACCGGATTATGAGGCGCACTCTAGAGTTTTGAGAAACTGAAAGGATTTTAAGTGTGCCTTATAGTCTGAAAAATAGAGTATTTACATGATAAACAGCCATAATTCCTTGTGCTTGACCTTGGGGTCTTTACCAGTGGCGTTTGCATGTTTACCTCATGCCTTAGTGGGTTTTCTTTAGGTGACATGTTTCCGCTAAAACCCATCCATTTTCTACCGCTTATTCCCTTTGGGGTCGGGTGGGGCACTAGTGCCTATCTCAGCTACAATCGGGCGGAAGGCGGCGTACACCCTGGACAAGTCGCCACCTCATCGCAATACGCTAAAAACATAAAAGGTAAATCATTTCCAGTCAGCTAGAGTTGGCAAAAATATCGATATCAAGTCGATACCAACGCGCAAAAAATACATCCACACCTGCTTTTGTCAGTATCGTCAGTGCTAAATACTGTGCAACACTTTTTCAATTCCCAGCGTGTGAGCGCTGAGTCAACGCCAAGGCAGACAACCTGCTGTCTAAAAAAGAATGAGCCAGTGTTTACATATCTTTACTTATTCATGGGAGTCTGTCACAAATGCGGATTTGGCGCTTCCAGTTCGCCCTCGCTCGTGAACAAATTGTAACAGAAGTGTGGCAATGTAGCAAAACTGTAGGTGTGGCGTAACTAACACACTTAAATCACGCCTGGTTCGCCGGAGAATGAGATTTATCAATCCACCCATCCATCCATCTTCTTCCGCGTATCTGAGGTCGGGTCACGGGGGCAGCAGCCTAAGCAGGGAAGCCCAGACTTTTCTCTCCCCAGCCACTTCGTCCAGCTCTTCCCGGGGGATTCCGAGGCGTTCCCAGGCCAGCTGGGAAACATAGTCTTCCCAATGTGTCCTGGGTCTTCCCCGGTTGGACGTGCCCTAAACACCTCCGTAGGGAGGCGTTCCGGTGACATCCTGACCAGATGCCCGAACCACCTCATCTCGATGAGGAGCAGTGTTTACTTTGAGCTCCTCCCGGATGGCAGAGCCTCTCACTCTATCTCTAAGGGAGAGACCCTCATTTCGGCCGCTTGTACCCGTGATCTTGTCCTTTCGGTAATGACCCAAAGTTCATGACCATAGGTGAGGATGGGAACGTAGCTCGACCGGTAAATTGAGAGCTTTGCCTTCCGGCTGAGCTCCTTCTTCACCACAACGGATCGATACAGCGTCCGCATTACTGAAGACGCCGCACCGATCCGCCTGTCGATCTCACGATCCACTCTTCCCCCACTCGTGAACAAGACTCCTAGGTACTTGAACTCCTCCACTTGGGGCAGGGTCTCCTCCCCAACCCGGAGATGGCACTCCACCCTTTTCCGGGCGAAAACCATGGACTCGGACTTGGAGCTGCTGATTCTAATTCCGGTCGCTTCACACTCGGCTGCGAACCGATCCAGTGAGAGCTGAAGATTCCAACCAGATGAAGCCATCAGGACCACATCATCTGCAAAAAGCAGAGACCTAATCCTGCGGTCACCAAACCGGAACCCCTCAACGCCTTGACTGCGCCAAGAAATTCTGTCCATAAAAGTTATGAACAGAATCGGTGACAAAGGACAGCCATGGCGGAGTCCAACCCTCACTGGAAACGTGTCCGACTTACTGCCGGCAATGCGGACCAAGCTCTGACACTGAATGAGAATGAGATGTAGTGAAAATTATTTAAGATGCATTTATTTAGCGAGTGGAGGAAAAAAGTTATTAATTTTTTAAATTTTATCAAAACACAAGCGGTCAGATATTGCGCGAATGAGAGCTGAAATCCGCCACCACAAGCCCAGAGGGTTGTCCCGATACCGTTACCAAAATATATTTAGCTACTTTTCTAAATAAAGGAAACCACTAAAAAAATATATTATTGGCTTTATTTTAACAAAAAAATCTTACGGCACATAAAACATATGTTTGTTATTGCAATCAAAGAACAAAGTTGGCCTTAAATAAAATAGTGAACATACTAGACAACTTATCTTTGAGTAGTAAGTAAACATCAAAGGCTCCTAATTATTCTGCTGATATATGCAGTAACGTTTTGTGTCATTTTTCATTCAAATATTTTTTTTAAATGATAAAGGACAAGCTGTAAAAATGTATTATTAATCCACTTGTTAATATCTGTTTACTTTCTCTTTAACATGTTCTATCTGCACTTCTGTTAAAATATAATAATCACATATTCTTTAGTTTTGGATGATTCCACAAATTTAGGTATAGATCCAATCCCAAGTAGTTGCATAATAATAATAATAATAATAATAATAATAATAATAATAATATTTAAAGTCCTCACGTGTCCAGGGACGCATTTGATGAGTTTACAATGAATTTCAAAAAAAGGAAAACATATTTGGTGACAATAAAAAATATCAATATAATCATAGTATTCTCGACTTGATACACTATTGTACTTGGTATCATTATAGTTGATGTCAGTTGTAGAGCCACCTATGGCATTTTCGGGTCTAAGTTGGCTGTCAAAGTTGACCAAATTCTCAGTTTATGGGGGGGGGGGGGTGCACGACGGACCTTTTTAGGATGCCACACCACTACTCCTATGCTGGCTATGTAAACAACCGGGCTGAAATAAAGCATGCTCCAGTCCTAAATACCCAGTGTATTATTCACACAATAACACTTCATGGTGGCAGCGGTGGGATAAAGAGATCACCCACAGAGCAGACCGGGAGGGGGAGTTGTTCGAGGATAATTCTGTCGTCGACCGCACGTGGGTAGCCGAGCTAACTGATAGCAGAGGTCTGATAGCAGTTTTCTAAACTAGACTTTCAATCAAAGTAGGAGGTAATAAAGGAAGATCTTCATCGAGACAGAGAGACTTTTAAAACTGAGGAAAGATAAGGAAGACTTCTATAATATATGGACTTCATTTATAAGTAAAAGTAAGACCGTAACGTTTTTTCTTTATTAAATGTGCTTTACATGATGGTACCCTTACATCACACTAAAAATTTTACTGCATGGCTTTGGTAAGTGCCGGAGTGAGAAGATGTTTTTAAATTAATTAGCGCCCCGGCAGCAATGCAAGGAAATATGGTAGTTGGTCTTCTTCATTTTGTAAGTGGTCTTTCTCTCTTCCTCCTTCCAGCTATCACAGGGGTGTCAAACGTACGGCCGGCGGGCCGGATCAGGACCCCTAACAGGTTTATCCGGCCTGTGGGATGAGTTTGCTAAGTATAACAATGAGCCAGAAACTGCTGTTCAAAAAGTGTCCACTAGATGTCGTAATAACAATTCTGTGTATCTTTGTAGATGATGCTACATATGTAAAATAAAATAAAAACTCATGATGTACACCAGTCGAGGAAAATGAGCAAACTACGTGAATAACATCTTGTACTAATAAATAAAGATAATAGAATAGAATAATAACCTCAACATGTCAGTATAAAAAAAAACATTATGATTTGTACATTTTAAGAACATGCTCATTCTATTTTTAAACAAAGAAAACAATCTGAATTTGTCTTTATTTTTAAGTTATCGTGCCGGGATTTTACCAGTCCAGCCTACTTGGGAGTAGATTTTTCTCCATGTGGCCCCCGATCTAAAATTAGTTTGACACCCCTGATCTATTGGCTTCCAATCAAAGTCTATTTTGGGGACTATGTAGTTATCCATCCAGCCTTAACTTTTGCTATACTTTTCAAAACTTCCCTCTTGGTGTGTTGCCATACTTTTGTTTATAAAATTGTTATCTCCATTGAATCCCTACAATTCTTCTTAGGCGTCCACTTTTGTTTGTTCTTAGCCACGTCTCAGAGGCAACACAGAACTGCTGCCTTAAATATTTCAACTTTTGTTGGTAACTTAAAATGTATTCTCTTTCATATATTGTACAAGCTGCCAAATGTTGAATTTGCCTTTCCAATTATCATCTGTAGTTCTTCAGAGCTCTTGCCATCCTTTCTCTTGCCACAGTTGGATTAAATACAGATAACTTTTATTTCTTTTTTGCAGTTTACTCTTCTTCCCGTAGCTCTGATTACCGTATTCTCCGGACTATAAGGGACACTTAAAATCCGTTTTTTTTTCTCAAAACTCGACAGTGTGCCTTGCTTTAATGTCTTTAATGTCCTCTGTGTTCTTTGATGTTTGATGTTTCCCTCTTACACACATGTAAGAGGGATGTGTACTATGGCTATGAGTTGTTGTTTTTCCCTTGGCCTCAGTCTGCACCCCCACTCCAGGGCCCAGGCTAAGACCGATTTTTTTTTAATTTTATTTTAATCTTCTATTCCCCCCCGTTTACCTGTATGTCATCTTTTTTGTAAGGGGCGCTGGAAGCCGGCAGACCCGTCAGCGATCCTGTTCTGTCTCCCTGTAATGTTTGTCTGATCTTGAATGGGATTGTGCTGAAAATTGTAATTTTCCTGAAGGAACTCTCCTGACGGAATAAATAAAGTACTATCTAATCTAATCTAATCTTATAACCCGGTGCTCCTAATGTAAGGAATAATTCTGGTTTTGCTTACCGACCTCAAAGCAACTTTATTTGGTACATGGTGTAATGACAAGTGTGACCAGTAGATGGCAGTGACACATAAAATATAAGTGTAGACTGCAATATGACTCAAGTAAACAACACCAAAATTGTCTATGTTCCATTGAAAATATACGACAGTACACACAGCTCTCAAGAATCTATCAAAATGTTTTAGTATGACTTTGGTAAGCTATTAAAGCCGCACTGTTTGATGGATTGTACTGTGCTTCAACATACGAGTATTGTTATGATTTGTGTATAAGGTAAAACATATCTGCCGTTTTGTTTCGCAATGTTATGCAAAACTTTTACCTTCTGGTACCTGCTGATCTGTATTTGGGATCTGCATAAGTCCTGAAAAATTGTGCACGTCTCCCTTTGTAGTACGTTCCGACATCGCAGTCGATCAGCTTATTCTTTTTCTCTATCTTCTTGTTATGGGACATTCCTCCTCCGCTGTTGCCATTTGTTATATAAAGTAGTGTAAAGTTCTTACTTACATCTGTCAGTAAACTCGCCATGACAGCGCTAAAACATACCGGTGTAGAAAGTGTACATTATTCACCCAAGGAACTTTATTTATTAGAAAGTTCCGGTCGGACGTTTTTTCGTTGTTTCTGAATGAGGAGATGCTGCTCCGTTATTGGTTTAAGTAAAGTCTAAATGTCATTTAAAAAGTTGGCTCCATCTTTTGACACTTCCACTCCTGTCCTTGCACGCTACACCGTTACAACAAAGATGACGGGGAGATGACGTTGCCGAAGGTGAGGCACGTAAATAAGATCACCCACCAA
Source organism: Nerophis ophidion (assembly GCF_033978795.1). NCBI lineage: Eukaryota > Metazoa > Chordata > Actinopteri > Syngnathiformes > Syngnathidae > Nerophis > Nerophis ophidion. The sequence goes on from NC_084635.1 coordinate 9,063,520, forward strand.
ACGGCGCATACTGAAGCATCTGTCAGAAAGCGGCTTGAAGATGTTCTGTAAAACAATCTATGCAACATTTTGACCAAAGAACCACCATTACATGTTATATAGACCACAAGGAAGTGTTTTCAATTCAGAAACAAAAACTCCATTAATGCGCCTTATAATCCGGTGCGCCTTATATATAAAAAAAGATAGAAAATACACCAAATTGTCAGGCTTGCCCCTGACAGTTTGGTTGTGTTTTAGTTTTTCCTCTGTGTGTGTGTGTAGTATTTCCTGTTTGTCTCCCTGAGTGCTGTGTCCTCTCGGCTGTGGCTGATTGGCACCTGGCCACACCTGGTGTCAATCAGTCGGCTGCTATTTGAACCTGCCTTCCTATCCAGTCCGGGCTGGATTATTGTCGTTTCAATGTCACCACTACCTGTCTTGTCGCTTTGTCTACTTCTGTTCACTCTGCTCATGCCATAGTTCCGTCGTGTCGCAGTAAGTGTTTTTGTTCTTAGCCAAGTTTGTTATCCGCCTCGTGCGTGCCTTTTGTTGGTACCCTTTTGGTTTGTTCTTGTTTTAGTGTTTAATTAAATCATGTTTTCTTACGCAATGCCTGCCTCCTTCTCTGCATCTTGGGGTTCGTCACCAACAAACTCTGACACAGTGTGCCTTATAAGCCGTATAGTCCGGAAAATACGGTAACTTTATATTTGCTACAAAGGACAGGATATTCATCCAGTCATCCCGTCATTCTTATTACCATGAATTGATTTACGTGGACCCCGACTTAAACAAGTTGAAAAACGTATTCGGGTGCTATCATTTGGTGGTCAATTGTACGGAATATGTACTGAACTGTGCAATCTACTAATAATCTACTTTTGTTTACTCCAACAGGCGATTTCATTTCTATGAAAATTGTTTGGTCAGAGGCAAAAATAACTGAACCCTACATAAAATAACAGCCTGGCTTAAAAAAACTGTTTAGCCCTGAATACAAAACAAAGTGTATTTGCTTTTCAGTGTCCTTGCCGGTTCAGAATAACGTAGACCGTATTGAACGAGTATCCACGGCAGGGGTGCCCATTACGTCGATCGCGATCGACTGGTCGATCTCGGAGGGTGTGTCAGTCGACCTCAAGCCAGGCATTAAAAAATAGACATAAAAATGAGCAATCATCAATCATACCAAGACTTCACTTTCGTCAGTTGTTTGACATTCTCGGCACCCGAGGATCTTGTGAGATGACGCTGGCTGCTGCGAGCTCATATTTAAGAAAAAAAATCACTAACAGGGCGGACGCAGAGAAACACATTTTATTTCTAGAGACTCAGTACCTACTGTCAAAACTCTAAAGACCGACAGCACAGTTCCTGTCTTCACCATAAAAGACCTGTTTCATCCTGCCTGTGCTAACAAAATAAGAGTCTCAGAAAGCTAGCGTGCACAAGCTAGCAAGCTACGGAGTTTGATGCCAATGTATTTCTCCCCCGCCCTCAGCGACCGCTTTCTCACTTGCTTGCCCACCCGCACAGTCACTGACGTCACTCACCTGCTGCCAGACATTAAAGGGCCACACACATATGCTACTCTCATAACAAAGTGTTTAAAAACGAGTATGGAAGTTGGACAAATGAGATGCCAAATCCAACCACTTTCATGTGGTATGGGACAGAAAGGAGGACTTTTTTTTTCCTCCATTTGAAAATGCGGACGTTATCAGCACCACTGTCTAATTCCAATCCATGCAAGTCATCAGAATCAAATACACCAACTTATATTCTTGTCTTCATGAAAGAAAGGAATCTATGTGTGTTAAACATGCTTGTATTATTATTAAACACCATTAACTTGTTAACAAAAATGTCTCTTTCATAAATAAATAAATATAAATTATAAATAGGAATGAGGTAGATCTCCTCGACTTGGTCAATTGAAAAGTAGCTCGCCTGCAGAAAAAGTGTGAGCGCCCCTGATCTACGGTATCCATCTATAAAACCAGTAGTAAAAACAGTAAAAGGAGTAATCCAGTTGTCGTCTAAACAACGGTTTTATTCAAGTCCTTACAGCTACTTCAAGTCCTTACAGCTACTTCAAGTCCTTACAGCTACTTCAAGTGCCTCGGGCACGTACACAGAATGTCGTAACATGAAGATACGCTGAATCCCGTACATATCACAACATAAAGGGCACAAAACAGCTCCATTTAAAAAAGAAAGGTAAAACAAATCAGCACTTTCAAGTCCGAGTCCATGGTTCTCGCCCGGAAAAGGGTGGAATGCCATCTCCAGGTTGGGGAGGAGACCCTGCCCCAAGTGGAGGAGTTCAAGTACCTAGGAGTCTTGTTCACGAGTGAGGGAAGAGTGGATCGTGAGATCGACAGGCGGCTCGGTGCGGCGTCTTCAGTAATGCGGACGTTGTACCGATCCGTTGTGGTGAAGAAGAAACTGAGCCGGAACCCGAACGCCTCCCTAGGGAGGTGTTTAGGGCACGTCCAACCGGTAGGAGGCCACGGGGAAGACCCAGGACACGTTGGGTAGACTATGTCTCCCGGCTGGCCTGGGAACGCCTCGGGATCCCCCGGGAAGAGCTAGACCAGGGGTGCCCATTACGTCGATGGCGAGCTACCAGTCGACCGCGGGGGGTGTGTCAGTCGATCTCCAGCCAGGCTTTTAAAAAAAATAGACCTAAAAATTAGTGATCATTAATCTTCACCAAGACGTCACTTAAATGACATTCACGGTACCGGAGGGTCTTGTGAGATGACGCTGGCTGCTGCAAGATCATTATTATGAAAATATGACCGAGAGGAAGGCGAGAAACACTTTTTATTTCAACAGACTCTCGCGCCGTACCTTCCGTCAAAACTCTAAAGGCCGACTGCACATTTCCTATTTTCACAATAAAAGCCCTGCTTCATGCTGCCTGCGCTAACTAAATACAGAGTCTCGGAAAACTGGCGTGCACAAGCGATCCCTCAGAAAGCTGGCGTGCACATCACTTGTGCACGCCAGCTTTCCGAGACTCTTATTTTGTTAGCGCAGGCAGCATGAAGCAGGGCTTTTATTGTGAAGATAGGAAATGTGCAGTCGGCCTTTAGAGTTTTGACGGAAAGGACGGCGCGAAAGTCTGTTGAAATAAAAAGTGTTTCTCGCCTTCCTCTCTGTCATTTTTTCATAATAATGATCTTGCAGCAGCCAGCGTCATCTCACAAGACCCTCGGGTGAAAAGAGAGACATTTAAATGTGTTACACATGCTTGTATTATCATTAAACACATTTAACTTGTTTACAAAAATGTATCTTTCATAAATAAATACATATAAATGATATATATAAATGAGGTAGATCCCCTCGAGTTGGTCAATTGAAAAGTAGCTCGCCTGCAGAAAAAGTGTGGGCACCCCTGAGCTAGATGAAGTGGCTGGGGAGAGGGAAGTCTGGGTTTTCCTGCTTAGGCTGTTGCCCCCGCGACCCGACCTCGGATAAGCGGAAGAAGATGGATGGATGGATGGAAAACAAAAGTAGCGAACAAAAGGAAAAAAAACAAAAAAAAAACCTGACAACGCCGGACATGCAGAAATGCACAGAACCAGGTTTGTTTAAAGCTAAAGTCGCCACTTCTTTTACTTCCGTTTATTGTATGTATTGCGCATGTCAAACTAAAGGTTCCGATTTAAGGTGTGATGTATGAAAATGCATGTCATAATCGGATCGTTTTTTTCAGGGTCCATTTACGCAGTAACATTCTAATCCGAATTATGATTAGTTTAAATACATTTTGCCCATCTAGACGTGTCTAAGGTCATATTTGAGCTTGATTTAATATTAAAAAATTTGGTTAATGGAACAATTTTTACTTTCTGAAAAACCTCATTTGCACAAAAACAAAGTAATGGGTACTGGACTTTTGAACTTTCACTTTAAAGTCTGTGACCAGACATCGACAACACTGAAAAAAGGAAAAAAACAAGCCTGACCGTGTCATAAACAGTACTATAATCAATCATGTTTAAGATGTTTGTATTAGTTTTTAGTGCCCCTGCTGTAGTCATCTGTTGTTTACTTTTTAACATTGCTCCATTCGTTAAATATGCAGTTAATAAAGCCCCATCTACAGATAAGTGCTGCAAATTATATCACACGTTAAGCACCATAATGGGACCTCTGCTTTTTCTCTTTGTGTATGTTACTGTGCATTGTCCCTATTTAATATATATATATATATTTTTTAAACATAATTTTTCTGCTCTCGTTTATAGGCATAAAACTATTTTGGATAATATTTCATACATAGTCACTACTACCAAGGTATGTACATCCAACGTTTCATAAATCGGCCAGTTTTATAGTTGTCAATGTATTTTGTGCATCAATTCATTTATACTTGACTCCAGGCACATGCACATACATTTTGGGGGCTAATGCTCAAGCCAGAAAAAAAGGGAACCCATCACAATAATTAATCATAAAATTAATGTGACACCCTGCCCACTGGGTGTGAGTTTTCCTTGCCCTTATGTGGGTTCTTCCGAGGATGTTGTAGTCGTAATGGTTCGTACAGTCCTTTGAGACGTTTGTGATTTAGGCCTATATAAACAACCATTGATTGATTGATTGAACAATATATTTTCAACAATATATGCGATGCAAATCAAGTGGATAGAACAAAGGAGGAACTTATTGACCACAGCACGGGCTACAATGGCGGAAGCGCGCACATTTTCATGACTTATGCAGATCTGAAATACACAACTGGCACCAATAAGTAGGCAAATTTGATTTTGCAGAATAGGTCGAAACAAAATGCCAGATGTTATGTCACCTAATAAAAGCGTTACTAAAACGGCCTTCTTTCATCTCCATTATATCGCTAAAATTCGCTCCATTCCGTCCACTAAAGATGCCGAGATCATTATCCATGCGTTTGTTACGTCTCGTCTCGATTACTGTAACGTATTATTTTCGGGTCTCCCCATGTCTAGCATTAAAAGATTACAGTTGGTACAAAATGCGGCTGCTAGACTTCTGACAAGAACAAGAAAGTTTGATCATATTACGCCTGTACTGGCTTCCTGTGCACTTAAGATGTGACTTTAAGGTTTTACTACTTACGTATAAAATACTACACGGTCTAGCTCCATCCTATCTTGCCGATTGTATTGTACCATATGTCCCGGCAAGAAAACTGCGTTCAAAGGACTCCGGCTTATTAGTGATTCCTAAAGCCCCAAAAAAAGTCTGCGGGCTATAGAGTGTTTTCTGTTCGGGCTCCAGTACTCCGGAATGCCCTCCCGGTAACAGTTCCAGATGCTACCTCAGTAGAAGCATTTAAGTCTCACCTTAAAACTCATTTCTATACTCTAGCCTTTAAATAGACCTCCTTTTTAGACCAGTTGATCTGCCGCTTCTTTTCTTTATGTCCTGTCCCCCCCTCCCTTGCGAAGGGGGTCCGGTCCGATGACCATGGATGAAGTACTGGCTGTCCAGAGTCGAGACCCAGGATGGACCGCTCGTCGGGACCCAGGATGGACCGCTCGCCTGTGTATCGGTTGGGGACATCTCTACGATGCTAATCCGACTCCGCTTGGGATGGTTTCCTGTGGACGGGACTCTTGCTGCTGTCTTGGATCGGCTTTGAACTGAACTCTCGCGGCTGTGTTGGAGCCACTATGGATTGAACTTTCACAGTATCATGTTAGACCCGGTCGACATCCATTGCTTTCGGTCCCCCAGAGGGAAGGGGTTGCCCACTTTTGAGGTCCTCTCCAAGGTTCTCATAGTCATCATTGTCACTGGCGTCCCACTGGGTTTGAGTTTTCCTTGCCATTATGTGGGTTCTTCCGAGGATGTCGTAGTGGTTTGTACAGTCCTTTGAGACATTTGTGATTTAGGGCTGTATAAATAAACATTGATTGATTGATTGATTGATTGATTGATAATATACCTAAATGTTGAAGCAAAGTAGCCGTAATGCTCTGAAAATCCATCAAGTGGTGTGACTTCATGGATTACGAAAATTGTACTGAAACATTTTGACAGATTTTTGAGCGGCGTGTAATGTTCTATATCATGGGGGGCCAAATTTGGCCCGCCGTGTACTTTCATTTGGCCCTTGAGGCATAATCAAATTAACATTAGAGCTGGCCCGCCGCTTTAACGCCACATTCACCGCTAATACTCATACTGGTTAACCCTCCCGAATTTCCCGGGAGACTCCCGTAGTTCAGTACCCTACCCGAATTTCTCCCGATTTCCCCCGGACAACAATGTTGGGGGTGGGCCCTAAAAACACTGCCTTTGGCGTTCCCTACAATCTGTCGCCACGTCCGCTTTTACTCCATACAAACAGCGTGCTGGCCCAGTCACATAATATATGCAACTTATACACACAAGCAAGTGAATGCAAGGCATACTTGGTCAACAGCCATACAGGTCACACTGAGGGTGGCCGTATAAACAACTTTAACACTGTTACAAATATGCGCCACACTGTGAACCCACACCAAACAAGAATGGCAAACAATTTGGGAGAACATCCACACCGTAACACAACAGAACAAATACCCAGAACCACTTGCGGCACTAACTCTTCCGGGACGCTACAATATACACCAAACCCCGCCACCTAAAAGAGGCATTACATTTTTATTTTTTATTTTATATGCCATTGATATTTTTTAATTATTATTATTTGAAACTTGATTTTGCAAGTCACTATAAAGTTATATAAGCCTTGCTCGTTCAATATTCAATGCAAAACTTGTTTGGGTCCCTATTAAAAGGTTAATTTGTTCAACCTTGGCCCACGGCTTTGTTCGGTTTTAAAACTTTGGCCCACTCTGTATTTGAGTTCGACAAACCCTTTTTCTATATTCAAGTATTCCCGCCACTTGCCTTGATGTTTATGTCACAAATACTGCAAAGAGCGTAATCAGCATCGGCATCGCATTTGGAAAAGACCAGCCACACAATTTATAGCGTTTTCCATTCGGCATGGTTGGGTTTTTGTCATGAAACATGGACGGGTTGCACGATCACTGTTTTCCACTAAAGTGCTAACAAGTACTCGTCACTCGGAAGTGCTGTTGTTGTCATTGACTTTTTATCATTATGCCAATTCAAACAGACGTGATTTCACACACGATCCAGGCACCAAAACTGGATCTTACGTGAAATGGTGCCCTGTAGTACCGGCTGGTTCCAAAAAATTACCGGATCCAGTGCCTTCCCCTAGTGACCATGCATGATTGTAATGTAAGACATTTTCATTTTGTAAGATGCAGTTTAGCATAGCACTTTTATTTTGAAGCCAGAAAAAAGTGTGTGATTGGTTTGACAAAGTATCTTGACATGTTCAGGTGTCGGATCGACGGTTTACAATTGTGAAAAAAATAGGTTTCCTTTTGACCGTCTTTTATTCCTGTTGAACTTTTATGTCGCAGTAACAATCTAAATGTTATGTTATCGCTTCCCCTTAACTGTAATCTGAACAAGGTAGTGAAGCACCACCCACCTGAACAATGCGCACAGCAGGCGTTCTCTGCAGGGATGTCGCTTCTTCTCACAGCAGAAAATAGCTCCTTGCTTGTCGGGAGAACAACTTGACATGGCTTTAAAACTGGTATTTCCATAAGGAAGACACTCCTTTGTCCATTTCTGCTTGCTTTTGGCTCATCACCGCCACAGCACTCCCCTAGGGTCAAAATGGACACTTGTGGGTTAATTGCTGGTTAAAAAAATGAGTGCCGTTATTGAAATTTATAGTTAATGGGTTAATGCATTGATTTTGACAGCCCAAATATACACACAAACACACACACACGTTGTTTAAAGGGGAACATTATCACCAGACCTATGTAAGTGTCAATATATACCTGGATGGTGCAGAAAAAAGACAATATATTTTTTTAACCGATTTCCGAACTCTAAATGGGTGAATTTTGGCGAATTAAACGCCTTTCTGTCTATCGCTCTGGAGGGAATGACGTCAGAATGTAACGTCGCCGAGGTAATACAGCCGCCATTTTCATTTTCAACCCATTGGGTCTCAGCTCTGTTATTTTCCGTTTTTTCGACTATTTTTTGGAACCTTGGAGACATCATGCCTCGTCGGTGTGTTGTTGGAGGGTGTAACAACACTAACAGGGAGGGATTCAAGTTGCACCACTGGCCCGAAGATGCGAAAGTGTCTCCCGCCAGACCCCCATTGAATGTATCAAAGTGGCTCCACATTTCACCGGCGATGACAGACATGGCACAGAGATGTATGGATAACCTGCAGATGCATTTGCAACGATAAAGTCAACGAAGTAACAATAGGTGAGTTTTGTTGATGTTGACTTATGTGCTAATCAGACATATTTGGTTGCGGCGTGACTGCCAGCTAATCGATGCTAACATGCTACGCTAATCGACGCTAACATGCTATTTACCGGCGGTGCTAAAGCAGACATGGCACAGAGATCTATCGATAACCTGCAGATGCATTTGTAACGATAAAGTCACAGAAATCACAAATGTGAGTTTTGTTGATGTTGACTGCCAGCTAATCGATGCTAACATGCTACGCTAATCGATGCTAACATGCTATTTACCGGCGGTGCTAAAGCAGACATGGCACAGAGATGTATAGATAACTCGCAGATGCATTTGTAACTATATTACGTTTCCTTCCACCCACATTTAATGTGAAAAAAACACTTACCAATCGACGGATTTAAGTTGCTCCAGTGTCACAAGATGCGAAAGTCCTGATCGTTTGGTCCGCACATTTTACCGGCGATGCTAACACAGCTATTGAGCCATGCCATGGCTATGAATAGCGTCAATAGCTATTCGCTCAATAGCTTCAGTTTCTTCTTCAATACTTTCATACTCCAACCATCCGTTTCAAAACATGCATAATCTGTTGAATCGCTTAAGCCGCTGAAATCCGAGTCTGAATCCGAGCTAATGTCGCTATATCTTGCTGTGGTATTCGCCATTGTTTGTTTACATTGGCAGCACTGTGTGACGTCACAGGGAAATGGATAGTGGCATCGCAAATAGCGAAAATCAAGCACTTTAAAGCTTTTTTTAGGGATATTCGGAGACCGGTAAAATTTTGAAAAAAAAATAAAAAAAATACAACATGTCACTGGGAACTTATTTTTATTGTTTTTAACCCTTTTGAAATTGTGATAATGTTCCCCTTTAAGAAAAAAACACACATTTGATCAAATCCCCTGACAAGCAGGGAAACAGGCTTGTATGGATGATACAGCCTTTGTGTTTTTTCTGCCATAACGTATATTCTGCCCTGTTTGACGGATAAATCACAGAAACCTCGACGAGTCGTGGTCAAAAGTTTACATACACTTGTAAAAAACATATTGTCATGGCTGTCTTTCTACAACTCTTAATTTTTTGTGATGGAAGCACGACTGTGTATATATATATATATATATATATATATATATATATATATATATATATATATATATATATATATATATATTTTTTTTTTTTTTCCTTACAATTCAGGAGCTACGATTTAATTAAAAAGCATCTTTAATTTATGTACATTGTTGCAGTTTTACATTTATTTTTGTTTCACTAAATCAGCGGTTATCACCCAGTGCATCTATATTAAGGAACAGTTAAATTAATTCCCAGATTAATTGAATTAATAAAAATGTGTGCAAAACTGGAACCAAACTGGTAGTGCCATATCATAAAGGAGCAGGTCGTATCTCTCGGTAAGGTAGTTTGCTGCAGTTTGAACATTTTTCGAACTGTCCGAATTACTTTATTTACAATAAGTAAATCGATTACCGATTATTCACATTTACTAATCGTTTTTATAATTGTCCATGCATGCGATGCATCTAGAAATTGATTATTTCCCATTAAAAAGGTCATTACTATTAACTATCTGTCATTTAGCTGGGAACACCACCCAACTAACCCTAGGAGTCCCCACAATGGTTATGTGCAGTAAGGGCTTCATCCGTGACAACGACATGGACTACAAGGAGGTGGTGAAACATCTGGTTTACTGGTTCAGAGCCAAGAACCTGGTCCTGAACGTCGACAAGACCAAGGAGATCACCGTTGACTTCAGGAAGCACCAGTCCAGCCAAGTCCACTCTTCAACGGTGGAGATGGTAAGCAGCACCCAAGTTCCAGGGGGTGCAGATCACTGACAATATAACCTGGTCCTTACACACTTGTAAAAAGAGCTCAGCAGCACATGCACGTTTTGCGTCAGATGAAAAGAGCACAGCTCCCTCCCCCCATTCTCACCACATTCTACAGAGGCACTATAGAGAGCCTGCTGACCAACACCATCTCTGTCAGAACTGGAGCCTGCAATGCCTCAGACTGGAAGTCTCTCTACAGAGTGGTGAGGATGGCGGAAAAGTTTATCAAGACTCCTCTTCCTCCTATCCAGGAGATCGCAAAAAGCCGCTGCCTGACCAGGGCTCAGAAAATCTGCAAAGACTCCTCCCACCCCTACCAAGGACTGTTTTCACTGTTGGACTCTAAGAAGAGGTTCTGCAGCCTCCGAAGCAGAACCTCCAGGTTCTGTAACAGCTTCTTCCCTCAGGCCGTAAGACTCTTGAACGCATCATAATTAAATTACCCCCTCAACTCCCCCCAAAATGGATTAACTCGCTGGAATAAAAAAGACAATATAACATACATCCATAAACCTGGATGCATATGTAAAAGTGCAATGTATTTATCTGTACAGTAATCTATTTATTTATATCTGCACCTTATTGCTTTTTTTTTATCCTGCACTACCAAGAGCTAATGCAAAAAAATGTTTGTACTGTAAAGTTCAAATTTGAATAACAATAAAAAAGGAAGTCTAAGTCTAAAACCTTTCATGAGCAAATGGGATCACCTTCATTTGTCTTTTTTAAATTTCTGTTGGACGTCTTAGATGAAGAGAGCAGTTTTCTCCAAACGCAAACATTTATCTACATATGGCAAAGGACACACATTAGTGTGGGTTTCCTAAAAGTCGTCCTAATCACGACAGGAAAAATATAATCTGGGGGAGAGAATCCCACTGCCATTTTCAAATATGTTTTTTTTTTTTTTTTTTTGGAGTTGTCAGCTTGAAGCGTCCCTCTGTCTCCGACTCACTCGTTGAGCGCGTGTCTGTTACAATTTTGCTTCCTGGTTTTGTTGACCTGCTTTATCTTGTTTCCATCGATTAAGACAGGGGGCACCAGGTAGCCCGTAAGGACCAGATGAGTCGCCCTCTGGCCTGTTCTAAAAATAGCTCAAATAGCAGCACTTACCAGTGAGCTGCCCCTATTTTTCAAATTTTATTTATTTACTAGCTAGCTGGTCTTGCTTTGCTCGACATTTTTAATTCTAAGAGAGACACAACTCAAATAGAATTTGGAAATCCAAGAAAATATTTTAAAGACTTGGTCTTCACTTGTTTAAATAAATACATTTATTTTTTACTTCGCTTCTTATAACTTTCAGAAAGACAATTTTTGAGAAAAAATACAACCCTAAAAATGATTTTAGGATTTTTAAACACATATACCTTTTTACCTTTTAAATTCCTTCCTCTTCTTTCCTGACAATTTAAATCAATGTTGAAGTAAATGTATTTTTTTTATTGTAAAGAAAAATACAATTTAATTAAATTTTTCATTTTATCTTCTGTTTTTTTGACGAAGAATATTTGTGAAATATTTCTTCAAACTTATGATTAAAATTAAGAAATATATATTCTGGCAAATCTAGAAAATCTGTAAAAATCAAATTTAAATCTTATTTCAAAAAGTCTTGAATTTCTTTTAAAATGTTTGTTCTGGAAAATCCATCCATCCATCCATCCGCTTAACCGAGGTCGGGTCGCGGGGGCAACAGCCTAAGCAGGGAAACCCAGACTTCCCTCTCCCCAGCCACTTCGTCTAGCTCTTCCCGGGGGATCCCGAGGCGTTCCCAGGCCAGCCGGGAGACATAGTCTTCCCAACGTGTCCTGGGTCTTCCCCGTGGCCTCCTACCGGTTGGACGTGCCCTAAACACCTCCCTAGGGAGGCGTTCGGGTGGCATCCTGACCAGATTCCCGAACCACCTCATCTGGCTCCTCTCGATGTGAAGGAGCAGCGGCTTTACTTTGAGTTCCTCCCGGATGGCAGAGCTTCTCACCCTATCTCTAAGGGAGAGCCCCGCCACACGGCGGAGGAAACTAATTTCGGCCGCTTGTACCCGTGATCTTATCCTTTCGGTCATGACCCAAAGCTCATGACCATAGGTGAGGATGGGAACGTAGATCGACCGGTAAATTGAGAGCTTTGCCTTCCGGCTCAGCTCCTTCTTCACCACAACGGATCGGTACAACGTCCGCATTACTGAAGACGCCGCACCGATCCGCCTGTCGATCTCACGATCCACTCTTCCCTCACTCGTGAACAAGACTCCTAGGTACTTGAACTCCTCCACTTGGGGCAGGGTCTCCTCCCCAACCCGGAGATGGCACTCCACCCTTTTCCGGGTGAAAAATCTAGAAGAAATAATAATTTGTCTTTGTTAGAAATATAGCTTGGTCCAATTGGTTATATATTCTAACAAAGTGCAGATTGGATTTGAACCTATTTAAAACATGTCATCAAAAATATATATTTATTGTGAGAAATCATTAAGATGAACAGTGTTTCCACAAAGATAAATATCATTAATTATAAATAATAGAGTCAAATGTAAATTGAGTAAATTGGCTATTTCTGGCAATTTATTTAAGTGTGTATCAAACTGGTAGCCTTTCGCATGAATCAGTACCCAGGAAGTAGCTCTTGGTTTCAAAAAGGTTGGTGACCCCTAGATCAGTAGTTCCTAACCTTATTGGAGGTACTGAACCCCACAAATGTCATATGCGCATTCACCCGCGGTGGGCGGTATAGCTCGGTTGGTAGAGTGGCCGTGCCAGCAACTTGGGGGTTGCAGGTTCGATTCCCACTTCCGCCATCCAAGTCACTGCCGTTGTGTCCTTGGGCAAGGCACTTTACCCACCTGCTCCCAGTGTCACCCACACTGGTTTAAATGTAACTTAGATATTGGGTTTTACTATGTAAAGCACTTTGAGTCACTAGAGAAAAGCGCTATATAAATATAATTCACTTCACTTCACCGAACCCTTCTTTAGTGAAAAAAATAAAAGAAATAATTCAAATTTAAGACAAAGTTTTTTCTTTATTGTTGCATAAAATGAACTGCGCATGAACATCCCCTTGTTCAAAGAACAAAACCAACACATGAACTCACAACGAATTACACATCTGCAAATCAGATGGAACATTAGAGGTAACATTGTTTGGGGGTTTCTATAATACGCCGATTGGGAGAAGTTTTTATTTACACGAGTTGGGTGTGTCGCCAAACCCCTGACGCCGACTCACCGAACCCCTAGGGCAGGGGTCGGGAACCTTTTTGGCTGAGAGAGCCATGAAAGCCAAATATTTCAAAATGTATTTCCCTGAGAGCCATATCGTATTTTTTAACACTGAATACAACTAAATGCATGCGTTTTTAAGTAAGACCAACATTTTTAGAGTATAATAAGTCTCTTATTCTTTTTAATAACATTGTTATTCTGAAGCTAACCAATAATAAATAAAATGTCATGTCTGTTGATCATGTTTTTGTTTGGCCATGTGCTGTTTGTCCTTTGGACTCTTTAAGTTCCTGTTTTTTTCCACTCCCTTGTCTGGTTTCCTTGGTTACTCATTTTGTCCACCTGTCTCTGGTGGACAAAATGCCCCGCTCACCTGCTTCCCGAGCACTAATCAGAGGCAGTATTTAAGCTCGTCTTTGCCAGTCAGTCGCCCTGTGCTGACTTGTTTCATGCCTTGCCATAGTTTCGTGCTTCATGCCATGCCAAGTAAGTTTTGTTTGATTTATGTTCATAGTCTGTTTATGCGTTAGCTTTGTTCCTTAGCCCAAGTTGTGCCTCCACTGTGAGCGATTTTTGTTTGTATATTTTTTTAGTTAAAATGAAATCATGTTTTTTACCTGAATACTTCTTACCATTAATGCGACTTCCTGAACAGGTGCGGTAGAAAACCGGATGGATGGATTTAAATGCATGAGAATTTTTTTTTATTTTGTACGTTATTTTTAGCACTGTGATTACCAGCAAAATTATTCATAATTATCGCGTTAAGAAATGTCAGCTAAGATTTATCTGAGAGCCAGATGCAGTCATCAAAAGAGCCACATCTGGGTCTAGAGCCATAGGTTCCCTACCCCTGCCCTAGGGTTTGATCGAACCCAGGTTAAGAACCACTGCCCTAGATTAAGATGTCAAAACATGTTTGGGTGGGGTTTTGATAACAGTGATTTTTTTTTACACAGGGAAAAAAGGTGTTTGAGCACCACTTGGGGTCTATTTGTGCTTGATTTGCTATTAATGTAACTCAAAAACAACGTCCGAACTCAATTTTCTTTCCTGTTACTTCAAACAAAGCATCTGTAAAATCAATAAATGCTCCAATAGCTAATGGGGATCCTTAAAAATATGACACAACAAAACCTGTTTTCATGACCCCTTTAAAGCTGCAGCCTTGAATGAATATGACGACAACAGACAATCACTTTAAAAATGTCAATATTTCATTTCGTGGACTCACAGGGTCGCCATAAAGGCAACGTTTAAGCACAGCGGCGTTGAGCCAGCAGATAAACGCACTCCAATACAGCAATAGAGGCAGTCACTCAGTTTTGTTTTTTTTTATCCACTTTTATTATAGTCAAAGCCAGGGGTGCCCATTACGTCGATCGCGAGCTACCAGTCGAACCGCGGGGGGTGTGTCAGTCGATCTCCAGCCAGGCTTTTAAAAAAAATAAACCTAAAAATTAGTGATCATCAATCTTCACCAAGACGTCACTTAAATGACATTCACGGTACCGGAGGGTCTTGTGAGATGACGCTGGCTGCTGCAAGATTATTATTATGAAAATATGACCGAGAGGAAACCGAGAAACACTTTTTATTTCAACAGACTCTCGCGCCGTACCTTCCGTCAAAACTCTAAAGGCCGACTGCACATTTCCTATCTTCACAATAAAAGCCCTGCTTCATGCTGCCTGCGCTAACTAAATACAGAGTCTCGGAAAACTGGCGTGCACAAGCGATCCCTCAGAAAGCTGGCGTGCACAAGTGCTTTCCGAGACTCTTATTTTGTTAGCGCAGGCAGCATGAAGCAGGGCTTTTATTGTGAAGATAGGAAACGTGCAGTCGGCCTTTAGAGTTTTGACGGAAGGGACGGCGCGAAAGTCTGTTGAAATAAAAAGTGTTTCTCGCCTTCCTCTCTGTCATTTTTTCATAATAATGAACTGGCAGCAGCCAGCGTCATCTCACAAGACCCTCGGGTGCCGTGAATGTCAATCAAGCAAGCTACGGAATTTGCCGCCAATGTTTTTCTTGTAAAGTGTATGGAAGCTGGATGAATTAGATGCCAAAAACCAACCACTTTCATGTGGTATTGTACAGAAAGGACAACTTTTTTTCTCCTCCATTTAAAATGTGGGCGTTATCATCATTACTGTCTGATTCCAATCAATGCAAGTCATCAGAATCAGGTAATACACCAACTTATATTCTTGTCTTCGTGAAAGAAAGACATCTATATGTGTTACACATGCTTGTATTATCATTAAACACATTTAACTTGTTTACAAAAATGTCTCTTTCATAAATAAATAAATATAAATGATATATATAAATGAGGTAGATCCCCTCGAGTTGGTCAATTGAAAAGTAGCTCGCCTGCAGAAAAAGTGTGGGCACCCCTGGTCAAAGCTGATCCATTTAAACATGACTGGAAATGATTTAACGCTAACCCCACAGCTTGACTCTAAACATTTCTTCTTTTTTTTTTTGTCTCGTTCTAAATTGCGTTCCACTCCTGTAAGACTTGTGAAGCGGACAGGATGTTGTGCATTCAAGTGTAACCACTTATGCTTCAGTTCAGCTCCTGCCGACATATTATGATCTATCGCTATATTACGATAAAAAGGAAAGAAAAAAAAAACGGTGGAAATAAAAGCAATGCCTTTAGGTTGCTAAAGGGATTCCAGAGTGTCTGCTCAGCATTTCCTCCTGCTGTGATTCTCATTGAAACAAGACAAATTAATTAGCATCATAGATTCACATAAATTGTGTTATCCAATAGCTTTAGAGCAGGGGTCACCAACCTTTTTGAAGCCAAGAGCTACTTCTTGGGTACTGATTAATGCCAAGGGCTACCAGTTTGATACACACTTAAATAAATTGCCATAAATAGACAATTTGCTCAATTTACTTCTAATAAATAAATCTTTATATATAAAAAAATGGGTATTTCTGTCTGTCATTCCATCGTACATTTTTTTTCTTTTTACGGAAGGTTTTTTGTAGAGAATAAATAATGAAAAAAACAATAGAACAGTTTAAAAAAGGAGAAAACACGAAAAAATGAAAACTAAATGTAGTTTATTTTCAATTTCAACTTTTTAAAATTCAAAATTCAACCGAAAAATAAGAAAGGAAAAACTAGCTGAATTGAATCTTTTTGAAAAAATTTAAAAAATAATTTATGGAACATCATTAGTAATTTTTCCTGATTAAGATTAATTTTAGAAATTTTAATGACATGTTTTAAATAGGTTAAAAATCCAATATGCACTTTGTTAGAATATATAACAAATTGGACCAAGCTATATTTCTAACAAAGACAAATCATTATTTCTTCTAGATTTTCCAGGACAAATTTGTTTAAAAGAAATTCAAAAGACTTTGAAATAAGATTTAAATTGGATTCTACAGATTTTCTACATTTGCAAGAATATTTTTATTTTATTTTAATCATAAATTTGAAGAAATATTTCACAAATATTCATTGAAAAAACAGAAGCTAAAATGAAGAATTAAATCTAAAGTATTCTTTACAATAAAAAAAATATACATTTACTTGAACATTGATTAAAATTGTCAGCAAAGAAAAAGGTGTTTAAAGGTATATGTGTTTAAAAATCCTAAAATCATTTTTAAGGTTGTATTTTTCCTCTAAAATTTTCTTTCTGAATGTTATAAGAAGCAAGGTAAAACAATAAAGGAATGTATTTAAACGAGTGAAGACCAAGTCTTTAAAATATTTTTGGGGTATTTAAGTTCTATTTGAGTTTTGTCTCTCTTAGAATTAAAAATGTCGAGCAAAGCGAGACCAGCTTGCAAGTAAATAAATAAAAAATAAAAAAGAGGAAGCTCACAGGTAAGTGCTGCTATTTGAGCTATTTTTAGAACAGGCCAGCGGGCGACTCATCTGGTCCTTACGGGCGACCTGATGCCCGCGGGCACCGCGTTGGTGACCCCTGCTTTAGAGATTATGATAGGGGCCACATTTTGAATTACCGGGAACTGACATCCTGTTGAGCATATGTGCAAGTTAAATGTGTGATCACAATCTATTTAGAGAGGTGTAGTGCCATCATCGTTGCACATGAATTACAGGCAAACACATATTGCCAAAAGTATTTGGCCCCCTGCCTTGACTCACATATGAACGTGAAGTGCCATCCCATTCCTAACCCCCAGGGTTCAATATGTGGGTCCACCTTTTGCAGCTATTACAGCTTCAACTCTTCTGGGAAGGCTGTCCACAAGGTTGCGGAGTGTGTTTATAGGGATTGACCATTCTTCCAAAAGTACATTGGTGAGGTCATACACTGATGTTGGTCAAGAAGTCATGGATCTCAGTTTCCGTTCTAAGAGGGGAGGAGTATATTTACAGCTAGAATTAACCAAGTCAAGTATTTTAAGGAGATTTTAAAATCTCCTGACGATTGAGGGAACCCCTCATGAAACAGTTCTGTAGAGATGAAGTAGTCTTGTGATTTTTCCCAAACATACATATATTGCGCTCTACTACGGTATCGAGCACTATTCTCTGGATAATCTAATTAAGACACACACATATATATAATATGCAAACAAAACTGTGTCTAGATAGTTGATACTTCAAACTCTCTTAAGGAATATAACATAATTTGGCTTCTAAGAACTTCAATATGTAATGAATAAAATGCTAAAGTTGTTGATAAACAAGCAATTATTTTATTAATTATGGTCATTTTAAATGAATTATTATGATCATTTAAAAACAATTACTTCAAATATGTTTATTTTAATGTATAATTCTATGGCTGGATGTACTAAGGAGTCCGAAAAATACAAATAAAAACACAATTAATTTTTATGTTTTTAGCAAAATATAGTAAAAGTGTATTTTTTTATTTTATTTTTTTTATTTAACAAATATATTTATTTTTAGGTAAGCTAAACATAATACAATGTATCCCTAATCTGGATGATTTAGTTCTTGTCACCCTGTTGTCCTCCCGTCTCTTCCCCAAGGACGGCTCCATGAGCTGGGCTGTCCTCACTCAGGTCTGCATGGAGCTGGAGGGGGCGTGGCCTCCAGCTCTGGCTGAAAACGGGGAGATTTTCGGGAGAGGTGCTGAATTTCGAAAGTCTCCCGGAAAATTCGGGAGGGTTGGCAAGTATGATGACAGTTCACGCTGGAAATCACAGAGCGGTCCATTCTTTCACAAATGTTTGTAGAAACAAACAGTCTCCATGCCGAAGTGCTTGATTTTATACAGCTGTGGCCGGGCCAAATGATTTGAGAACCTGATTCTGATCATTTGGATGGGTGGACAAATACCTTTGGCAATATAGTGTACGTTCACATAAAGTGTTATCTAATAAAATGACTGTGAACTAAAACTTATCGTACAGTAAGTAAGCTTTTGTGATCATCATAGAAAAAGCAATGGGGCCAAATTTTGAATTACCGGTAGTAAGATCCTGCTGAGCATATGTGCAAGTTAAATGTGTGATCACAATCTATTTAGAGAGGTGTAGTGCCATCATCGTTGCACATGAATAACAGGCAGATATATGTAGCCCTAATATCGTGTCAAAAGTCCAGGAAAGATGTGGGTTTAAGCAAGTTACAGTTCAGTTTGTCGAGGATCAATATTTTGTTAAAAGCACCACAGCTGCAAGGCAGGCGTTACTTGGTTTCATCCAAGCTCACAAACACTGGAAAAAACTCAAGATGCTATGGTGTAGGAGTGCGTGAATAAAATAATGACTAAAATACTGAAATGAGATTTTCTTATTTAAACGGGGATAGCAGGTCCATTCTATGTGTCATACTTGATCATTTTGTGATATTGCCATATTTTTGCTGAAAGGATTTAGCAGAGAACATCGACGATAAAGTTTGCAACTTTTGGTCGCTAATAAAAAAGCCTTGCCTGCACCGGAAGTAGCAGACAATGTGCGCGTGACGTCACGGGTTGTGGGGCTCCTCACATCCTCACATTGTTTATAATCATAGCCACAAGCAGCAAGAGCGATTCGGACCGAGAAAGCGACGATTTCCCCATTCATTTGAGCGAGGATGAACGATTTGTGGATGAGGAAAGTTAGAGTGAAGCACTAGAAGAACAAACAAAAAAGGCGAGTGCAGTGGGAGCGATTCAGATGTTATTAGACACATTTACTAGGATAATTCTGGTAAATCCTTTATCTGCTTATTGTGTTGAAAGTGTTTTAGTGAGATTATAAAGTCCTACATGTGTGTGTATGTGTGTGTGTGTGTGTGTGATGGATATGTGTGTATTTTGGGTATATGCATGTGTTTATGTATGTGATTGTGTGTGTATATGTATGTATATATATATATAAATTGTATATGTGTATATATGTATATATGTAAGTGTGTATGCATTTAAATGTATTTTATATAGACAATATATAGCAGCAACCACTGAATTGAATTATATTATATATATTATTGTATTATATATTGTATATATATATATTGTATATGTATAGGGGTGGGACCTAATAAGTTTACTTCTTCCCACTCCCTTTTGAGCCAATCTTGACATCTACAAAAGATTAGTCACATGTAATGTTTTAAATGTAGGTGTAAAAATAATGTATCTATATATTTCTTTTGTATTTTATTTCATTCTCTTGTTTTGTTTGCATGGCTCAAAATAAACCATTCATTCATTCATACCTGAAAGTCGGAGGGCTGCGGTGACCGCCAGTGTCTCTGAGAGAAGCCAATGGAGGAGCCAAGATGACTTAGACTTAGAAAATCTTTATTGTCCCCGAGGGACAATTTGATTTGCAGCAGTAGTCATTAAAAACAAGGTTGAACAGTAAAAACGGGGTACAAGAGTAAAAACAAGGTACAAATACATAAAATACATACAACATGCAAACCATCATAAAGCTAAAAACATTTGTAATACAATAAAAAACTAATCACACGTCGCGTCCCACTAAAGTGACTACATAGCAGCTAAGCTTGTTTAAGGAGCTCATTTATAAAAACAACAGCTGAAGGAACAAAAGATCTTATGTATCAGTTGTTTTTGGCCTTTCTATTACTAGGGGCGTACCTACATCCAGCTGCTGCTGCAGGAGGACGCTAACGCCGCGCAAGTCTCCGGTAAGAGCCGACTTAATATCACAATTTTCTCATCCAAAAACTTGCTGGTTGGCAAGTGGTAGAGAAACACGTTCGCTAAGGTTTCACAACAAACAAAGAAACACCGGCTGTGTTTCGGTTGCTAAAGGCAGTTGCAATTCACCTCTTTCCACCAACAGCATTCATCTTTGATGTCTCCAATATTAGTTGAACAAATTGCAAAAGATTCAGCAACACAGATGTCCAAATTACTTTGTAATTATGCGATTAAAGCAGACGACTGCTGGGCTAATATGTCCGCTCAACCAATAACGTCACAGACACGCGTCATCATACACGTCAACAAGAAACTCCGCGGGAAATTTCAAATTGTAATTTAGTAAACTAAAAAGGCCGTATTGGCATGTATTGCAATGTTAATATTTCATCATTGATATATAAACTATCAGACTGCGTGGTCGATAGTAGTGGGTCTCAGTAGGCCTTTAAAACACTATTAATACTTTGGTGCAATAATAATTCAATAATTATTACTGCTTAAAAGGGTTGTGCAGTATAACGGTACTGATAAAGTAAAGCAGTACTCGTTAGAATAATTATGCGTAAGTTATCACACAACTCTAATGCGTAAAGTCCGTTGCGATAGTTGTTAGCTATTGTGCTCAAGCTGCACCTTTTCTATCTGTGCAAGGACAAACCTGTTATCAGCTACGGCATATGAGCGGTTGCCTCGTCGCAGATATTTTGTATATCTTAGCCCGCTTACAATCAAGGACTTCAAGGACCTCAACGAAGACAAGACGACAGCACGCAGACGAAGCAGAGACAAGGCAATCACAAGGCCCCCAGCACATTCTGTCACGTATTGGAAGCTGCTTTGAGTGAAATTTGAGGCCACTCCTTTTAGACACGGCCTCAGTGATATAACCAGGAACCTGCCAAATAAATAGAGTAGCAGGTGGGACTGTTAGCTCAGAGCGTGGTGGGAGATTGTAACGGAGCGTACAATCCCAAACATCTCTCCTCATTGAGCCAAATTGAACTCTGTCTCTGCATGATTCCTTGCTTCTTGTCTGTTTAATAGATGCCATTAGTGTTTGAACCTGTCAGTACTATTTAATTATAAAAGTACTATACTGCTTTTTTTTTTTATGGATATGCTGGTGACATTGCTGGTAATACACACAGAGTACTTACACGCAGAAACGACGTGACGACAGAAGAAGGAGAATGGAGGTATTTTGGCCTAAAAAACTAACGATAAGGGTGGATTTATAAACACTGTAGCGCCGTTCTGCGAGCGGTACTTTAAAATACAGCTAGTGAGCGGCTAATGTCCCTCCACAGCGTTTTAGCTATGTTGAAATTACTAATACTAAACCATAAAAGTGTGTTTCTTCCAAGTATCATCCCTGCAGGACCAAGAATAGCTAAACATGTTTCACAACACACCGTAATAGGAAATAATAGCTAACTGCTAACAGCAAGCTGGCGTTCTTGAATGTAAACAAATGGTTGGAGCTCGACAAATATCGACTGCAATGACACTAAGTACAAGAGCTGTATCTTGTCAGTACTACAATGATGACATCTATTTTTCATTACTCTCAACCTACAGACACCTACGCTCTTACACAAGTGGGGTCAAAAATGACCTAAATTAAAATCAATGCGTCTTTGGAATAAACTAAGTTGCTAGCGTTCAAAACTTAAACAAAGAATTGTCATATTCCAGGTATTCCTCATCAAACATGTTCTCGACATGAGGCCATTTGGATTTTTTAAAAAAATAATTTCAAGAAATTGCAGTTTTTGTATCGCGACTCCACTCATCTAAAAGGGGGTCAAAAATAACCCCAAAAAGTTCCTATGGAATCTTCTATGAACCTTTAATTCAAAGCCACTCCGACTGTCCCACTTACACATCTGATGCAACTTTTACCGTCAAAATTGTCCCACTTACACATCTGATGCAACTTTGACTGTCAATACTGTTGCATTTACAAATCTGATACAACTTTGACTTTCAATACTGTCCCACTTACACAGCTGATGCAACTTTGACTTTCCAATACTGTCCCACTTACACATCTCATGCAACTTTTACTGTCAATACTGTTCCACTTACACATCTGATGCAACTCTGACTGTCAATATTGTTGCGTTTACAAATCTGATACAACTTTGACTTTCAATACTGTCCCACTTACACAGCTGATGCAACTTTGACGTTCCGATACGGTCCCACTTACCCACCTCATGCAACTTTTACCGTCAACACTGTCCCCCTTACACATCTGACCGTCAATACTTTCCCACTAACACATCTGATGCAACTTTGACTGCCAATACTGTCCCACTTACACATCTGATGTGACTTTGACTGGCAATACTGTCCCACTTACACATCTGATGCAACTTTGACTTTCAATACTGTCCCACTTACACATCTGATGTGACTTTGACTGGCAATACTGTCCCACTTACACATCTGATGTGACTTTGACTGGCAATACTGTCCCACTTACACATCTGATGCAACTTTGACTTTCAATACTGTCCCACTTACATATCTGATGCAACTTTGACCGTCAATACTGTCCCATTTACACATGTAATGTAACTGACTTTCAATACTGTCCCACTTACACATGACGCAACTTTGACCGTCAATACTGTCCCACTTACACAGCTGATGCAACTCTGACTGTCAATACTTTCCCACTTACACATCTTATGCAACTTTGACTGTCAATACCGTCCCACTTACACATCTGATTCAATTTTTACTGTCAATACCATCGCACTTACACATCTGATGCAACTTTGACTTTCAATACTGTCCCGTTTACATATTTGATGCAACTTTGACTGTCAATGTCCCACTTACAAACCTGATGCAACTTTGACTTTCAATGCTGTCCCATTTACACACCTGATGCAACTTTGACTGCCAATACTGTCCCACTTACACATCTGATGTGACTTTGACCACCATTACTGTCCTACTTACACACCTGATGCAACTTTGACTGGCAATGCTGTTTCACTTACACACCTGATGCAACTTTGACTGCCAATACTGTCCCACTTACATATCTGATGCAACTTTGACCGTAAATACTGTCCCATTTACACATCTGATGCAACTTTGACCATCATTACTGTCCTACTTACACATCTGATGCAACTTTAACCGTCAATACTGTCCCACTTACACATCTGATGCAACTTTGATTGTAAAAACTGTCCCACTTACACATCTGAAGCAATGTTGACCATCAATGCTGTCCCACTTAATCGTCTGATGCAACTTTGACAGTCAATACTGTCCCACTTACACATCTGATGGAACAATGACTGTCGATACTGTCCCACTTACATATCTAATGTGACTGACTGGCAATACTGTCCTACTTACACTTCTGATGCAAGTTTGACCGTCATTTCTGTCCCATTTGCACATCTGATACAACTTTGACTGTCAAAACTGTCCCACTTATACATCTGATGCAACTGTGACTGTCTATACTGTCCCACTTACACATCTGGTTCAACTTTGACAGTTAATACTGTCCCACTTACACATCTGGTTCAACTTTGACAGTTAATACCGTCTCACTTACACATCTGATGCAACTTTGACTGTCAAAACTGTCCCACTTACACATCTGATGCAATGTTGACCGTCAATGCTGTCCCACTTAATCATCTGATGCAACTTTGACAGTCAATACTGTCCCACTTACACATCTGATGGAACAATGACTGTCGATACTGTCCCACTTACATATCTAATGTGACTTTGACTAGAAATACTGTCCTACTTACACTTCTGATGCAAGTTTGACCGTCATTTCTGTCCCATTTACACACCTGATACAACTTTGACCGTCAAAAGTGTCCCACTTATACATCTGATGCAACTGTGACTGTCAGTACTGTCCCACTTACACATCTGATGCAACTTTGACCATCATTACTGTCCTACTTACACATCTGATGCAACTTTGACCGTCAATACTGTCCCACTTACACATCTGATGCAACTTTGACAGTCAATACTGTCCGACTTACAGATCTGATAGAACGTTGACTGCCGATACTGTCCGACTTGCACATCTGATTCCTGCATAGTCTGAACAGTTTGAATCGGAATACAAAGTGTAATAAATGCCTACAATATGATATATAATAATGTAAAAATCTGCTCCCGCATCTGTTTGACACACTCGTTTTGGGCTGACTGCTCTGAAAACAAACCCCGCCCACTCTGGTTTGTTCCTGGTCTGAGCTGCTTCAATGTAGATTACCGTAATAACTCACATAACTCCCAAAAGCCAATATTTTGACCATTAAAGTAATTTTTGCGACAGATGAAGACTTACGGTAATTTAAAAACCGCACTGCACATCATAATGGCGGCTACAGTTTTGATGTTAAAGGTCTCCAAAAAAATTATGTAGAATGTCCGGGGGGGCGGATTGAAAATGTTAACGAGCGGGCCGTATTTTGCCCAAGTCTGATGCAACTTTGACAGGCAATACTGTCCCACTTACACATCTGATGCAACTTTGACCAGGGAGTGAAAAACATAGAATTAGGTGATCCAAATATATTTACATAATTTTATCCACACCGTCAATGCGGGAAAAATGGTTTTTAATTCACACCAAGTTGAGGCAGCACACTGATTACTCAAAATAAATATTTATATTATGGGAAACAATTGCTCCATTAAATTTGAAGAGCAAAAAAAAAAAAAAAAAACTTCCAGTAAAACTTGTAAGAGAAATGTCCTCCATCCTTTTATGTGTGCTTCTGAGTCAGTATGAATGTGCAGGACAAGTGAAGAATAACACGCTCTGTTGTCATGGCAACACCACTGCACGGACCTTCCTTTCATTATCTCCATCATGTCGTAAACACACGGTTGTTACCAGGTACTGTCAGCGCTGTTGCAGCTAAATGATGAGGCTTCTTCTCTTTGGCCGAATGTTGCCGGGACTCATTCATGGCCAATAATTTGGGGAAAGAAACAACGGATCTAATTATCTGCCTGCGACTGCTGGACATCAAAGAGTGACATGAACCTGCAGGCAGCAGCTGCAGTGCAAAGACATGACAACTTAACAAGACCAGGAACTAAGGGGATATAAGAAGGTGTTTAATATTGAAAAAAAAGTGTACTTTTAACATTGCAAATATATGCTATATATAACCTTTTTGAAACCAAGAGCTACTTCTTGGGTACTGATTAATGCGAAGGGCTACCAGTTTGATACACACTTAAATAAATTGCCAGAAATAGCCAATTTGCTCAATTTACTTTTAATAAATAAATCTACATATATACAAAAATGGGTATTTCTGACTGTCATTTCGTCATACATTTTTATTCCTTTTACGGAAGTTTTTTTGTAGAAAATAAATGCTTGAGGGTTGCAGGTTCGATCCCCGCTCCTGCCATCCTAGTCACTGCCGTTGTGTCCTTGGGCAAGACACTTTACCCACTTGCTCCCAGTGCCACCCACACTGGTTTACATGTAAAAATTAGATATTGGGTTTCACTATGTAAAGCGCTTTGAGTCATTAGAGATAAAATGCTATATAAATATAATTCACTCACTCAAGAAAAAAACACTTAATTGAACGGTTTAAAAGAGGAGAAAACACAAAAAAAATAAAAATAAAAATTTTGAAACAGTTTATCTTCAATTTCGACTCTTTAAAATTCTAAATTCAACCGAAAAAAAAAATTCTGAAAAACTAGGTATTTTGAATCTTTTTTAAAAAATTTAAAAAATAAATTTATGGAACATCATTAGTGATTTTTCCTGATTAAGATTAATTTTAGAATTTTGATGACGTATTTTAAATAGGTTATAGTACAATTTGCACTTTGTTAGAATATATAAAAAAATTGGACCAAGCTATATTTCTAACAAAGACAAATCATTATTTCTTCTAGATTTTCCAGAACAGAAATTAGGAAATTCAAAATACTTTTGAAATAAGATTTAAATTTGATTCTACAGATTTTCTAGATTTGCCAGAATATATATATATTTTTTAATTTTAATCATAAGTTTGAAGAAATATTTCACAAATATTCTTTTTTGAAAAAACAGAAGCTAAAATGAAGAATTAAATTAAAATGTATTTATTATTTTTTACTTATTTATTATATATATATATATATATATATATATATATATATATATATATATATATATCAAAAAATACTTGAACATTGACTTAAATTGTCAGGAAATAATTTAAAAGGTAAAAAGGTATATGTGTTTAAAAATCCTAAAATCATTTTTAAGGTTGTATTTTTTCACTAAAATTGTCTTTCTGAAAGTTATAAGAAGCAAAGTAAAAAAAATAAATTATTTTATTTAAACCAGTGAAGACCAAGTCTTTAAAATATTTTCTTGGATTTTCAAATTCTATTTGAGTTTTGTCTCTCTTAGAATTAAAAATGTCGAGCAAAGCGAGACCAGCTTGCTAGTAAATAAGTCAAATTTGAAAAATAGAGGCAGCTCACTGGTAAGTGCTGCTATTTGAGCTATTTTTAGAACAGACCAGCGGCCGACTCATCTGGTCCTTACGGGCTACCTGGTGCCCGCGGGCACCACGTTGGTGACCCCTGTTATATATTCTAAAACTAGTGCTTCCGCCTATGTACTCGCCCTGAGAAGGGAGATGTTTGAGTATACAGATACAACAAATATTAACAAAATGCACTCAGGTATAGGGTTGTACGGTATACCGGTACTAGTATAGTACCGCAATACTATCCATCCATCCATCCATCCATCCATTTCCTACCGCTTATTCCCTTTCGGGGTCGCGGGGGGCGCTGGCGCCTATCTCAGCTACAATCGGGCGGAAGGCAGGGTACACCCTGGACAAGTCGCCACCTCATCGCAGGGCCAACACAGATAGACAGACAACATTCACACTCACATTCACACACTAGGGCCAATTTAGTGTTGCCAATCAACCTATCCCCAGGTGCATGTCTTTGGAAGTGAATCATATTCCGTACTATGCCACTTCTAAAAAATAACCGGTCCCTCGCCAACCCATTGTCATCCCGTCATGACATTGCTGTTTTTGCGAGCAGAGGAGCATGTTCGGCAGCGCACAATCAAGGTGTGTAGACAGAAAAGGTAGGATGGACGCATTTTGGCTTGAAAACTAACGATAAGTTGTGAGTTCAAACACCGGCCGAGTCATACCAAAGAATATAACAATGGGACCTATTACTTGGCATCAAGGGTTGGAATTGGGGGTTGAATCACCAAATAATTGCCGGGCGCGGCCGCCGCTGCTGCTCACCGCTCCCCCTATGGGCACGGGTCAAATGCAGAGGATCATTTCACAGCACCTAGTGTGTGTGTGACAATCATTGGTTATTTAACTTTAACGGTGAAGTTATAGGGCGGTATAGCTCGTTTGGTAGAGTGGCCGTGCCAGCAACTTGAGGGTTCCAGGTTCGATCCCCACTTCTACCATCCGAGTCACTGCCGTTGTGTCCTTGAGCAAGACACTTTACCCACCTGCTCCCAGTGCCACAAACACTGGTTTAAATGTAACTTAGATATTAGGATTCACTATGTAAAAGTGCTTTGAGTCACTAGAGAAAAGTGCTATATAATGTCACGCCCATGAGATCATGTTTTGTTTTTGTCATGTTTGGTTATTTTTTCGAACACTTGTTTCCCGCTTTTGCACTTCCTTGTTTCTCTTAACTCCATAGCAACTCAGTTTCCACCTTGTCTTCAAGTCACGCCTCGGTCCTCAGTTCTCACACCTGTTTGTAATCATCATAGCTATTATTTAAGCCACAGTTACCAGGTAGTCAGCCTGGCAATTTCGTACTTCTCAACCCCCTTCATGCCATACCATGCTGTTCATTCATTTTGTCCATGCCCCGTAAGTTTTTGTTATTTATGCCACAGTGCAAGTTTTTGTTTCATGTCTATAGTCATGCCATTGTGCTAGTTTTGTTTTCAGTAGCCAAGTGTTTGTACTTCCTTGTGAGTGCCCTTTGTTTGCCTTTTTTTGTTAGTTATAGTGTTTAATAAATAATAATGTACTCACATTTACGTCTGGCTCGTGCCAAAACCAGTGAAGTTGGCACATTGTGTAAATGGTAAATAGAAACAGAATACAATGATTTACAAATCCTTTTCAACATATTTTCAGTTGAATAGACTTCAAAGACAAAATACTTAACGTTCGAACTAGAAAACTTTGTTATTGTTTGCAAATATTAGCTCATTTGGAATTTAATGCCCGCAACAAGTTTCAAAATAGACAGAAAGTTGAGGAATGCTCATCAAACAATTATTTGGAACATCCCACAGGTGAACAGGCTAATTGGGAACAGGTGGGTACCATGATTGGGTATAAAAGCAGCTTCCATGAAATGCCCAGTCATTCAAAACAAGGATGGGGCGAGGGTCACCACTTTGTGAACAAATGTGTGAGCAAATTTTCGAACAGTTTAAGAACAACTTTTCTCAATGAGCTACTGCAAGCTATTTAGGGGATTTCACCATCTAAGTTCTGTAATATCAAAAGGTTCAGAGAATACGGAGAAATCACTGCACATAAGCAAAGATATTATGGATCTTTGATCCCTCAGGCGGTACTGCATTAAAAAGTGACAGTGTGTAAAGGATATCACCACATTCAGAAAACCACTGTCAGTAACTACAGTTTGTCGCTACATCTGTAAATGCAAGTTGAAACTCTACTAAGCAAAGCGATAGCCATTTATCAACAACACCCAGAAACTCTGCAGGCTTCACTGGGCCCTAGCTTATCTAAGATGTACTGATGCAAAGTGAAAAAGTGTTCTGTGATCTGACAAGTCCACATTTCAAATTCTTTTTGGAAACTGTGGACATTGTGTCCTGCGGACCATAGGGGAGAGGAACCATCCGGATTGCTATAAGCGCAAAGTTCAAAAGCCAGCATCTGTGATGGTATGGGGGTGTATTTATTATTGCCCAAGGCATGGGTAACTTACACATCTTTGAAGGCACCGTTCATGCTGGAAGGTACATACAGATTTTGGAGCAACATTTCTTGCCATCCAAGCAACATCATCAAGGACGCCCCTGCTTATTTCAGCAAAACAGTGCCAAGCCACATAAAAGAGTGCGGGTAATAGACCGGCCTGCTTGTATTCCAGACCTGTCACCTATTGAAAATATGTGGTATATTATAAAGCGAAAAATACCACAATGGAGACACCGAAGTGTTGAACAACTTAAGCTGTACATCAAGCAAGAATGGGAAAGAATTCCACTAGAAAAGCTTCAAAAATTGGTTTCAGTTCCCAAACGTTTACTGAGTGTTAAAAGGAAAGGCCATGTAACACAGTGGTAAAAATGCCCCCGTGCTGCCATTAAATTCCAAGTTATTGATCATTTGCAAAGATAAATAAGTTTCTCAGTTTGAGCATTAAATATCTTGTCTTTGCAGTCTATTCTGGGGCGGCATAGCTCGGTTGGTAGAGTGGCCGTGCCAGCAACTTGAGGGTTGCAGGTTCGATTCCCACTTGTGCCATCCTAGTTACTGACGTTGTGTCCTTGGGCAAGACACTCTACCCACCTGCTCCCAGTGCCACCCACACTGGTTTAAATGTAACTTAGATATTGGGTTTCACTATGTAAAGCGCTTTGAGTCACTTGAGAAAAGAGCCAAAAAAACGAAAATGCTGATTATCGGTCCTGCTAGACACCGAATTCTATTTAATAATACAACTCTAACATTTGACAACCAAACAATTAAACAAGGCGACACGGTATATAATCTGGGTATTATCTTCGACCCAACTCTCTCCTTTGAGGCACACATTAAAAGCGTTACTAAAACGGCCTTCTTTCATCTCCGTAATATCGCTAAAATTCGCTCCATTCTGTCCACTAAAGACGCTGAGATCATTATCCATTCCTTTGTTACGTCTCGTCTCGATTACTGTAACGTATTATTTTCGGGTCTCCCCATGTCTAGCATTAAAAGATTACAGTTGGTACAAAATGCGCCTGCTAGACTTTTGACAAGAACAAGAAAGTTTGATCACATTACGCCTGTACTGGCTCACCTGCACTGGCTTCCTGTGCACTTAAAATGTGACTTTAAGGTTTTACTACTTACGTATAAAATACTACACGGTCTAGCTCCATCCTATCTTGCCGATTGTATTGTACCATATGTCCCGGCAAGAAATCTGCGTTCAAAGGACTCCGGCTTATTAGTGATTCCCAAAGCCCAACAAAAGTCTGCGGGCTATAGAGCGTTTTCATTTCGGGCTCCAGTACTCTGGAATGCCTTCCCGGTAACAGTTCGAGATGCCACCTCAGTAGAAGCATTTAAGTCTCACCTTAAAACTCATTTGTATACTCTAGCCTTTAAATAGACTCCCTTTTTAGACCAGTTGATCTGCCGTTTCTTTTCTTTTTCTTCTATGTCCCACTCTCCTTTGTGGAGGGGGTCCGGTCCGATCCGGTGGCCATGTACTGCTTGCCTGTGTATCGGCTGGGGACATCTCTGCGATGCTGATCCGCCTCCGCTTGGGATGGTTTCCTGCTGGCTCCGCTGTGAACGGGACTCTCGCTGCTGTGTTGGATCCGCTTTGGACTCGACTCTCGCGACTGTGTTGGATCCATTATGGATTGAACATTCATAGTATCATGTTGGACCCGCTCGACATCCATTGCTTTCCTCCTCTCCAAGGTTCTCATAGTCATCATTGTCACCGATGTCCCACTGGGTGTGAGTTTTCCTTGCCCTTATGTGGGCCTACCGAGGATGTCGTTGGGGTTTGTGCAGCCCTTTGAGACACTAGTGATTTAGGGCTACATAAGTAAACATTGATTGATTGATTGATTGATAATTCACTTCACTTATTCTTTTGAATATAGGTTGAAAAGGATTTGCAAATCTTTGTATTCTGTTTTTATTTTCGAATTACACAACATGCCAACTTCACTGGTTTTGGGTTTTGTATGTTGAAACCTTCATTAGGTAAACCCTTTTTTTTAAAAGACAAACATTTTATAAACTGCAGCACTCTAGCTGTGAACAATTTTTAACCAACTTCATAGTAGCGCTATTAAATTTTGAACTAAACAGTATTTGGCACTTCTGGGCTGCCATGTTACACGGTGCTCAGTAGGAAATAGTGAGCTGTCACTCCAAGGGCCCTTTCTCAGAAATGTATTCAACATTTTGCAGACTGTCGACCTTTAATGAATAGCTACTTTTAGTGCGAGCGTGGCTGCAGATTGCCGACAGATATTTAGGTTGCATAGCAGTTAAATAAAACAATTGCTCTGTCGTTTAAATGGGATCATGTTGAGGTGAGCGCCGTCTCGCACAGAGTGTTATTCTACACAAAAGCTGCAGATATGCCAAGAATGAACATTGTTTTACCCCAAAGTGCAGGAGAATTTGAAGGGTATCAATAGGGTCCACAGGCCCATTGCCAAGGACCCTATTGAAACTGCTGTGTTTTATTATTATTCAGCACCTACGCGCTGTAATTTGACCCCCTTAACATGCTTCAAAACTCACCAAATTTGACACACACGTCGGTATAGCAAACTTTCCCAACATATTAGGCAACCAATCCCCCAAAATGAAAATTGCGCTCTAGCGCCCCCTAGGAAAAAATTACAGACAAAACTGCATGTAACTTCTGTTAGGAATGTCGTAGAGACATGAAACAAAAACTCCTATGTAGGTCTGACTTAGACACAATTTTCATACACTCACTTCTTTCAGCAAAAATCTACAGGAAGTTGGCAAAAACCCCTTCAAAATAAAATTTTCGCAAAAAATGCAATTTTTGCCTCTTTGCGCTGTAATTTGACCCCTTTAAAATGCTTCAAAAGTCACCAAACTTGGCGCACACATAAGGACTGGCGAACATTGCGATCTAATGAAAATAAACCAAACCCCAAAACTCAAAATTGCGCTCTAGCGCTATTTTTGAATAAAACACTGAAAAAACTGCTCCTAGGAAGAAAACACAGACAAAACTGCTTGTAACTTCCATTAGAAATGTCGTAGAGACATGAAACAAAAACGTCTATGTAGGTCTGACTTAGACCCAATTTTCATACACTCACTTCTTTCAGCAAAAATCTACAGGAAGTTGGCAAAAACCCCCTCAAAATAAAAATTTTCGCAAAAAATGCAATTTTTGCCTCTTTGCGCTGTAATTTGACCCCTTTAAAATGCTTCAAAAGTCACCAAACTTGGCGCACACATAAGGACTGGCGAATATTGCGATCTAATGAAAAAAAAAAAAAACCCAGAAACTCAAAATTGCGCTCTTGCGCTATTTTTGAATAAAACACTGAAAAAACTGCTCCTAGGAAGAAAACAGACAAAACTGCTTGTAACTTCCGTTAGAAATGTCGTAGAGACATGAAACAAAAACTTCTATGTAGGTCTGACTTAGACACAATTTTCATACACTCACTTCTTTCAGCAAAAATCTACAGGAAGTTGGCAAAAACCCCCTCAAAATAAAATTTTCGCAAAAAATGCAATTTTTGCCTCTTTGCGCTGTAATTTGACCCCTTTAAAATGCTTCAAAAGTCACCAAACTTGGCGCACACATAAGGACTTGCGAATATTGCGATCTAATGAAAAAAAAAACAAACCCAGAAACTCAAAATTGCGCTCTTGCGCTATTTTTGAATAAAACACTGAAAAAACTGCTCCTAGGAAGAAAACACAGACAAAACTGCTTGTAACTTCCGGTAAGAATGTCGGAGAGACATGAAACAAAAATCTATATGTAGGTCTCGCTTAGACCTACATTTCATAGATTGACAACTCCCAACAAAAATCAACAGGAAGTTTGCAATCCCCCCTTCAAAACAAAAGTGTTGTAAAAACCGGTCACCTTTCTTCAAACATTATCTCCTCTGAGTGCGTTTGTTGTTTTGGCTTCAAACTCGCACAGGAGAGGGATTGAACCCTTCTGATTAAAAGTATAGAACAGAGTTTTGATAAGTTCTCAGGTTTTGATTTTACGCGCCTTCAAAGAACCCCTGTGCAAAGTCTCCTAAAAAAATGTCATTTCTGCCTCTTTGAGTTGTTATTTGACCCCCTTAAAATGCTTCTAAACTCACCAAACTTGGCAAAAATTGCGATCTGATGAAAAAACCTAACCTCAAAATTGCGCTCTACCGCCCCCCTAGGAATACAACACGGACAAACTGCTCCTAGGAAGAAAACACAGACAAAACTGCTTGTAACTTCCGGTAGGAATGTCAGAGAGACATGAAACAAAAAACACTATGTAGGTCTCACTTAGACCTACATTTTAATAATTAACATACTTTAGCAAAAATCAACAGGAAGGTTGATATTTTCACTTCAATACAACAACTGCATTACTTTCACAATGCATTAGATTCTCAAAATAGTGGCTCCAAGGCGTCTTCTAACGCTTATCCGGCCGTGGGTCTCGGGGGCAGCAGCCAAAGGTGGACCCGACCAACGCTGCTTGCAGCTTTAATTTCAAACTGTTGCTTTTCACTCCAACTAGTGAAGTTCTTAGTTTAAACTCATCCATCTTTTGATGGGCCAATCTGTCCTTTTAAAAAGGAAAACTGAACTTTATTAGGGACCGAATGTCCCTGTGGGACAGAGGACCCTATTGTATTTCTAAGGTTTTATTATTATACCGCCGCCTCTTTGGGCTGTAATTCGACACCCTTAACATTCTTCAAAACTCACCAAATTCAAAACACACACATCAGGACTGGAAAAAAATTGCGATCTAATCAAAAAAACAAAACTCAAAATTACGCTCTAGCGCCCCCTAGGAAAAAAGACAGAACTGCTTGTAACTTCAGTTAGGAATGTCGTAGAGACATGAAACAAAAACCTCTACGTAGGTCTGACTTAGACCTAGATTTCATACACTGACCTCCGTCAGTAAAAATCAACAGGAAGTTGGCAAAAACCCCTTCAAAACAAAAGTTTCCTAAAAAATGTCATTTTTGCCTCTTTGAGCTGTAATTTGACCCCCTTAAAATGCTTCAAAACTCACCAAACTCGACACACACATCAGGACTGGTGAAATTTGCAATCTAATAAAACACTAAACCCCAAAATTTAAAATCGCGCTCTAGCGCCCCTTAGGAATAAAACACTGACAAAACTGCTCTTGGGAAGAAAACAGACGAAACTGCTTGTAACTTCCGGTAGGAATGTCATAGAAACATGAAACAAAAACCTCTATGTAGGTCTCACTTAGACCTACATTTCATTCATTGACATCCTTCAGCAATCAACAGGAAGTTGGCAATTACCCCTTCAAAACAAAAGTTTTGTAAAAACCAATCACCTTTTTTCAAACATTATCTCCTCTGAGCACGTTTGTTGTGTCGGCTTCAAACTCGCACAGGAAAGAGATTGAAACCTTCTGATTAAAAGTTGCGCAAAGAGTTCTTCGAACTGCTCCGGTTTTGAATTTACGAGCCTTCACAGAACTACAGCGCTGATGCTGCTGCACTGCTGCCGTCTCAAGATGACCGCTTAAAAGCAGGAAACACCAGCGTGACCACACAATGCAGAGAAGGTAGGTACTGTGCAGTTAAAGACATGTTGATTGGGTGAAAGAAAGAGGCACCAGTTTGACCCCAGGATACAGATAAGGTAGGTAACGTGCAGGTAAAGATATGTTGTCCGGTTGATGGCAGGGAGCACCAGCATGTATGGGTGAAATAAAGAACCACCAGTGTGACCCCAGGATGCAGGGAAAGTAGGTAAGTGCAGGTAAATATATGTTGACTGGGTAAAGGTATGAAACACCAGCCAATGTCGGTCCTGTCCATCGCTGCTTGCAGCTTTAATTTTGTTTGTTTTTCCTAATTATCCACAATTCTAACAACGCTAGCTATAATGAATTAGGATAACATGTACAAATATACATGAGAACACACCCTCAGATATTACACACACAGGACAGATAAATAAAGTATAGAATAGTTTTAGTTATATTGTAAAATCTACAAACATGGCTTTAAGTGCCATCCATCCATTTTATACCGCTTGTCCTGTTCGGGGTCGCTGAGGCCTATCTTAGCTGTATTTGGGCTGAAGGCGGGTTACACCCTTGGACAAGTCACCACCTCATCGTGATGAATGATGAATCCATTCGAGTAGAAGCGCAATGGACATCTATAAGACTGAACGGCAATTGTACTTCCGGTTGAAAGCTCTAAAGCAGGGATGAGTTTGCCAAGTATAAAAATGAGCAAAACATTTTGGATGAAATAAACTGCTGTTCTGAATATGCCCACTGGATGTCGCAATAGCAATTCTTTGAATCTCCTGCTTATTATTTATAGTAATGATACAAAATGTGGATTGGTACATTATTAAAACCTGTGACATTTCTACCCGAATAAATGCTTTTGATAATCCGTTCATTTTGCATTGCACTTATAACCGACTCAAATAAATATGCTGAAATAATATTTCAGCATATTCAGTTGAATATGCTACAAAGACAACATATTTGCTGTTCAAAGTGGTAAATATTTTTTTTTTTTGCAAATAATCATTAACATTACAATTTGATGCCAGCAACACGTGACAAAGAAGTTGGTAAAGGTAGCAATAAATAGTGATAAAGTTAAGAAATATGTCATCGAACACTTATTTGGAACATCCCACAGGTGTGCAGGCTAATTGGGAACAGGTGGGTGCCATGATTGGGTATAAAAGCAGCTTCCATGAAATGCTAAGTAATTCACAAACAAGGATGGGGCGAGGGTCACCAATTTGTAAGCAAATTAAGTTTTAGAACAACATTTCTCAACGAGCTATCGCAAGGAATTTAGGGATTTTACCATCTGCGGTCCTTAAAATCAGCAAAAAGTTCTGAGAATCTGGAGAAATCACTGAACATCTCCAATGATATTACGGACCATTGATCCCTCAGGCAGTACTGCATCAAAAACAGACAGTGTGTAAAGGATATCACCACATGGGCTCAGGAACACTCTAACTACAGTTGGTAGCTACATCTGTAAGTGCAAGTTTAAACTCTGCAATGCAAAGCAAAACCCATTTATCAACAACACCAAGGATCACTGCTGGGTTTGCTGGGCCCGAGCTCAGCTAAGATGGACTGATGCAGAGTGGAAAGGGGTTCTGTGGTCTGACGAGTCCACATTTCAAATTATATTTGGAAACCGTGGACGTGGTGTCCTCCAGAACAAAGAGGAAAATAACCATCCAGATTGTTATAGGCGGGAAGTTCAAAAGCCAGCATCTGCGATGGTATGGGGGTGTATTAGTGCCCAAGGCATGGGTAACTTACACATCTGTGAAGGCACCATTAATGCTGAAAGGTCCATACAGGTTTTGGAGCAACATATGTTGTCATCCAAGCAACGTTATCATGGACGCCCCTGCTTATTTCAGCAAGACAAATGCCAAGCCACGTGTTACAACAGCGTGGCTTTGTAGTAAAAGAGTGCGGGTACTTTCCTGGCCCGCCTGCAGAAATGTGTGGCGCATTATGAAGCGTAAAATACGACAGCCGAGACCCCGGACTGTTGAACGACCGAAGCTCTACATCAGGGGCGCTCACACTTTTTCTGCAGGCGAGCTACTTTTCAAATTGACCAAGTAGAGGTGATCTACCTCATTCCTATTTATAATTTATATTTATTTATTTATGAAAGAGACATTTTTGTTAACAAGTTAAATGTGTTTAATAATACAAGCATGTTTAACACACATAGATTCCTTTCTTTCATGAAGACAAGAATATAAGTTGGTGTATTTGATTCTGATGACTTGCATTGATTGGAATCAGACAGTGGTGCTGATAACGTCCACATTTTCAAATGGAGGAAAAAAAAAGTCCTCCTTTCCAATCCAACCACTTTCCACATGAAAGTGGTTGGATTTGGCATCTCATTTGTCCAACTTGCATACTGGTTTTTAAACACTTTGTTATGAGAGTAGCATATGTGTGTGGCCCTTTAATGTCTGGCAGCAGGTGAGTGACGTCAGTGACTGTGCGGGTGGGCAAGCGAGAAAGCGGTCGCTGAGGGCGGGGGAGAAATACATTGGCATCAAACTCCGTAGCTTGCTAGCTTGTGCACGCTAGCTTTCTGAGACTCTTATTTTGTTAGCACAGGCAGGATGAAACAGGTCTTTTATGGTGAAGACAGGAACTGTGCAGTCGGTCTTTAGAGTTTTGACAGTAGGTACGGAGTCTCTAGAAATAAAATGTGTTACTCTGCGTCCGCCCTGTTAGTGATTTTTTTCTTAAATATGAGCTCGCAGCAGCCAGCGTCATCTCACAAGATCCTCGGGTGCCGAGAATGCCAAACAACTGACGAAAGTGAAGTCTTGGTATGATTGATGATTGCTCATTTTTATGTTTATTTTTTAATGCCTGGCTTGAGATCGACTGACACACCCTCCGAGATCGACCAGTCGATCGCGATCGACGTAATGCCCACCCCTGCACTACATAAAAGAATGGGAAATAATTTCACTTTCGAAGCTTCAACAATTATTTTCCTTAGTTCCCAAACGTTTATTGAGTGTTGTTAAAAGAAAAGGTGATGTAACACAGTGGTGAACATGCCCTTTCCCAACTACTTTGGCACGTGTTGCAGCCATGAAATTCTAAGTTAATTATCAATTGCAAAAAAAAAATAAAGTTTATGAGTTTGAACATCAAATATTTTGTCTTTGTAGTGCATTCAATTGAATATGGGTTAAAAAGGATTTGCAAATCATTGTATTCCAGTTTATATTTACATCTAACACAATTTCCCAACTCATATGGAAACGGGGTTTGTACTAATACAAGTTTCAATGAAATCAATGTTCCTTCTTGAATTTAACATCACAGTCTTTACAGGGAAAAACCATGAATGGTTTTGAAAGAAATCTCTTTGTTGTCGTTGTGGCTTGTGCAGCCCTTTGAGACACTCCTGATTTAGTTAAAGTTAAAGTACCAATGATTGTCACACGCATACTAGATGTGGCGAAATTATTCTCCGCATTTGACCCATCACCCTTAATCACCCCCTGGGAGGTGAGGGGAGCAGTGAGCAGCAGCGGTGCTGCGCCTGGGAATATTTTGGTAAGTTAGTCAGTAAATATTGATATTTGACTGATGAAGATAATCACATGATTCATTCAGAAAGTGTAAATAACGACAAATGATGATAAAATACTATTATCCGCAACACTTAAGTGTAAAAAAAACATGATTTGTACATTTTGTGCTTGGTCTGTTTATTAAACAAAGAAAACAATCCGAAGCTCTCTTTGTTCTTAAGTTATCATGCCATGATTTTACCAGCCCGACCCACTTGGGAATAAAGTTCCTGCATGTGGCCCCTGAGCTAAAATGAGTTTTACACTTCTGCTCTAAAGTAAACAGAAGGGCACTGTAGCACCTGACCAAAAGATGGCGCCATATAACACACAAAAAAAGCACCATTTCAGTGTCTTTGCTTTGTTTTTGAAAACTATTCGCATTACGGCCGTCAGCGGAAAAACCCAACATAAGTTAGCCGCAACATTTCAAATCGTAGACAAAAAGTAGCGGCTTATCGTCGGGATCGTAGGTACTTCATGATTGTGTCTGGGGCCGTGCCCAGTCAATGTACTGTACTAGGTGGGCACGGTAACCAGGAAATGGAGGTGGTCAAAATAGAAACTACATATCACACGGACAGAAAAGCAAGCCCAAATAAGCAACCAGGGGTTGAAAAACAAGCCCCCTCAAAAAAACGCACCGTACAACTCACTAAATTCGCAAACGACTTTAAAAACAAACCAAAGCCCGTAGTCGCTTGTAGCAAGCAGACCTTGCTGTTCAATGCTGTTCAGTAGGGCTGGGCGTATCGATACCAAGTATCGATACTATCGATACTTGGTGACTATCGGTATCGTATAGATCAGGGGTGCCCATTACGTCGATCGCAAGCTACCAGTCGACCGCGGGGGGTGTGTCAGTCGATCTCCAGCCAGGCTTTTAAAAAAAAGAGACCTAAAAATTAGTGATCATCAATCTTCACCAAGACGTCACTTAAATGACATTCACGGTACCGGAGGGTCTTGTGAGATGACGCTGGCTGCTGCAAGATCATTATTATGAAAGTATGACCGAGAGGAAGGCGAGAAACCCTTTTTATTTCAACAGACTCTCGCGCCGTACCTTCCGTCAAAACTCTAAAAGCAGACTGCACATTTCCTATCGTCACAATAAAAGCCCTGCTTCATGCTGCCTGCGCTAACTAAATACAGAGTCTCGGAAAACTGGCGTGCACAAGCGATCCCTCAGAAAGCTGGCGTGCACAAGTGCTTTCCGAGACACTTATTTTGTTAGCGCAGGCAGCATGAAGCAGGGCTTTTATTGTGAAGATAGGAAATGTGTAGTCGGCCTTTAGAGTTTTGACGGAAGGGACGGCGCGAAAGTCTGTTGAAATAAAAAGTGTTTCTCGCCTTCCTCTCTGTCATTTTTTCATAATAATGAACTGGCAGCAGCCAGCGTCATCTCACAAGACCCTCGGGTGCCGTGAATGTCAATCAAGCAAGCTACGGAATTTGCCGCCAATGTTTTGTATGGAAGCTGGATGAATTAGATGCCAAAAACCAACCACTTTCATGTGGTATTGTACAGAAAGGACAACTTTTTTTCTCCTCCATTTGAAAATGTGGGCGTTATCATCATTACTGTCTGATTCCAATCAATGCAAGTCATCAGAATCAGGTAATACACCAACTTATATTCTTGTCTTTGTGAAAGAAAGACATCTATATGTG
Source organism: Nerophis ophidion (assembly GCF_033978795.1). Taxonomy (NCBI): domain Eukaryota; kingdom Metazoa; phylum Chordata; class Actinopteri; order Syngnathiformes; family Syngnathidae; genus Nerophis; species Nerophis ophidion. The sequence goes on from NC_084635.1 coordinate 9,103,860, forward strand.
TTACACATGCTTGTATTATCATTAAACACATTTAACTTGTTTACAAAAATGTCTCTTTCATAAATAAATAAATATAAATGATATATATAAATGAGGTAGATCCCCTCGAGTTGGTCAATTGAAAAGTAGCTCGCCTGCAGAAAAAGTGTGGGCACCCCTGGTATAGATACGATACTTCACCAAATTAAGCGAATCACTCCGATTTTTAAAAAAATGTGCTCCTCACCCCTAAACCCTCCTCCCTAGTGATGGGTCGCAAATGAGATTTAAAAACACTTTAAAAATGCATCTTCAACCCAAAATAAAATAAAATAAATACGATTAACATGACGCTTGGTGCGTTGGCGCACACACATCAGTATCATTCGCTCCGAGGTTCACTCGGACACACACACACACACACACACACACACACACACACACACACACACACACACACACACACACACACACACACACACACACACACACACACACACACACGTGCGTTTCCAGTGCGACTTAATGTCTTGGTTGTAAACTGTAAAGTATTTTATTGCACTAAAATAACGATAAGAATTTCTCAGTTCTTTTGTTTTGTGTTCATTTTTACAACTGTTTTCTTTTTTACTTAAGTTCTTGTGTGTTGTGAGGCGACTAGCCAAGTTCAGTATTTATTTACTTTATTGTAATTGATGTTATTACTTTATTTGAATTTCTCAGTTCTTTTGTTTTGTGTTACAACTGTTTAATAACTAGTGTTTTCTTTTTTACTTAAGTTCTTGTGTGTTGTGAGGCGACTAGCCAAGTTCAGTATTTGTTTTCACCTAATTTGCACTACTTACTTTATTGTAATTGATATAATTACTTTTTTATTTGAATTTCTCAGTTCTTTTGTTGTGTGTTCATGTTTACAACTTTGTTCAATAACTAGAGTTTTGTTATTTACCTTAAGTGAAGTGAAGTGAAGTGAATTATATTTATATAGCGCTTTTTCTCTAGTGACTCAAAGCGCTTTACATAGTGAAACCCAATATCTAAGTTACATTTAAACCAGTGTGGGTGGCACTGGGAGCAGGTGGGTAAAGTGTCTTGCCCAAGGACACAACGGCAGTAACTAGGATGGCGGAAGCGGGAATCGAACCTGCAACCCTCAAGTTGTTGGCACGGACACTCTACCAACCGAGCTGAACACACAAACACTCTACCAAGTGTTTGTGTGTTTTGGGGCGACAAGCCAGGTTCAGTAGTTGTTTGCACCTTATTTGCATTACTTTATTGCTATTGATATTACTTTTGTAATAAATATTTTAGTTTTTGACTTAAATCGTTGTCCTGTGTTGTATTATTATCATAATCAATTAATAAAGGCAAAAGTACAAATTTGTTTTTCAAAAGTATCGATACCCCGAAGTCCCCCCGCCCATCAGATGACAACACTTCCGGTATCGGCGATACTGGCCGGTATCGATACCCAAATGTGCGATATTGCCCACCCCTACTGTTCAGTAGACACCAATAAAAGGGCTGAGTCAACCTGTCCACTTTTGTACAAGGGCAATTTCCTTCGATGGCTAACAAACTAAATACATAAATAAATGCTTACTGAAAGGTTCAAGGAACTCAAGGTTCCGAGACCTTTGGTTCAAGAGGCTTTTGTTTGCTATTACAACTAAGAACATTCAGGCAAACTGAAGAGCCTCTTTCGGGCTGGAGAGCCCAACAATGCATTGAGTCTGAATGAAAAATGTTCTGCCTTTGATGTCTGTTTTTATACCGACGTCCCACTGGGTGTGAGTTTTCCTTGCCCTTATGTGGGCCCGAGGATGTCGTAGTGGTTTGTGCAGCCCTTTGAGACACTAGTGATTTAGGGCTATATAAGTAAACATTGATTGATTGATATCCTGAAGACCGTCGAAGGAGGAGTTTGAGTCCTCACTGAGGTTGAACCCTCAAAGCCAACAGTAGAATTACGATTTCGTTATAGGATCTCTTAAAACTCTGCAAACTCCTCATACTCATGAGAGTTTCCGCATCAAGAATAGTAATTTTGTGTGTGTGTGTGTGTGTGTGTGTGTACTGCAGTGACTATTTCTATTACTTAACCAGTTCCAATTGTTCAGATGAACTGTCATGATGGTAACACTTTGGTCCTTTCTGAATTAGTATTGACGCATTGGTTGAACTTATAAATACTTAAACGGGACCTGATTGACGGTGGGCATGGTGTTCCTGGGATTAAAGGCCTCACCTTTTCTCCTCCAAACATATTGATGGGTACAGTTGTGATCAGAATTATTCAACCCCCACACAATTTTGGTGTTTTAGCAAGTTGGACATTTATTCCGTATTTGGTTTATAGTCCTATTAAACAAAGATGTGTCAAATAGACAAATGCAACTTAAATTGTAACACTGTATTTTACAAAATACCAAAAAAGGACATTTTTCTTAATATCTCATTGACAAAATTATTCAACCCCTAGAAATCATAACTCTTAAGAACAGAATTTGAATACAGGTATTTTCAATCAGGTGTTGAAAACACCTATGGATGTGATTAGAACCATAACGAGCAACAATTAAACTGATTGAAAAAAAACTGACGCTCAGCTTCTTGTAGATGGTCAATGGTGTATTTGCAACGTGGTGAAGTCCAGGGAGTGGTCAAAGAAGTCAAGAGAGAAGGTAATTTCTCTTCATGAGAAAGGATATCAATCAATCAATGTTTATTTATATAGCCCCAAATCACAAATGTCTCAAAGGACTGTACAAACCATTACTACTACGACATCCTCGGAAGAACCCACAAAAGGGCAAGGAAAACTCACACCCAGTGGGCAGGGAGAATTCACATCCAGTGGGACGCCAGTGACAATGCTGACTATGAGAAACCTTGGAGAGGACCTCAGAAGTGGGCAACCCCCCCCTCTAGGGGACCGAAAGCAATGGATGTCGAGCGGGTCTAACATGATACTGTGAAAGTTCAATCCATAGTGGCTCCAACACAGCCACGAGAGTTCAGTTCAAAGCGGATCCAAGACAGCAGCGAGAGTCCCGTCTACAGGAAACCATCCCAAGCGGAGGCGGAGCAGCAGCGTAGAGATGTCCCCAACCGATCCTGGGTCTCGACTCTGGACAGCCAGTACTTCATCCATGGTCATCGGACTGGACCCCCTCCACAAGGGAGGGGGGACATAGGAGAAAAAGAAAAGAAGCGGCAGATCAACTGGTCTAAAAAGAAGGTCTATTTAAAGGCTAGAGTATACAAATGAGTTTTAAGGTGAGACTTAAATGGTTATGGATATAAGAAAATATCAAAGACATTACACATTCCAAGAGACACAGTTGGGAGCATAATTCGCAAGTTTAAAGCTAAAGGCACAGTGGAAACACTACCTGGGCGTGGTAGAGCGAGGATGCTGTGTGCGTACAGTGGTGAAAAACCCCGGAAAACAGCTGAGGAACTGCAACAGGACATTGCAGAGGGGGGAACGCAGGTTTCGTCCCAGACAATAAGGCGCGCACTACGAGATGAAGGCCTCCATGCCAGAACTCCCAGGCGCACCCCGCTTCTGACTACCAGGCACAAGAAAAATAGACTCCGGTATGCCAAAAATCATCTGGACAAACCCCAAAGGTTTTGGGAAACTGTTCTATGGAGTGATGAGACAAAACTGGAACTCTTTGGGCCTATGAATCAACGTTATGTCTGGAGGAGAAAAAAATGAAGCTAGCAAAGAGAAGAACACCTTGCCTACTGTTAATCATGTTCTGGGGCTGTTTCTCTGCCTCAGATCCCGGGAATCTCCAGCGCGTTCAAGGCATTATGAATTCTATTTGCTAGCAGGATATATTAGCTGCAAATGTCATGGAGTCAGTGACGAAGCTGAGGCTTGGGAGACGTTGGACCTTCCAACAGGACAAGGATCCCAAGCATACCTCGAAATCAACATCAGAGTGGTTGCAGAAGAAGGGCTGGAAGACTCTGGAGTGGCCTTCACAGTCACCAGACCTAAATCCTATAGAAAAGCTGTGATGCGACTTGAAGAAGACAGTTGCAGCACGCAAGCCCAAGAATATGAATGAATTGGAGGACTTTGCCTAAGAAGAATGGGCTAAAATACCTGTAGATGGTTGAAAGAAGCTTGTGTCCGCTTATGTATCACCTTTGAAGGATGTCATTACTGCCAAAGGGTGTTCTACTAAGTACTAAAGATGCATGGAACTAGGGGGTTGAATCATTTTGTCAATGAGATATTAAGAAAAATGTCCTTCTTTGGTATTTTGTAAAATACAGTGTTACAATTTAAGTTGCATTTGTCTATTTGACATGACTATTGTGATAGCAAAATTACTTATACTTGTTTAAATAGATGATGTTCTTTGAACTGGGTACCAAAAGTTATTTATTAGGCTCAGGAATGTGACACTTTGCAAGAGATCTATTATCTGCTTAAGCTCTGTCTCCTGTGTCTTTGATGTAACATGTGGACTATAGTTGACCTGGGCATGTGTGTCACTCTTCCTTACCCCCAACAGAGCTAAATTGTTCCCCTTTCCTGAGTGAACACCCCCTTCTGGGCAAACGACACCCTCTCCCCTTCACAGGACTTTGGGTATTCATTCCACTGGTGGAGGGTGGGACTTCTGAGAATGTATAATTGTTATGTCAAATTCTAAAAGGGGTTAGAACAAGCTGGAACGAACGGATGTGTCGTTCTGGTTTGGTCTCGCTTTGCAAAGCTTGTTATTATTTGTTTGTTACTTTAATAAATCATTTTAAAGCTATTTGTCACTAAAGGATCATCTTTAAGAAATTTCCACGACACTATAAACAAAATACGGAATAAATGTCCAACTTGCTAAAACACCAAAATTGGGTGGGGGTTGAATCATTTTGATCACAACTGTATTGTGGCCAAACAGCTCAATTTGTGTTTCATCTGACCGCTGAACTTCTTTGTCCATGTGATGTCAGATGAAACAAATATCACGAAATGATCAAGTATGACACATAGAATAGACCTGCTATCCCTGTTTGAATGGGAAAATCTAATTTCAGTAGGCATTTAAATAATAGTGACATGATTAACAACGGCTGCGTGAGTTCAAACAAATGAGGCAGGTGAAACTAATGAGTTGTCATGGAAACTAAAACAAACCAGGGTGCGCAAAAACAGGAAATAATGGACTCAAAAATAAACAGAATTTAGATCACAACACATGACAGTTCACAGATAACACTTAAAAAGACCAGATATAATATTTGTCTGATTACTGCAGGGATATGAGAATAACAAAAACATAACATAACCATTAATATTTGTCAATTAAACTGTTTTACAGTCGCAATCAAAAGTTGACATACTCTTGTTAAGAAAATAACGTCATGGCTCTTTCAAGTTTCCAATACTTTCTACAATTCTTATTTTTTTGTGATAGAGTGATTGTAGCACATACTTGTTGGTCACAAAAAACATTCATAAAGTTTGGTTCTTTTATGAATTGGGTCCACTGAAAATGTGACCAAATTTACTGGGTCAAAAGTATACATACAGCAATGTAAATATTAGGTTACATTTTCCTTGGCAAGGCGCTTTTGGTCCACAGGCTTCTGGCTAGCTTTTGGTTGAGTTTTTGACCATTCCTCTTGACAAAATGAGTGCACTTCAGCTAAATGTGTTGGTTTTCTGACATTGACTTGTTTCTTCAGCATTGTTCACACATTTAAGTCCGGACTTTGCGAAGGCAATTTTAAAAACCTTAATTCTAGCCTGATTTAGCCATTCCTTTACCACTTTTGACGTGTGTTTGGGGGTCATTGTCCTGTTGGAACACCCAACCGTGCCCAAGACCCAACCTCCGGCCTGATGATTTTAGGTTGTCCTGAAGAATTTAAACAATGGATGTCCGCTAACTTTTTGCAACTTAACGCCAAAAAAACGGAAATGCTGATTATCGGTCCTGCTAGACACCGACCTCTATTTAATAATACAACTTTAACATTTGACAACAAAATAATAAAACAAGGTGACTCGGTAAAGAATCTGGGTATTATCTTCGACCCAACTCTCTCCTTTGAGTCACACATTAAAAGCGTTACTAAAACGGCCTTCTTTCATCTCCGTAACATCGCTAAAATTCGCTCCATTTTGTCCACTAAAGACGCCGAGATCATTATCCATGCGTTTGTTACGTCTCGTCTCGATTACTGTAACGTATTATTTTCGGGTCTCCCCATGTCTAGCATTAAAAGATTACAGTTGGTACAAAATGCGGCTGCTAGACTTTTGACAAGAACAAGAAAGTTTGATCATATTACGCCTGTACTGGCTCACCTGCACTGGCTTCCTGTGCACTTAAGATGTGACTTTAAGGTTTTACTACTTACGTATAAAATACTACACGGTCTAGCTCCAGCCTATCTTGCCGATTGTATTGTACCATATGTCCCGGCAAGAAATCTGCGTTCAAAAGACTCCGGCTTATTAGTGATTCCTAGAGCCCAAAAAAAGTCTGCGGGCTATAGAGCGTTTTCCGTTCGGGCTCCAGTACTCTGGAATGCCCTCCCGGTAACAGTTCGAGATGCCACCTCAGTAGAAGCATTTAAGTCTCACCTTAAAACTCATCTGTATACTCTAGCCTTTAAATAGACCTCCTTTTTAGACCAGTTGATCTGACGCTTCTTTTCTTTCTCCTATGTCCCGCCCTCCCTTGTGGAGGGGGTCCCGTCCGATGACCATGGATGAAGTACTGGCTGTCCAGAGTCGAGACCCAGGATGGACCGCTCGTCGGGACCCAGGATGGACCGCTCGCCTGTATCGGTTGGGGACATCTCTACGCTGCTGATCCGCCTCCGCTTGAGATGGTCTCCTTTGGACGGGACTCTCGCTGCTGTCTTGGATCCGCTTGAACTGAACTCTCGCGGCTGTGTTGGAGCCACTATGGATTGAACTTTCACAGTATCATGTTAGACCCGCTCGACATCCATTGCTTTCGGTCCCCTAGAGGGGGGTGGGGGGTTGCCCACATCCGAGGTCCTCTCCAAGGTTTCTCATAGTCAGCATTGTCACTGGCGTCCCACTGGATGTGAATTCTCCCTGCCCACTGGGTGTGAGTTTTCCTTGCCCTTTTGTGGGTTCTTCCGAGGATGTTGTAGTCGTAATGATTTGTGCAGTCCTTTGAGACATTTGTGATTTGGGGCTATATAAATAAACATTGATTGATGATCATTGATTGATAGAAAACCAAGTATATACATTCGATTATTTATATTAGGTTATTTACAATCCGGGGAGATGGGATGTGAATGGAGGAGGATATTAGTAAAGGGTTGAAGTTGCCTGGAGGTGTTGTGGTGCATGTACAGTAGATGGCAGTATTGTCCCGTTTAAGAGTGTCACAACATTGCTGTTTACGGCAGACAAACTGCTTTACAATAGACGAAAACATGACTGCTGTTGTGTGTTACCGCGCTGGGAGGGCGTTCATGAAACTGCCTAACAATAAACCAACATAAGAAACCAAGAACTCGCCCTCGATCATTCTACTGTTAGAACGTCATTGGGCATACACGCTATTTATATTGTGGGACAGCGGACGTGAAAACAGGCTGTCCTTACTCAGGTCCGCCTGAATTTCGGGAGAAAATTTGTCCCGGGAGGTATTAGTAAAGGGTTGAAGTTGCCTGGAGGTGTTGTGGTGCATGTACAGTAGACGGCAGTATTGTCCCGTTTAAGAGTGTCACAACATTGCTGTTTACGGCAGACAAACTGCTTCACGGTAGACGAAAACATGACTGCTGTTGTGTGTTGTTACCGCACTGGGAGGACGTTCATGAAACTGCCTAACAATAAACCAACGTAAGAAACCAAGAACTCGCCCTCGATCATTCTACAGTTAGAACGTCATTGGGCCTACATGCTACTTATATTGTGGGAAAGCAGACGGGAAAATAGGCTGTCCTTACTCAGGTCCGCCTGAATTTCGGGAGAAGATTTGTCCCGAGAGGTATTAGTAAAGGGTTGAAGTTGCCTGGAGGTGTTGTGGTGCATGTACAGTAGATGGCAGTATTGTCCCGTTTAAGAGTGTTACAACATTGCTGTTTACGGCAGACAAACTGCTTTACAATAGACGAAAACATGACTGCTGTTGTGTGTTACCGCGCTGGGAGGACGTTCATGAAACTGCCTTACAATAAGCCAAAATAAGAAACCAAGAACTCGCCCTCGATCATTCTACAGTTAGAACGTCATTGGGCATACACGCTATTTATATTGTGTGACAGCGGACGTGAAAACAGGCTGTCCTTACTCGGGTTCGCCTGAATTTCGGGAGAAAATTTGTCCCGGGAGGTATTAGTAAAGAGTTGAAGTTGCCTGGAGGTGTTGTGGTGCATGTACAGTAGATGTCAGTATTGTCCCGTTTAAGAGTGTCACAACATTGCTGTTTACGGCAGACAAACTGCTTTACGGTAGACGAAAACATGACTGCTGTTGTTGTGTGTTGTTGCCGCGCTGGGAGGACGTTCATGAAACTGCCATACTATAAACCAACATAAGAAACCAAGAACTCGCCCTCGATCATTCTAGAGTTAGAACGTCATTGGGCATACATGCTATTTATATTGTGAGACAGCGGACGTGAAAACAGACTGTCCTTACTCAGGTCCGCCTGAATTTCGGTCAGAAAATTTGTCCCGGGAGGTATTAGTAAAGGGTTGAAGTTGCCTGGGAGGTGTTGTGGTGCATGTACAGTAAACGGCAGTATTGTCCCATTTAAGAGTGTCACAACATTGCTGTTTACGGCAGACAAACTGCTTTACGGTAGACGAAAACATGACTGCTGTTGTGTGTTGTTACCGCGCTGGGAGGACGTTCATGAAACTGCCTTACAATAAACCAACACAAAAAACCAAGAACTCGCCCTCGATCATTCTACAGTTAGAACGTCATTGGGCATACATGCTATTTATATAGTGGGAAAGCGGACGTGAAAACAGACTGTCCTTACTCAGGTCCGCCTGAATTTCGGGAGAAAATTTGTCCCGGGAGGTATTAGTAAAGAGTTGAAGTTGCCTGGGAGGTGTTGTGGAGCATGTACAGTAGATGGCAGTATTGTCCCGATTAAGAATGTTACAACATTGCTGTTTACGGCAGACAAACTGCTTTACGATAGACGAAAACATGACTGCTGTTGTGTGTTGTTACCGCGCTGGGAGGACGTTCATGAAACTGCCTAACAATAAACCAACGTAAGAAACCAAGAACTCGCCCTCGATCATTCTACAGTTAGAACGTCATTGGGCACACATGCTATTTATATTGTGGGACAGCGGACGTGAAAACAGGCTGTCCTTACTCAGGTCCGCCTGAATTTCGGGAGAAAATTTGTCCCGGGAGGTATTAGTAAAGGGTTGAAGTTGCCTGGGAGGTGTTGTGGTGCATGTACAGTAGATGGCAGTATTGTCCCGTTTAAGAGTGTCACAACATTGCTGTTTAAGGCAGACAAACTGCTTTACAATAGACGAAAACATGACTGCTGTTGTTGTTTGTTGTTACCGCGCTGGGAGGACGTTCATAAAACTGCCTAACAATAAACCAATATAAGAAACCAAGAACTCGCCCTCGATCATTCTACAGTTAGAACGTCATTGGGCATACATACTATTTATATTGTGGGAAAGCGGACGTGAAAACAGGCTGTCCTTACTCAGGTCCGCCTGAATTTCGGGAGAAAATTTGTCCCGGGAGGTATTAGTAAAGAGTTGAAGTTGCCTGGAGGCGTTGTGATCCATGTACAGTAGATGGCAGTATTGTCCCGTTTAAGAGTGTCACAACATTGCTGTTTACGGCAGACAAACTGCTTTACGGTAGACAAAAACATGACTGCTGTTGTGTGTTACCGCACTGAGAGGACGTTCATGAAACTGCCTAACAATAAACCAACATAAGAATCCAAGAACTCGCCCTCGATCATTCTACAGTTAGAACGTCATTGGGCATACATCCTATTTATATAGTGGGACAGCGGACGTGAAAACAGGCTGTTCTTACTCAGGTCCGCATGGAGCTGGAGGGGGCGCGGCCTCCAGCTCTGCCTGAATTTCGGGAGATTTTCGGGAGAAAATTTGTCCCGGGAGGTATTAGTAAAGGGTTGAAGTTGCCTGGAGGTGTTGTGGTGCATGTACAGTAGATGGCAGTATTGTCCCGTTCAAGAGTGTCACAACATTGCTGTTTACGGCAGTCAAACTGCTTTACGGTAGACGAAAACATGACTGCTGTTGTGTGTTACCGCGCTGTCCTTACTCAGGTCCGCATGGAGCTGGAGGGGGCGTGGCCTCCAGCTCCGCCTGAATTTCGGGAGATATTCGGGAGAAAATTTGGCCCTGGAGGTTTTCGGTAGAGGCGCTGAATTTCGGGAGTCTCCCGGAAAATCCGGGAGTGTTGGCAAGAATGCTTTCACCACACCTAGTGTGTGTGTGACAATCATTGGTACTTTAACTTTAGAAATAGAGAAAAATCATATTGAGAGAAGCTGCAGTACTCTGAGGCACCACTAAAGCTAACGGGTCTCACCAATTTGTTTTGGGGCGTTTTAGCCAGATGACATGTTATGTGAACTCCACTTTTTTTACCTGTTGGTACCTTTTTTTTTTTTTCTGTATTTTGGGTCTGCATAAGTCCAGAAAAAAAATGCAAAATCAAACCTTGGAGGCATTGTGGAGATATTAATAAAACAATCTTGCTTTTATTCATACTTGCAGATTGTATTGTACCATATGTCCCGGCAAAAAATCTGCGTTCAAAGAACTCCGGCTTATTAGTGATTCCCAGAACCCAAAAAAAGTCTGCGGGCTATAGAGCGTTTTCTATTTTTCCAGTACTCTGGAATGTCCTCCCGGTAACAGTTCGAGATGCTACCCCAGTAGAAGCATTTAAGTCCCATCTTAAAACTCGTTTGTATACTCTAGCCTTTGAATAGACCCCCTTTTAGACCAGTTGATCTGCCGTTTCTTTTCTTTTCTCCTCTGCCCCCCTCTCCCTTGTGGAGGGCGGGGCACAGGTACGGTGGCCATGGATGAAGTGCTGGCTGTCCAGAGTCGGGACCCAGGGGTGGACCGCTCGCCTGTGCAACGGTTGGGGACATCTGTGTGCTGCTGACCCGTCTCCGTTTAGGATGGTCTCCTGCTGGCCCCACCATTGACTGGACTCTCACTATTATGTTAGATCCACTATGGACTGGACTCTCATTATTATGTTAGATCCACTATGGACTGGACTCTCATTATTATGTGAGATCCACTATGGACTGGACTCTCATTATTATGTTAGATCCACTATGGACTGGACTCTCACTATTATGTTAGATCCACTATGGACTGGACTCTCATTATTATGTTAAATCCACTATGGACTGGACTCTCATTATTATGTTAAATCCACTATGGACTGGACTCTCATTATTATGTTAGATCCACTATGGACTGGACTCTCACTATTATGTTAGATCCACTATGGACTGGACTTTCATTATTATGTTAGATCCACTATGGACTGGACTCTCATTATTATGTTAGATCCACTATGGACTGGACTCTCATTATGTTAGATCCACTATGGACTGGACTCTCACTATTATGTTAAATCCACTATGGACCGGACTCTCACTATTATGTTGGATCCACAAAGGACTGGACTCTCACTATTATGTTAGATCCACAAAGGACTGGACTCTCACTATTATGTTAGATCCACTATGGACTGGACTCATTATTATGTTAAATCCACTATGGACTGGTCTCTCACTATTATGTTAGATCCAATAAGGACTGGACTCTCTTTATTATGTTAGATCCACTACGGACTGGACTCTCATGTTAGATCCACTATGGACTGGACTCTCTTTATTATGTTAGATCCAATAAGGACTGGACTCTCTTTATTATGTTAGATCCAATAAGGACTGGACTCTCTTTATTATGTTAGATCCAATAAGGACTGGACTCTCTTTATTATGTTAGATCCAATAAGGACTGGACTCTCTTTATTATGTTAGATCCAATAAGGACTGGACTCTCTTTATTATGTTAGATCCAATAAGGACT
>NC_084635.1:9123446-9138446 GCF_033978795.1 Nerophis ophidion
TGTTACAGCGGCACCGCCGCTGTATAAAACAGGCGGGCCAGCTCTAATGTTTATTTCATACTGCCTCATGGGCCAAATGGAATTACACGGCGGGCCAAAGTAAATAAAGATGTGTCAAATAGACAAATGCAACTTAAATTGTAACACTATTTTACAAAATACCAAAAAAGGACATTTTTCTTAACATCTCATTGACAAAATTATTCAACCCCTTGAAGATCATAACTCTTAAGAACAGCATTTGAATAAGGTCTTTTCAATCAGGTGTTTGAAAACACCTGTAGATGTGATTAGAACCATAACGAACAACAATTAAACTGATTGAAAAAGACTGACGCTCAGCTTCTTGTAGATGGTCAATGGTGTATTTGCAACATGGTGAAGTCCAGGGAGTGGTCAAAGAAGTCAAGAGAGGAGGTAATTTCTCTTCATAAGAAAGGATATGGATATAAGAAAATAGCAAAGACATTACACATTCTTCCAAGAGACACAGTTGGGAGCATAATTTGCAAGTTTAAAGCTAAAGGCACAGTGGAAACACTACCTGGGCGTGGTAGAGCGGGGATGCTGTGTGCGTACAGTGGTGAAAAACCCCCGGGTAACAGCTGAGGAACTGCAACAGGACATTGCAGAGGGGGGAACGCGGGTTTCATCCCAGACAATAAGGCACGCACTACGAGATGAAGGCCTCCATGCCAGAACTCCCAGGCGCACCCCACTTCTGACTACCAGGCACAAGAAAAAGAGACTCCGATATGCCAAAAATCCCAACCATGCTCTATAGCATAGGCCTGCACCGCATGTGTTTCTTAATCATATAGCGCTCCAATTGTCATGTGACTAGTTTTGTTTACATCCCCAATTTGGTAGGAGAAGCATATGCTAAAAGTAATGTAAATAAAGAGCTGCAACCGGCCACTGTAGCCCCCACTCTCTCCCCTCTGTTGCAAGTCTCGAGATGTATGTTTGAATATGTACATGTGTTTTGCTATGGAGGTGTTTTACCACTCCAGACTGGGCCTCCTTAGGTCGAGATTGTATTTTTCTACTCATCCTACCGCATCTTTTACGGGGCCCCTTGTGGCGACCCATCAGCGTTCTTGTTCTGTAACCCTGTACACTGTTTGTTTGTCTAGTCTTGAACGGGTCTGCATTGAAAGAAATGTTTTGTTTTACTTGTGCAATGACAATAAGGACCTACCTACCTGACCAGTGTCAGACCTTCAGAACTGAATGTGCATTTTAATCAAATGAATACGGCACAATACAACAGGAAACAGGAGTGAAATTAGCGCCAAAACTACACAGACATAAAAACGTGTTTTTACTCATGCCCAAACGATTTAAAAACATAAAAACTATTTTCCGCAAGGCAGAGTAAATACACAATAGTGTCAACCAAAGTACCAGGGATAAGTTAAGCAATGCTTTTTTAGTAGCTGAGATTTATCCAATTAAAAAACTTTTTAAAAATGTATGGTTTGGCAGTACTAGTCTACATAGGTGACTTTCGACCAGGATTAGATGAACAGGATTCTTCCAGTTAAAAATCTTGCTTTTAAAATCTCCGCCCACCCAACTAATCCGCTTCCATAAAGCACACGCCAAAACACTGCTAAATAAAAATGATGAATAGGATTTGATAAAGCTTTCTCTGTGCCAACTAAAACATTAAAAGCTCGTTTTTTTCTCCCCCTCTGCAATCACAGATGCTATGCAAGCGCCAAGACAAATTCAGTGTTGATCTTCATTTAGGGTTTTAGATCCTGTAAGATCTTGAGGGAGCAAAACTTATCTTTATCCCAGCAAAACATTGATCTCGACACTCCTTCGTAGACATGAGAGTTGAAGTTGTGGCCAAAAACTATCCGGAGAGACAGTTTTTACGATGTCAAAACCATCCTTACAAACACCTACTACAACTCCTACATGCTCTGCTTCTTCAGATCTTATTTCTGCTCACTGGCAGCTCATATTTAGTGGATATTTGCTTGGGGATTGATTGTATTTTGGGATTTTTTTTTTTTTGCATGGGTTTGTTTCGCTTAACCGTAAATTTACCTCAGTGTTATGTCACACAATGTGAAGATTTAGTTGAAACCAGAAAGCAGGCAGGCTGAATACAATATTTTCCCTGGACACATTGATGCCAGTAAAGTTGGCACGTTGTGTAAATAAAAACTGAATACAATGATTTGCAAATCCTTTTCAACTTATATTCAATCGAATAGACTACAAAGACAATATATTATTATTTTTTTTACAACCAATCATTAACTTAGAATTTAATGGCTGCAACACATTCCAAAAAAGTTGGCACAGGGGCATTTTTACCACTGTGTTACATGGCCTTTCCTTTTAACAACACTCAGTAAACGTTTGGGAACTGAGACCAATTTTTGAAACTTTTCAGGTGGAATTCTTTCCCATTTTAGTTTGATGTACAGCTTGTTCAAAAGTTTGGGGTCTCAATTCTGGTATTATAGGCTTCATAATGTGCCACACATTTTAATTGGGAGACAAGCAGGCCAGTCTAGTACTTGTAACCCATGGCTTGGCATTGTCTTGCTGAAATAAGCAGGGGCGTCCATGATAACGTTGCTTGGATGGCAACATATGTTGCTCCAAAACCTGTATGTACCTTTCAGCATTAATGTTGCCTTCACAGATGTGTAAGTTACCCATGCCTTGGGCATGAATACACGCCCATACCATCACAGATGCCGGCTTTTGAACTTTGCGCCTATAACAATCCGGATAGTTATTTTCCTCTTTGTTCCGGAGGACACAACGTCAGCAGTTTCCAAAAACAACTTGAAATGTTGACTCGTCAGGCCATCTTAGATGAGCTGTCGGCCTTATTGGGTGTTGTTGATAAATGGCTTATGCCTTGCAGAGTAGAGTTTGAACTTGCACTTACAGATGTAGCGACAAACTGTAGTTAAAGTGTTTTTTCTTAAGTGTTTTGATGCTGTACTGCCTGAGGGATCGAAGGTTCGTAATATCATTGCTTACATGCAGTGATTTCTCCAGATTCTCTGAATGAGACGGTGAAATCCCTAATTTCCTTGCAATAGCTCGTTGAGAAATGCGGTCTTAAACTGTTCGACAATTTGCTCACGCATTTGTTCACAAAGTGGTGACCCTCGCCCCATCCTTGTTTGTGAAAGAAGCTGCTTTTATACCCAATCATGGCACCCACCTGTTCCCAATTAGCCTGTTCACCTGTAAGATGTTCCAAATAAGTGTTTGATGAGCATTCCTCAACTTTCTCCGTCATTTTTTGCCACTTGTGCCAGCTTTTTGGAAACATGTTGCAGGCCTCAAATTTCAAAATGAGCTAAAATTTGCAAAAAACCCCCAAAGTTTTACAGTTTGAACGTTGTGGATCTTGTCTTTGCAGTCTATTCAATTGAATATAGGATTTGCAATTAATTGTCCATCCATCCATTTCCTACCGCTTATTCCCTTTTGGGGTTGCTGGCGGCTATCTCAGCTACAATCGGGCGGAAGGTGGCGTACACCCTGGACAAGTCGCCACCTCATCGCAGTGCAATTAATTGTATTAGGTTTTTATTTACCATTAATACAATGTGCCAACTTCACTGGTTTTGGGTTTTGCATATAAACTTCAATTATGGACCGGCTTGTAATAACTGTTGCATTGATTGCCCACATTGGTGCCGGACTGAAAAAATAGTTTTGACGTTAGAAATTG
Organism: Nerophis ophidion; assembly: GCF_033978795.1. NCBI lineage: Eukaryota > Metazoa > Chordata > Actinopteri > Syngnathiformes > Syngnathidae > Nerophis > Nerophis ophidion. The sequence goes on from NC_084635.1 coordinate 9,127,165, forward strand.
TGACTATAAATTCAGTCACACAGTTTCGTCCATCACAGGTTTTACACAGATGGCCAAGTTAATCATTTTGTATGGAGAGACGGCTGAGATAAATTAATTTCTTAGTCATTTGAAGACATCTGGCCATCCTTCAGTCCAGATGGCAAGTTGTGTGCATATACGTACTGTACACTACAGTATTTGTGCACAGACTGTAGGAAACTACAAATTTATACTAAAGGTTTATGCAAATTAATACATGACATGGGAGCACGGATGTTGTATAGTTTGGTGCTCTAGCAAAAGATGGTGCATTGATTGATTGAAACTTTTATTAGTAGATTGCACAGTACAGTACATATTCCATACAATTGACCACTAAATGGTAACACCCCAATAAGTTGTTCAACTTGTTTAAGTCGGGGTCCACGTAAATCAATTCACGGTGCAAATGGAAGTCATGTGCATCGCAGTTCTGAGGCAAAAATAAAGACAGTGTGCAAAAAAAAGAGTCAAAAAAGACTAAAAATACAAAACAAGCCCCAAAGGCAAATAGAGCAGTAGTCACCAACGCGGTGCCCGCGGGCACCAGGTGAGTAGCCCGCTGGCCTGTTCCAAAAATAGCAGCACTTACCAGTGAACTGCCTCTATTTTTTAAATTTCATTCATTTACTAGCAAGCTGGTCTCGCTGTGCTCGACATTTTTAATTCTAAGAGAGACAAAACTCAAACAGAATTTGAAAATCCAAGAAAATGTTTTAAAGACTTTGTCTTCACTTGTTTAAATAAATTCATTTATTTTGTTTCTTATAACTTTCAGAAAGACAATTTTAGAAAAAAAATACAACCTTAAAAATGATTTTAGGATTTTCAAACATATACCTTTTAAATTCCTTCCTCATCATTCCTGACAATTTAAATCAATGTTCAAGTAAATTATTTTTTTATTGTAAAGAATAATAAATACATTTTAATTTAATTCTTCATTTTAGCTTCTGTTTTTTCACCTTTTGTTTTTTTACCTCCACCCTGCATCCCGCTGTTTCCGAAATCTACAAAGCAATTAGCTACCGGCGGCCCCCTACTGATACGGAATAGTATTACACGGTTACTCTGGCAAGCTCTAGACAGCACCGACACTCAACAACGACACTATTTGCAGATTAGAATTACCCATCCATTTTCTACTGCTTGTCCCGTTCGGGGTCGCAGGTGCCTATCTCAGCTGCATTCGGGCGGAAGGCGGGGTACACCCTGGACAAGTCGCCACATCATCGCAGGGCCAACACAGATAGAAAACACTCACATTCACACACTAACGCCAATTTAGTGTTGCCAATCAACCTATCCCCAGGTGCATGTCTTTGGAGGTGGGAGGAAGCCGGAGTACCCGGAGGGAACCCACGCAGTCACGGGGAGAACATGCAAACTCCACACAGAAAGATCCCGAGCCCGGAATTGAACCCATAACAAGAATAACCAGTTTACTAAAAATATTTTTAACCCAAATAGGTGAAATCAGAAATCTCCCACAACACACCAGACTGTATCTCTTAGAGCATTGGTGTCAAACTCTGGCCCGCAGGCCAAATTTGGCCCGACGTGTATTTTCATTTGGCCCTTGAGGCAATATCAAATTAACATTAGAGCTGGCCCGCCGGCATTATACAGCGGCGGAGTCGCTGTAACACCGCATTCACCGCTAATACTCATACTTGCTATAAACAACTTTGAGACCGTTACAAATATGAGCCACACTGTGAACCAACACCAAACGAGAATGACAAGCAAATTTCGGGAGAACATCTGCACTGTAACACAATAGAAAAAATACGCAGAACCCCTTGCAGCACTACCTCTTCCTGGACGCTACAATATATAAATGTATTATTAGCCTGTGGGAAAAGTTTATTTTGATATTTACCAGAGAAGGCTGCAAATAGAAAAGAGGCATTCAATTTCTACTTAAATTTGATTTAATATGCCATTGCTATTTTTAAATTAGTATTATTTGAAACTCGATTTTGCATGTCACTATAAAGTTATAAGTCTCGCTTGTTCAATATTCAATGCAAAACTTATTTGGGTCCCTATTAAAAGGTTAATTTGTTCAACTTTGGCCCACGGCTTTGTTCGGTTTAAATTGTTGGCCCACTCTGTATTTGAGTTCGACACCCCTGTCTTAGAGTGTCAGTCCTGAGATCGGTAGGTCGTGATTTCAAACCCCGGCCGAGTCACACCAAAGACTGCTGAATGCTATCAAGGGCTGGAATTGGGGGGGGTTAAATCAACAAAATGATTCAAGAGCGTGGCCACCACTGCTGCTCACTGCTCCCCTCACCTCACAGGGGGGTTTGGAACAAGGGGATGGGTCAAATGCAGAGGGTAATTTCACCACACCTAGCATGCGTGCGACTATCAGTGGGATTTTAACAAAGAGATAGTTCCTCTATTTTTGATATCAACACAATATTCTTTCCAATTATTGAAACTGTATCTTGGACAAAGAAGATTAAAGTTCCCATAAAAAATTAATTAAAGTCGGCCAAGTTATATTCCTTCCTCTGTGATGTCAGTTTAACTTATACATGGAAATACAGTATCAGGCTGTGAAAAGTGATCCTTTTTTGTCTTTGACATGGCGAGGTGATTTGTCTGAAGCAAAGCGCATTAGGGCCCGTCTCGATACATCAAGCATGAAAGGTGGAAATTGGATTTCTTATCTGGCTAATTTCCAATGTATGTCGTCAATCATAAGTAGATGCTATCAAGGATGGAGACGCAAGAGGTGACAAGTGTAAGTTGGCCTCTAAAAGATTTAATGGGGTAAAAGATGAACTTAACAGATCAAAAGATGAGATTTTGAATACACGGCCTTTATAATCAATTAGGCTGATATTAGCACGGCTTTCTTTAAAATTGTGTGTTTTTGTTGCGCTATTACTATTCGCTCTCAGACAAGCGGCATCTTCCCACCCAGCTGTCAAAAAGTGACAACTGTTTGGTCCTCAGGCATAAGTGCTTTTCTTGCCCCGTTATTTTGACTTTAGGTTTTTACCCCGCGGTTACTTCTTGACAATGTTACTAATCTGTTCTCCGAGATGTGTCGAAAAACACGTTATTGAAGTTAAAATTAAAAAAAAAAAGTGTTGTTGATCACCTGTGGTTTTGTAAATCATTTTACCGCCGAGTCACAAGTTAGAAGCTATTAGTATGTAAACTATTAAACGCTATTGAAAAGATTTCGGAACCTTTAACATGCATTTAATCGCCAAAACTATTTGGCCACCTGCCTTGACTCAAATATGAACTTGAAGTGCCATCCCATTCCTTACCCATAGGGTTCAATATGATGTGGGTCCACCTTTTGCAGCTATTACAGCTTCAACTCTTCTGGGAAGGCTGTCCACAAGGTTGCGGAGTGTGTTTATAGGAATTTTCCACCATTCTTCAACAAGCGCATTGGTGAGGTCACAAGCTGATGTTAGTCGAGAAGGTCTGTCTCTCAGTCTGCGTTCTAATTCATCCCAAAAGTGTTCTATCGGGTTCAGGTCAGGACTCTGTGCAGGCCAGTCAATCAATCAATCAATCAATGTTTATTTATATAGCCCCAAATCACAAATGTCTCAAAGGACTGCACAAATCATTACGACTACAACATCCTCGGAAGAACCCACAAAAGGGCAAGGAAAACTCACACCCAGTGGGACGCCAGTGATAATGCTGACTATGAGAAACCTTGGAGAGGACCTCAGATGTGGACAACCCCCCCCCTCTAGGGGACCGAAAGCAACAGATGTCGAGCGGGTCCAACATGATACTGTGAAAGTTCAATCCATAGTGGCTCCAACACAGCCGCGAGAGTTCAGTTCAAAGCGGATCCAAGACAGCAGCGAGAGTCCCGTCCACAGGAGACCATCTCAAGCGGAGGCGGGTCAGCAGCGTAGAGATGTCCCCAATCGATACAGGCGAGCGGTCCATCCTGGGTCTCGACTCTGGACAGCCAGTACTTCATCCATGGTTATCGGACCGGACCCCCTCCACAAGGGAGGGGGGGACATAGGAGAAAGAAAAGAAGTGGCAGATCAACTGGTCTAAAAAGGTCTATTTAAAGGCTAGAGTATACAGATGAGACTTAAGTCAAGTTCATCCACACCAGACTCTTTCATCCATGTCTTTATGGGCCTTGCTTTGTGCACAGTCATGTCGGAAGAGGAAAGGGTCCTCTCCAAACTGTTCCCACAAGGTTGGGAGCATGGAATTTTCCAAACTGTTTTGGTACCCCGGAGCATTCAAAGCTCCTTTCACTAGAACTAAGGGGCCAAGCCCAACTCCTGAAAAACAACCCCATACCATAAATCCTCCTCCCCCAAATTTCACACTCGGCACAATGCAGTCCGAAACTTGCCGTTCCCCTGGCAACCTCCAAACCCAAGCTCATCCATTAGATTCCCAGTGATTCATCACTCCAGAGAACACCGCTCTAGAGTCCAGTGGCGACGTGCTTTACACCACCGCATCCGACACTTTGCATTGGACTTGGTGATGTATGGCTTAGATGCAGCTATTCGGCCATGGAAACCCATTCCATGAAGCTCTCTGCGTACTGTACGTGGGCTAATTGGAAGGTCACATGAAGTTTGGAGCTCTGCAGCAACAGACTGTGCAGAAAGTCTTTGCACTCTGCGCTCTTGACCCCACTGTCACTTTAGGTGGCCTACAGGGCTGAGTTGCTGTTGTTCTCAAACTCTTCCATTTTATTATAATAAAGCAGACAGTTGACTTTGGATTATTTAAAAGCAAGGACATTTCACGACTGGTTTTGTTGCACAGGTGGCATCCTATGACCGTTTCAGGCTGGAAATCTTACCACAAATGTTTGTAGAAACAGTCCCCCTGCCTAAGTGCTTGATTTTATACACCTGTGATTAGGACACCTGATCCTGATCATTTGGATGGGTGGCCAATATTATACTAACAGTTTTTGGCAATATAGTGTTTATCAGCAAACTATCATTTCAAAACAGGCAAATTCCCAGATAAAATGAAAATAGCAAAAGTCGTTCCGATTTATAAGACTAGTGACAACACCAGTTTACAAACTACAGACCAGTTGCTCTACTTTGACAATTTTATAAAAATATGGAAAAACTGTTTACCAAAAATTAGACAAATTAATTAATAAAAACAAAAAACGCTCAGACAACCAATGGGGGTACAGAGCAAACATCTCAACATCAATGGCATTGATCGAAATAACCGAAGACCTCAATGCAATAGATGTTCTCATGTAATGTTTCAGGATTTAACAAAAGCATTCGACACAATCACAACATTTTTATAAACAAATTATAAAAAAGGTATGGAAACAGAGGGTTAATCTTGACCTGGGTTAGAAGCTACTTAACCAACATGAAGCAATACGCGAAGATAGGCAAACACTTCTACAAAGCTGGAAATATTTTGTGGCGTACCTCAGGGATCAATACTCGGACCAAAATTGTTTAACCTCTATCCAAACATTTGTCAAGTTACAAAAGGATTTAAAGTTAGTATTATTTGCAACTGTGTTTTGTTCAAGAAAGAGCACACACTTCTACAGAGCTGGAAATATTTTGTGGCGTACCTCAGGGATCAATACTCGGACCAAAATTGTTTAACCTCCATCCAAACATTTGTAAAGTTACAAAAGGATTTAAAGTTAGTATTATTTGCAACTGTGTTTTGTTCAAGAAAGAGCACACACTTCTACAGAGCTGGAAATATTTTGTGGCGTACCTCAGGGATCAATACTCGGACCAAAATTGTTTAACCTCTATCCAAACATTTGTAAAGTTACAAAAGGATTTAAAGTTAGTATTATTTGCAACTGTGTTTTGTTCAAGAAAGAGCACACACTTCTACAGAGCTGGAAATATTTTGTGGCGTACCTCAGGGATCAATACTTGGACCAAAATTGTTTAACCTCCATCCAAACATTTGTAAAGTTACAAAAGGATTTAAAGTTAGTAGTATTTGCAACTGTGTTTTGTTCAAGAAAGAGCACACACTTCTACAGAGCTGGAAATATTTTTGGCGTACCTCAGGGATCAATACTCGGACCAAAATTGTTTAACCTCCATCCAAACATTTGTAAAGTTACAAAAGGATTTAAAGTTAGTATTATTTGCAACTGTGTTTTGTTCAAGAAAGAGCACACACTTCTACAGAGCTGGAAATATTTTGTGGCGTACCTCAGGGATCAATACTTGGACCAAAATTGTTTAACCTCCATCCAAACATTTGTAAAGTTACAAAAGGATTTAAAGTTAGTAGTATTTGCAACTGTGTTTTGTTCAAGAAAGAGCACACACTTCTACAGAGCTGGAAATATTTTTGGCGTACCTCAGGGATCAATACTCGGACCAAAATTGTTTAACCTCCATCCAAACATTTGTAAAGTTACAAAAGGATTTAAAGTTAGTATTATTTGCAACTGTGTTTTGTTCAAGAAAGAGCACACACTTCTACAGAGCTGGAAATATTTTGTGGCGTACCTCAGGGATCAATACTTGGACCAAAATTGTTTAACCTCCATCCAAACATTTGTAAAGTTACAAAAGGATTTAAAGTTAGTAGTATTTGCAACTGTGTTTTGTTCAAGAAAGAGCACACACTTCTACAGAGCTGGAAATATTTTTGGCGTACCTCAGGGATCAATACTCGGACCAAAATTGTTTAACCTCTACCCAAATAACATTTGTAAAGTTACAAAAGGATTTAAAGTTAGTATTATTTGCAACTGTGTTTTGATCAAGAAAGAGCACATACTTCTACAGAGCTGGAAATATTTTGTGGTGTACCTCAGGGATCAATACTCGGACCAAAATTGTTCAACCTCTATCCAAACATTTGTAAAGTTACAAAAGGATTTAAAGTTAGTATTATTTGCAACTGTGTTTTGTTCAAGAAAGAGCACACACTTCTACAGAGCTGGAAATATTTTGTGGCGTACCTCAGGGATCAATACTCGGACCAAAATTGTTTAACCTCTACCCAAACATTTGTAAAGTTACAAAAGGATTTAAAGTTAGTATTATTTGCAACTGTGTTTTGTTCAAGAAAGAGCACACACTTCTACAGAGCTGGAAATATTTTGTGGCGTACCTCAGGGATCAATACTTGGACCAAAATTGTTTAACCTCCATCCAAACATTTGTAAAGTTACAAAAGGATTTAAAGTTAGTATTATTTGCAACTGTGTTTTGTTCAAGAAAGAGCACACACTTCTACAGAGCTGGAAATATTTTTGGCGTACCTCAGGGATCAATACTCGGACCAAAATTGTTCAACCTCTATCCAAACATTTGTAAAGTTACAAAAGGATTTAAAGTTAGTATTATTTGCAACTGTGTTTTGTTCAAGAAAGAGCACACACTTCTACAGAGCTGGAAATATTTTGTGGCGTACCTCAGGGATCAATACTTGGACCAAAATTGTTTAACCTCCATCCAAACATTTGTAAAGTTACAAAAGGATTTAAAAGTTAGTATTATTTGCAACTGTGTTTTGTTCAAGAAAGAGCACACACTTCTACAGAGCTGGAAATATTTTTGGCGTACCTCAGGGATCAATACTGGGACCAAAATTGTTTAACCTCTATCCAAACAACATCTGTAAAGTTACAAAAGGATTTAAAGTTAGTATTATTTGCAACTGTGTTTTGTTCAAGAAAGAGCACACACTTCTACAGAGCTGGAAATATTTTGTGGCGTACCTCAGGGATCAATACTTGGACCAAAATTGTTTAACCTCCATCCAAACATTTGTAAAGTTACAAAAGGATTTAAAGTTAGTATTATTTGCAACTGTGTTTTGTTCAAGAAAGAGCACACACTTCTACAGAGCTGGAAATATTTTGTGGTGTACCTCAGGGATCAATACTTGGACCAAAATTGTTTAACCTCTATCCAAACAACATTTGTAAAGTTACAAAAGGATTTAAAGTTAGTATTATTTGCAACTGTGTTTTGTTCAAGAAAGAGCACACACTTCTACAGAGCTGGAAATATTTTGTGGTGTACCTCAGGGATCAATACTCGGACCAAAATTGTTTAACCTCTATCCAAACAACATCTGTAAAGTTACAAAAGGATTTAAAGTTAGTATTATTTGCAACTGTGTTTTGATCAAGAAAGAGCACATACTTCTACAGAGCTGGAAATATTTTGTGGTGTACCTCAGGGATCAATACTCGGACCAAAATTGTTCAACCTCTATCCAAACATTTGTAAAGTTACAAAAGGATTTAAAGTTAGTATTATTTGCAACTGTGTTTTGTTCAAGAAAGAGCACACACTTCTACAGAGCTGGAAATATTTTGTGGCGTACCTCAGGGATCAATACTCGGACCAAAATTGTTTAACCTCTACCCAAACATTTGTAAAGTTACAAAAGGATTTAAAGTTAGTATTATTTGCAACTGTGTTTTGTTCAAGAAAGAGCACACACTTCTACAGAGCTGGAAATATTTTGTGGCGTACCTCAGGGATCAATACTTGGACCAAAATTGTTTAACCTCCATCCAAACATTTGTAAAGTTACAAAAGGATTTAAAGTTAGTATTATTTGCAACTGTGTTTTGTTCAAGAAAGAGCACACACTTCTACAGAGCTGGAAATATTTTTGGCGTACCTCAGGGATCAATACTCGGACCAAAATTGTTCAACCTCTATCCAAACATTTGTAAAGTTACAAAAGGATTTAAAGTTAGTATTATTTGCAACTGTGTTTTGTTCAAGAAAGAGCACACACTTCTACAGAGCTGGAAATATTTTGTGGCGTACCTCAGGGATCAATACTTGGACCAAAATTGTTTAACCTCCATCCAAACATTTGTAAAGTTACAAAAGGATTTAAAAGTTAGTATTATTTGCAACTGTGTTTTGTTCAAGAAAGAGCACACACTTCTACAGAGCTGGAAATATTTTTGGCGTACCTCAGGGATCAATACTGGGACCAAAATTGTTTAACCTCTATCCAAACAACATTTGTAAAGTTACAAAAGGATTTAAAGCTAGTATTATTTGCAACTGTTTTGTTCAAGAAAGAGCACACACTTCTACAGAGCTGGAAATATTTTGTGGCGTACCTCAGGGATCAATACTCGGACCAAAATTGTTTAACCTCTATCCAAACAACATCTGTAAAGTTACAAAAGGATTTAAAGTTAGTATTATTTGCAACTGTGTTTTGTTCAAGAAAGAGCACACACTTCTACAGAGCTGGAAATATTTTGTGGCGTACCTCAGGGATCAATACTTGGACCAAAATTGTTTAACCTCCATCCAAACATTTGTAAAGTTACAAAAGGATTTAAAGTTAGTATTATTTGCAACTGTGTTTTGTTCAAGAAAGAGCACATACTTCTACAGAGCTGGAAATATTTTGTGGTGTACCTCAGGGATCAATACTCGGACCAAAATTGTTTAACCTCTATCCAAACATTTGTAAAGTTACAAAAGGATTTAAAGTTAGTATTATTTGCAACTGTTTTGTTCAAGAAAGAGCACACACTTCTACAGAGCTGGAAATATTTTGTGGCGTACCTCAGGGATCAATACTCGGACCAAAATTGTTTAACCTCTATCCAAACAACATCTGTAAAGTTACAAAAGGATTTAAAGTTAGTATTTGCAACTGTGTTTTGTTCAAGAAAGAGCACACACTTCTACAGAGCTGGAAATATTTTGTGGCGTACCTCAGGGATCAATACTTGGACCAAAATTGTTTAACCTCCATCCAAACATTTGTAAAGTTACAAAAGGATTTAAAGTTAGTATTATTTGCAACTGTGTTTTGTTCAAGAAAGAGCACACACTTCTACAGAGCTGGGAATATTTTGTGGCGTACCTCAGGGATCAATACTCGGACCAAAATTGTTTAACCTCTATCCAAACAACATCTGTAAAATTACAAAAGGATTTAAAGTTAGTATTATTTGCAACTGTGTTTTGTTCAGGAAAGAGCACACACTTCTACAGAGCTGGAAATATTTTGTGGCGTACCTCAGGGATCAATACTCGGACCAAAATTGTTTAACCTCTATCCAAACAACATTTGTAAAGTTACAAAAGGATTTAAAGTTAGTATTATTTGCAACTGTGTTTTGTTCAGGAGAAAGCACACGGACGCCAATACAAATAATCACAGAAGAAATAAACAAAATAAAAAGGATGAGTTGACAATAACAGACTATCTTTGAATCTCAGTAAAACTAAAATAATGTTATTTGGTAACAGTAGAAGAGAACATTAAACAATTAAAAACAGACGGAGGAGATATTGAAAGGGTGAAGAAAAAACAAATGTTTAGGATATCAACCACATGGGCTCAGGAACACTTCAGAAAACCACTGTCAAAAACTACAGTTAGTCATGACGTCTGTAAGTGCAAGTTAAAACTCTACTATGCAAAGCAAAAACCATTTATCAACAACACCCAGAAACGCCGCCGGCTTCACTGGGCTCATCTTTGATGGACTGATACAAAGTGCACAAGTGTTCTGCGGTCTGACGAGTTCACATTTCAAAATTGTTTTTGGAACCTGTGGACGTCGTGAACAAAGAAGAAAAGAACCATCCGGATTGTTCTAGGCGCAAAGTTCAAAAGCCAGCATCTGTGATGGTATGGGGGTGTATTAGTGCCAAAGGCATGGGTAACTTACACATCTGTGAAGGCACCATTCATGCTGAAAAAGGTCCATACAGGTTTTGGAGCAACATATGTTGCCATCCAAGACAACGTTATCATGGACGCCCCTGCTTATTTCAGCGAGACAATGCCTAGCCACGTGTTACAACATACTAAATGCCCCTGTGCTGCCATTATACTCTAAGGTAATTATTATTTGCCCCAAAAAATAAGTTTTTCAGTTCGAATATTAAAAATCTTGTCGTTGCAGTCCATTCAGTTGAATATAAGTTGAAAAGGATTTGCAAATCATTGTATTAGTTTTTTTATTTACAATTCTGGTTTTATGTTGTGTAATTTGAACCAAAAAAAATATTTTTCTTATCACCTTAATGAGCAACATGCAGTATCAGTATTTAGAGAATATGAATTTAAGTAAAAGTTTTATATCCTTAGTGTGTTTTTTTGTTTTGCAGAAGTACCACAATGTTCTTTTTTCTTCTGAATCAATACTTGAACTTTCTCAGGACGATTTGACTCCACATGTTCCAGTGGCTTAATGAGTGTGAGTGCTTTTGTAATTTAAAAAAAGTGTTTCTGGCTCACTTCTCCTGTTGGAAGTCAGGCTATAA
>NC_084635.1:9143446-9165946 GCF_033978795.1 Nerophis ophidion
GAATATAATTAAAAAAATATTAATTTTACAGGAAAAAAATCATGACAAAAGTGGGTCTATAACTAAAAAGTAGTAGGTTTACGGAATAAAGTAATGACAAAAGTGGGAATAAAATTAAAAAGAAGTAGCTTTATGGGAATAAAGTCATGACAAAAGTAGGAGTACAACTAAAAAGTAGTAGTTTTATAGGAATAAAGTAATGACAAAAGTGGGAATATAACTAAAAAGTAGTAGTTTTATAGGAATAAAGTAATGACAAAAGTGGGAATATAACTAAAAAGTAGTAGTTTTACAGGAATTGAGTCATGACGAAAGTGGAAATATAACTAAAAAGTAGTAGGTTTAAGGAATAAGTCATGACAAAAGTGGGAATGTAACTAAAAAGTAGTAGTTTTAGAGGAATTGAGTCATGACGAAAGTGGGAATATAACTAAAAAGTAATAGTTTTATGGGAATAAAGTCAAAACAAAAGTGGGAATATAACTAAGAAGTGGTAGTTTTACGGGAATAAAGTCATTGCAAAGGTGGGAATATAATTAAAAGGTAATAGTTTTACAAGAATTGAGTCATGACAAAAGTGGGAATATAACTAAAAAGTAGTAGGTTAACAGAATAAATTAATGACAAAAGTGGGAATATAACTAAAAAGTAGTAGGTTAACAGAATAAATTAATGACAAAAGTGGGAATATAACTAAAAAGTAGTAGGTTAACAGAATAAATTAATGACAAAAGTGGGAATATAACAAAAATAGTAGTTTTATAGGAGTAAAGTCATGACAAAAGTGGGAATATAACTAAAAAGTAGTAGTTTTACAAGAATAGTCATGACAAAAGTGAGACTATAACTAAAAAGTAGTAATTTTACGGGAATAAATTCATGACAAAAGTGGGAATATAATTAAAAAATTATTAATTTTACAGGAAAAAAATCATGACAAAAGTGGGTCTATGACTAAAAAGTAGTAGGTTTACGGAATAAAGTAATGACGAAAGTGGGAATAAAATTAAAAAGAAGTAGCTTTATGGGAATAAAGTCATGACAAAAGTAGGAGTACAACTAAAAAGTAGTAGTTTTATAGGAATAAAGTAATGACAAAAGTGGGAATATAACCAAAAAGTAGTAGTTTTACAAGAATAGTCATGACAAAAGTGGGACTATAACTAAAAAGTAGTAGTTTCACAGGAATAAAGTCATGACAAAAGTGGGAATATAACTAAAAAAAAAGTAGTAGTTTTACAGGAATAAAGTCATGACAAAAGTGGGAATATAACTAAAAAAGTAGGAGTTTACAAGAATTGAATCATGAAAAAAGTGGGAATATACCTAAAAAGTAGAAGGTTTACGGAATAAAGTAATGACAAAAGTGGGAATACAACTAAAAAGTAGTAGTTTTACAGGAATTGAGTCATGACAAAAGTGGGAATATAAATAAAATGTAGCAGTTTTACGGGAATAAATTCATGACAAAAGTGGGAATATAACTAAAAAAGTAGTTTTACAGGAATAAAGTCATGACAAAAGTGGGAATATAACTAAAAAAGTAGTAGTTTTACGGGAATAAAGTCAAGACATACAAGAATAAAGTCATGGCAAAGGTGGGAATATAACTAAAAAGTAGCAGTTTTACAGGAATTGAGTCATGACTAAAGTGTGAATTTAACTAAAAAGTAGGTTTACGGAATAAAGTCATGACAAAAGTGAGAATACAACTAAAAAGAAATAGTTTTTCGAGAATAAAGTCATGAGAAAAGTGGGAATATAACTAAAAAGTAGTAGTTTTACAGGAATAAAGTCATGACAAAAGTGGGAATATAACTAAAAAGTAGTAGGTTTTCGGAATAAAGTCATGACAAAAGTGGGAATATAACTAAAAATCAGTAGTTTTAAGATCATGAAGTCATGACAAAAGTGGGAATATAACAAAAATAATAGTTTTACAGGAGTAAAGTCATGACAAAAGAGGGAATACAACTAAAAAGTAGTAGTTTTACTGGAATAAAGTCAAGACATACAAGAATAAAGTCATGAGAAAAGTGGGAATATAACTAAAAAGTAGTAGTTTTACAGGAATTGAGTCATGACAAAAGTGGGAATAGAACTAAAAAGTAGTAGGTTTACAGAATGAAGTAATGACAAAAGTGGGAATATAACTAAAAAGTAGTACTTTTACAGGAATTGAGTCATGACAAAAGTGGGAATATAACTAAAAAGTAGTAGGTTTACAGAATAAAGACATGACAAAAGCGGGAATATAACTAAAAAAGTAGTAGTTTTACGGGAATAAAGTAATGACAAAAGTGGGAATATAACTAAAAATCAGTAGTTTTAAGATCATGAAGTCATGACAAAAGTGGGAATATAACAAAAATAATAGTTTTACAGGAGTAAAGTCATGACAAAAGAGGGAATACAACTAAAAAGTAGTAGTTTTACTGGAATAAAGTCAAGACATACAAGAATAAAGTCTTGAAAAAGTGGGAATACTAAAAAGTAGTAGGTTTACGGAATAAAGTAATGACAAAAGTGAGAATATGACTAAAAAGTAGTAGTTTTACGGGAATAAAATGACAAAAGTGGGAATGTAACTAAAAAGTAGTTTTACAGGAATAAAGTCATGACAAAAGTGGGAATATAAATAAAAAGTAGTTTTACGGGAATATAGTCATGACAAAAGTGGGAATATAACTAAAAAGTAGTAGTTTTACAGGAATTGAATCATGAAAAAAGTGGGAACATAACTAAAAAGTAGAAGGTTTACGAAATAAAGTAATGACAAAAGTGGGAATATAACTAAAAAGTAGTAGTTTTACAGGAATTGTGTCATGACAAAAGTGGGAATATAACTAAAGTAGTTTTACGGGAATAAAGTAATGACAAAAGTGGGAATATAACTAAAAAGTAGTAGTTTTACAGGAATTGTGTCATGACAAAAGTGGGAATATAACTAAAGTAGTTTTACGGGAATAAAGTCATGACAAAAGTGGGAATATAACTAAAAAAGTAGTTTTACAGGAATAAAGTCATGACAAAAGTGGGAATATAACTAAAAAAGTAGTTTTACAGGAATAAAGTCATGACAAAAGTGGGAATATAACTAAAAAAGTAGTTTTACAGGAATAAAGTCATGACAAAAGTGGGAATATAACAAAAATAAGTTTTACAGGAGTAAAGTCATGACAAAAGAGGGAATACAACTAAAAAAGTAGTAGTTTAACTGGAATAAAGTCAAGACATACAAGAATAAAGTCATGAAAAAGTGGGAATATAACTAAAAAGTAGTAGTTTTACGGGAATAAAATAGACAAAAGTGGGAATATAACTAAAAAGTAGTAGTTTTACGGGAATAAAGTCATGACAAAAGTGGGAATATGACTAAAAAGTAGTAGTTTTATGGGAATAAAGACTGTTTCTATGAACATTTGGGAAATAACGGGCCGCTCTCAGGAGCTCAGGGATTTCCAGCATGGAACTGTCCTAGGATGCCACCTGTGCAACTAATCCAGTCGTGAAATTTCCCCGCTCCTAAATATTCTGGATTACGAGGTTGCCAGGAGACCGGTGCATTTCGGACTGAATTGTGTCAAGTGTGAAATTTGGTGGAGGAGGAATTATAATGTGGGGTTGTTTTTCCCCAGGAATTGGGCTTGGACACTTCGTTCTAGAGAAAGGAACGTTGAATGCTCCAGGATACCAAAACATTTTGGACAATTCCATGCTCCCAACTTTGTGGGGACGGTTTGGAGCGGGCACCTGCCTCTTCCAAAAAGCAAGGTCCATAAAGACGGACGACTATGTCTAGTATGGATGAGCTTGACTGGCCTGCACAGAGTCCTGACCTGAATCCCATAGAACACATTTGGGATGAATTAGAACGGGGACTGAGAGCCAGACCTTCTCGACCAACATCAGTGTGTTAACTCAACAATACGCTTTTGGGAAGAGTGGTCGAAAATCCCTCTAAATGCTCCGCAACCTTGTGGACAGCCTTCCCAGAAGAGTTAAAGCTGTATTAGCTGCTAAAGGACTCATATGTGAGTCAAGGCAGGTGGCCACATACTTTTGGCGATATGGTGTATTTAGGGACCTCAAAATGACATACACCCCATCTCACCCGCGCAACAGGTGCGTCACACCCACAAAGAGAAATAAAGCGATCTTACCGTTTGTCCGATCAAGCTTTTGGTACTTTTTTGCCACAAATCTGAGTTATCTTCAAGGATAGTAAACCTTCTTCGTCACTCTGCGCTGCGGTGGCGTCTTATGACGTATTCCCTCCTTGATTAGACGCAGCTGTCTAATTACCGGGATCGCGCACCAGCAGGTGAGACGGGAGCGCGCCGCGCTCTTCATGCGCGTGAACGTGATAGATCGGATCTGATTTTATAAACACTCTGGCGGAACTAATGCCGGATTATATACAGCAGGGGTCACCAACCTTTTTGAAACTAAGAGTTACTTCTTGGGTACTGATTAATGCGAAGGGCTACCAGTTTGATACACACTTAAATAAATTGCCAGAAATAGCCAATTTGCTCAATTTGCCTTTAATAAATAAATGTTTATATATAAAAAAATGGGTATTTCTGTCTGTCATTCCGTCGTACAATTTTTTTACTTCTACGGAATGTTTTTTGTAGAGAATAAATGATGAGAAAAACACTAAATTGAACGGTTTAAAAGAGGAGAAAACAGGAAAAAAATGAAAATTAAATTTTTAAACATAGTTTATCTTCAATTTCGACTCTTTAAAATTCAAAATTCAACCGAAAAAAAAATGAATAGAAAAACTAGCTAATTCGAATCTTTTTTGAAAAAAAAAAAAAAAAAATTATGGAACATCATTAGTAATTTTTCCTGATTAAGATTAATTTTAGAATTTTTATGACATGTTTTAAATAGGTTATAATCCAATCTGCACTTTGTTAGAATATATAACAAATTGGACTAAGCTATATTTCTAACAAAGACTAATCATTATTTCTTCTAGATTTTCCAGAACAAATCATTTAAAAGAAATTCAAAAGACTTTGATATAAGATTTACATTTGATTCTACAGATTTTCTAGATTTGCCAGAATATTTTTTGGAATTTTAATCATAATAACTTTGAAAAAATATTTCACAAATATTCTTCGTCGAAAAAACAGATGCTAAAATGAAGAATTAAATTAAAATGTATTTATTATTCTGTATAATAATAATTAAAAAAAAAACTTGAACATTCATTTAAATTGTCAGGAAAGAAGAGGAAGGAATTTAAAAGGGAACAGGGTATATGTGTTTAAAACTCCTAAAATCATTTTTAAAGTTGTATTTTTTCTCTAAAATTGTCTTTCTGAAAGTTATAAGAAGCAAAGTAAAAAAATAAACTAATTTATCAAAACAAGTGAAGACCAAGTCTTTAAAATATTTTCTTGGATTTTCAAATTCTATTTGAGTTTTGTCTCTCTTAGAATTAAAAATGTCGAGCAAAATAAGACCAGCTTGCTAGTAAATAAATAAAATGTAAAAAATAGAGGCAGCTCACTGGTAAGTGCTGCTATTTGAGCTATTTTTAGAACAGGCCAGCGGGCGACTCATCTGGTCCTTACCAGGGTGACCCCTGATATACTTCTTACCTGGGGTTGCCAAGGTGAATATAGTGCGGATGTGCTATACAATAAAATATATATATATATATTTTTTAAATGGGGTTTGGCTGGTTGCCGAGTCGCCGCGGTTGCGAGCTCGCGCATCAGCTGACGAGACAGCTGTTCGCCGCTACAATCAGGATAAGGTAAACATCTGTTCAGTATTTTAACATAAAGGTGTTTGATTGTGAGGTATTAAAAGCCTCAAAATGCAACGAGTCCATTAGACCAGTGGTTCTCAACCTTTTTGTCGCTGCGGACCGGTCAACACTTGATAATTTGTCCCGCGGCCCGGCGGGACAAATTTTTAGAATAAATTCCTTATTTATTAGAAAAAAAAAAAAAAAAAAGTGGTCATGAAAAAGGGAGGTTTTTGGGGTTGGTGCACTAATTGTAAGTGTATTTTGTGGTTTTTATGTTGATTTAGTAAAAAAAAAAATATATATATATATATATGTATATATATATAATCAAAAATTTGAATCGAGCCGCGGCCCGGTGGTTGGGGACCACTGCATTAGACCAGTGGTTCTCAAATGGGGGTATGCGTACCCCTGGGGGTACTTGAAGGTATGCCAAGGGGTACGTGATTTTTTTTTTTTTAATATTCTAAAAAATAGCATTGATTAAAAAATCCTTTATAAATACATTTATTGAATGATACTTCAACAAAATATAAATGTACAGTAAGTTCATAAACAGTGAAAAGAAATGCAACAATGCAATATTCAGTGTTGACAGCTAAATTTATTGTGGACATGTTCCATAAATATTGATTATGAACGACTCTAGCTGTCACCGTGTGGGTTGCATGGACCATTTAGGAAGGACATCGCTGAGCAGGATTGATTCTTGTTTATTATTTCAATGAACAATGCTTCGGCGTCGATCGGGTCGCTTTTCAGCGCCGCCTCCTCCATTGCTCGTCTTCACCTGGGGCTTATTCTCTGATTGCTCGCATTGTTTTGGTTTCTTCTTTCGTGCAGACACTCCACCTCTCCTTTTTCCGCTCTTTCCTCCTTTTCCGCTCTTAAAGGGGAACATTATCACCAAACCTATGCAAGCGTCAATATATACCTTGATGTTGCAGAAAAAAGACCATTTATTTTTTCAACCGATTTCCGAACTCTAAATGGGTGAATTTTGGCAAATTAAACGCCTTTCTGTTTATCGGTCTTATAGTGATGATGTCAGAACGTGACGTCACCGAGGTAACAAACCCGCCATTTTCATTTTCACATTACAAACACCGGGCTCTGTTATTTTCCGTTTTTTCGACTATTTTTTGGAACCTTGGAGACATCATGCCTTGTCGGTGTGTTGTCGGAGGGTGTAACAACACTAACAGGGAGGGATTCAAGTTGCACCACTGGCCCGAAGATGCGAAAGTGGCAAGAAATCTGCCGCCAGACCCCATTGAATGTGCACATTTTACCGGCGATGCTAAGACAGACATGGCACAGAGATGTATGGATAACCTGCAGATGCATTTGCAACGATAAAGTCAATGAAATCACAAAGGTGAGTTTTGTTGATGTTGTTGACTTACGTGCTAATCAGACATATTTGGTCGCAGCATGACTGCCATCTAATCGATGGTAACATGCTACGTTAATCAATGCTAACATGCTATTTACGCTAGCTGTATGTACATTTGAAACTAGATACCCACATTTAATGCGAAACAAACACTTACCAATCGACATATTTAAGTTGCTACAGTGTCACAAGATATGAAAGTCCTGATCGTTTGGTCCGCACATTTTACCGGCGATGCTAATAAGGCAGCCATGCTATGGGCCACTTCAATAGGTACACCCATGCAATGGCCGAATAGCGTCAATAGCTATCCGCTCAATAGCTTCAGTTTCTTCTTCAATTTCGCTTTCGCTATCTGCCTCCATACTCCGACCATCTGTTTCAATACATGCGTAATCTGTTGAATCGCTTAAACCGCTGAAATCCGAGTCTGAATCCAAGCTAATGTCGCTATATTGTTTGTATTGGCAGCCCTGTATGACGTCACAGGGAAATGGACAGTGGCATCGCAAATAGCGAAAATCAAGATCTTTAAAGCTTTTTTTAGGGATAGTCTGGGAGGTGTAAAATTTTGAAAAAAACTTTGAAAAATAAAACGAGCCACTGGGAACTGATTTTTATTGTTTTTAACCCTTTTTAAATTGTGATAATGTTCCCCTTTAAAGGCTGCGAGTAGATAGGCAGATTGAGCACCGGTGTGTGTGTCACGCACCTGACTGTGATTGTTGCAGCGTCGCTCCAGTTACGTCCCGCCACTTTGTTCCGCTGCATAGTCCGCCTCCTGGCCGCCATCTTGAGCCGGGCCAAAACGAGTCCCGCCCTGCCGTCGGCCCGTCGGCTCCGTCTCTCCACATTGATGTTAAAGATTTCTTTGTTTGTGAAGAAATGTTTAGAATTAAGTTGATGAATCCATTACAATCCCCAAAGAGGGCACTTTAAGTTGATGATTACTTCTATGTGTAGAAATCTTTATTTATAATTTAATCACTTGTTTAATTTTTCAACAAGTTTTTAGTTATTCATATATATTTTTTTCCAAATAGTTCAAGAAAGACCACTACAAATGAGCAATATTTTGCACTGTTATACAATTTAATAAATCAGAAACGGATGACATAGTGCTGTATTTTTACTTCTTTATCTCTTTTTTTTTTCAACCAAAAATGCTTTGCTCTGATTAGTGAATTATATTTATATAGCGCTTTTCTCGAGTGACTCAAAGCGCTTTACATAGTGAAACCCAATATCTAAGTTACATTTAAACCAGTGTGGGTGGCACTGGGAGCAGGTGGGTAAAGTGTTCTTGCCCAAGGACACAACGGCAGTGACTAGGATGGCGGAAGCGGGAATCGAACCTGCAACCCTCAAGTTGCTGGCACGGCCCACTCTACCAACTGAGCTATGCCGGGATACTTGATTTAAAAAAATGTTCACAGGGGGTACATCACTGAAAAAAGCTTGAGAACCACTGCTCTACCACACTGCAAAAAGTCAGTGTTCAAAAACAAGAAAAAATGAGGGGTATTTTATTTCAACTAAGCAAAAATTATCTGCCAATAGAACAAGAAAATTTGGCTTGTCAAGACTTTCCAAAACAAGTAAAATTAGCTAACCTCAAAGAACCCAAAAATACCTTTTAAAATCATATATTCTCACTAATAAATAAAAATAAATAAATAAAAGTGCACTTTTCTTGGTAGAAAAAAATATGTTGAAAAATATTCTTAAATTAGAGTAAATGCTAGTACCCTTATCTTTATCCATCCATCCAAAAAGTGTTTAGTTATTTTTATATCTTTTTTTCAAATAGTTTCAAGAAAGACCACTACAAATGAGCAATATTTTGCACTGTGTTATACAATTTAATAAAATCAGAATCTGATGACATAGTGCTGTATTTTACTTCTTTATCCCTTTTTTTTCAGCCAAAAATGCTTTTGCTCTGATCAGGGGGTACTTGAATTAAAAAGTGTTCACAGGGGGTACATCACTGAAAAAAGGTTGACAACCACTGCTCTACTACACTGCAAAAAGTCAGTGTTCAAAAACAAGAAAAAAATGAGGGGTATTTTATTTCAACTAAGCAAAATTATCTGCCAAATAGAACAAGAAAATTTGGCTTGTCAAGACTTTCCAAAACAAGTAAAATTAGCTAACCTCAAAGAACCCAAAAATGCATTTAAAATCATATATTCTCACTAATAAATAAAAATAAATAAATAAAAGTGAATTTTTTCTTGGTAGAAAAAAATAGACCTTTTTGCTCAATATGTTGAAAAATATTCTTAAATTAAGTAACTGCTAGTATCATTATCTTTATCCATCTATCCAAAAAGTGTTTAGTTATTTTTATATCTTTTTTTCAAATTGTTCAAGAAAGACCACTACAAATGAACAATATTTTGCACTGTTATACAATTTAATAAATCAGAATCTGATGACATAGTGCTGTATTTTACTCCTTTATCCCTTTTTTTTTCAACCAAAAATGCTTTGCTCTGATTAGGGGGTACTTGAATTAAAAAAATGTTCACAGGGGGTACTTCACTGAAAAAAGGTTGACAACCACTGCTCTATCACACTGCAAAAAGTCAGTGTTCGAAAACAAGAAAAAAATTAGGGGTATTTTATTTCAACTAAGCAAAATTATCTGCCAATAGAACAAGAACATTTGGCTTGTCAAGACTTTCCAAAACAAGTAAAATTAGCTAACCTCAAAGAACTCAAAAATACCTTTAAAATCATATATTCTCACTAATAAATACAAATAAATAAATAAAAGTGCACTTTTCTTGGTAGAAAAAAATATGTTGAAAAATATTCTTAAATTAAGTAAATGCTAGTACCATTATCTTTATCCATCTATCCAAAAAGTGTTTAGTTATTTTTATATCTTTTTTTCCAAATAGTTCAAGAAAGACCACTACAAATGAGCAATATTTTGCACTGTTATACAATTTAATAAATCAGAAACTGATGACATAGTGCTGTATTTTACTTATTTATCCCTTTTTTTTCAACCAAAAATGCTTAGCTCTGATTAGGGGGTACTTGAATTAAAAAAGTGTTCACAGGGGGTACATCACTAAAATAAGGTTGAGAACCACTGCATCAGACCCACAACAACAATACGGACATTACACAAGGGTTAACACGTTTCAAACAACTAGCATTAAAGCATTCATTGTAATTATTTCTGCTTTAAAAAATAAAAAGTGAGTGTAACTTTTATTGGTGTATTGAAGGAACACGTAAAGTCAAGCCACAGGAAGTAATAAGAACTCCATCAGTGTCCAAGGCTTTTAGTGGCATGTCAGTAAAAGATGATTACCATTCGCCACATGGATGATTGTGCAGAAGGCTTTTCCCTAAGTGATGCTAACCACCGATGGTTTTATTTTTGTAAAATTCTTTACATCCCCCACATGTGTTGTCAGTGTCATGATCCGTGGTCCGGATCTTTGTTTTTGTGCTATTTTCTGCTAGTTTGGACTCCCTTTGTTGTTTGTGCACCTGGTGAGTTAGTTTGGTCACCATGGTAACGTATTCATTTCACCTGCTGCGGGTTCCGGACGCACACCTGTTTTTAGATTAGATTAGATTAGATTAGATTAGATAGTACTTTATTTATTCCGTCAGGAGAGTTCCTTCAGGAAAATTACAATTTTCAGCACAATCCCATTCAAGATCAGACAAACATTACAGGGAGACAGAACAGGATCGCTGACGGGTCTGCCGGCTTCCAGCGCCCCTTATAAAAAAGATGACATACAGGTAAACAGGTAAATTACTTATTTAAGCTAGCCTTGGTCCCTTGTTTGCGGTATGGCCTGTTCTAAAAATAGCTCAAATAGCAGCACTTACCAGTGAGCTGCCTCTATTTTTTTTAAATGTATTTATATACTAGCAAGCTGGTCTGGGTTTGCTCGACATTTTATGTTAATTTATGTTTTTTATTGTAAAGAATAATAAATACAATATAATTCAATTCTTCATTTTAGCTTCTGTTTTTTTCGACAAAGAATATTTGTGAAATATTTCTGCAAACTCATTATGATTAAAATTCCAAAAAAATATTCTGGCAAATCTACAAAATCTGTAGAATCAAATTTAAAACTCATTTCAAAGTATTTTGAATTTCTTTTAAAATGTTTGTTCTGGAAAATCTAGAAGAAATAATGATTTGTCTTTGTTAGAAATATAGCTTGGTGCAATTTGTTATATATTCTAACAAAGTGCAGATTGGATTTTAACCTATTTAAAACATGTCATCAAAATTCTAAAATTAATCTTAATCAGGAAAAATGACTAATGATGTTCCATAAATTCTTTTTTTTATTTTTTAAAAAAGATTCGAATTAGCTAGTTTTTCTCTTCATTTTTTTTTCAGTTGAATTTTAAAGAGTCGAAATTGAAGACAAAATATGTATCAAATTTTTAAATTTTTTTTTTCGTGTTTTCTCCTCTTTAAATAGTTAAATTAAGTGTTTTGTTCATCATTTATTCTCTACAAAAAACCTTCTGTAAAAGGAAAAAAAATGTACGACGGAATGACAGACAGAAATACCCATTTATATATATATATATATATATATATATATATATATATAGATGTATTTATTAAAGGTAAATTGAGCAAATTGGCTATTTCTGGCAATTTATTTAAGTGTGTATCAAACTGGTAGCCCTTCACTTTAATCAGTACCCAAAAAGGTTGGTGACCCTTGACTTAGTGTACATACTTCCAGCATGTATAGAAAACGGCACACTGGGTCCCCATTAACTGCAGTGTAAGATGGCTCTTACTTGCAGTTTTTGACTATTTAGAATAAACAGAAAAAGGTGTGTTCTTGTCTCACATAGGGATTGTAGACATGGGGCAAAAGTTCAAATAGTGTTTCATTGTTTTTGAATTTTGAACATTTTTTAATTCACTTCTTTGAACAAAAACACTTTTTGTCAGGTTGAATAAAAACTCCACCAAAAAATTTTTTTTTTTTAAATTTTTTATTAAATTGAACTTCTGTCTTCCATCCATTTAAAACCCGGGAGCAGATTATCTTTCCAATAACTGTGGAGATAGACGACCCTCATGAGATTAATAGAATACACTTCCAGTGACGATGTATAACCTCAAGACGTGGGTACAGAATAAATGTTACAAATTTGACTTACCACCAAATACTACCTGTTTTTTTTTTTCTTCTTGTAAGTCATAATAAACTTTTAGAACAATCCTTAGAAACTCTTAATTTTTTTGGTTAAATTACATCAAAAAATATACTTGCTGAATACGTTATCTACTCTCGAGGTTATATAATGTGCTCAATTCCCACAGCCGTGAAAAGCGTTGCTTATGTGCAGTAGCGTATTATACAAAGGTAATCATGGAACACATGTAAAAAGAATAAAAATACATTTAGCAGTACATGTCAAAAACATCTACTGACACCGGAAATATGGCAGGAAATATCTCACACTGTAGTACTCTTATTTGTCTTCTTCGGCGTGTTAACGTGCACAATTTCCGTGTAACCTAATTAAGGGAAATGTTCGTTTTAATGCAGCCCGATAAAGTAATAAAGTGGGGGGAAATACCGAATGTTCAATATGGACGAGCAGATTACTTGTATGTGGTTTCTTTCAAATATTTTTTACAAATTCTTCTGACAAAAAGAATAAAAAATGGGAGTTGAACACCTAATACCTCAATAATAATATCTATTACAGTCAGGCTTCTGTCTAAGCAAGGGGTGTCCAAAGTGTGGCCCTCAGGTCATTTTTTTAAAAGCATATTTTAAGAATACAATTGAAAAGAATTAAAAACATAAAAAGTGGTATAAAAGAGCAAACAGGTGAAATGTAACAAGAAATTGTTGTAATCTTTACTCTTATAACACAAAGCTTCTTTCTTTAAAAGATAATAATGAATCAAAATCAATGTCATTTTGAATTATTGACCTATTCAAGGCTTCGATTACGTCACATTAAATATTCCACTTTGAGATATTTTTTTGGGAAAATGTTGCATATTTTGTGTTCCATCCATCCATCCATCTTCTTCCGCTTATCCGAGGTCGGGTCGCGGGGGCAACAGCCTAAGCAGGGAAACCCAGACTTCCCTTTCCCCAGCCACTTCGTCTAGCTCTTCCCGGGGGATCCCGAGGCGTTCCCAGGCCAGCCGGGAGACATAGTCTTCCCAACTTGTCCTGGGTCTTCCCCGTGGCCTCCTACCGGTTGGACGTGCCCTAAACACCTCCCTAGGGAGGCGTTCGGGTGGCATCCTGACCAGATGCCCGAACCACCTCATCTGGTTCTACTCGATGTGGATTTAACTTGCACTCACAGAACTGGGAACTGATTTTTATTGTTTTTTATATGTGTTTTGCCATATAAAAAACTGAGCTGTTTTTTTTTTTAGAGAAGGGGCTAAAACAAACAAACAAAACATAAACAACAATAACACTTAAAATTGACGGATGTATCTGAAGCTGATCTCGAGATTATTGTGCTAAAAGTAAGCAGTAAAAAAAAAAAGTATAATTTTTTGACACTTTAATAAGTAGGACACTACTTATTGGATCCCCAATTATTTTAGTGTCAGTGCTCAAAAAATAATATTAGTGACTTATATTTATATAGCGCTTTTTCTCTAGTGACTCAAAGCGCTTTACATAGTGAAAGCCAATATCTAAGTTACATTTAAACCAGTGTGGGTGGCACTGGGAGCAGGTGGGTAAAGTGTCTTGCCCAAGGACACAACGGCAACTAGGATGGCGGAAGCGGGGATCGAACCTGCAACCCTCAAGTTGCTGGCACGGCCACTCTACCAACCAAGCTATACCGCTATAATGAATCAAAATCCAAAATTAAGGCTCCAATTATTATATAATCTCAAATATTCCACCTAAAAAAGTTACTGGGTGAAAATATTGCATATTTTGTGTTTTTTCAATTTTTTTTTCTAATGTTGATCTAGAGATTTAAAGGGGAACATTATCACCAGACCTATGCAAGCGTCAATATATTCCTTGATGTTGCAGAAAAAAGACCATATATTTTTTTAACCGATTTCCGAACTCTAAATGGGTGAATTTTGGCAAATTAAACGCCTTTCTGTTTAGCCCTCTTGAAGCGATGACGTCAGAACGTGACGTTGCGTAGGTAAGAAAGCCGCCGTTTTCATTTTCTTAAACACATTACAAACACCGGGTCTCAGCTCTGTTAGTTTCCGTTTTTTTCGACTATTTTTCGGAAGCTTGGAGACATCATGCCTCGTCGGTGTGTTGTCGGAGAGGGAGGGATTCAAGTTGCACCACTGGCAAGAAATCTGCTGCCAGACCCCCATTGAATTTGCCAGAGTGTCTTGACCGGCGATGCTAAGACAGACATGGCACAGAGATGTATGGATAACCTGCAGATGCATTTGCAACGATAAAGTCAACGAAATCACAAAGGTGAGTTTTGTTGATGTTCTTGACTTATGTGCTAATCAGACTAATTTGGTCGCGGCATGACTGCCAGCTAATCGATGCTAACATGCTATTTAGGCTATAGCTGTATGTGCATTTGAAACTATATTACGTTTCCTTCCACCCACATTTAATGCGAAAAAAAAACACTTACCAATCAACGGATTTAAGTTGATCCAGTGTCACAAGATGCGAAAGTCCTGATCGTTTGGTCCGCACATTTTTACCGGCGATGCTAACGCAGCTATTCGGCCATGCTATGGCTATGAATAGCGTCAATAGCTATTCGCTCAATAGCTTCAGTTTCTTCTTCAATACTTTCATACTCCAACCATCCGTTTCAATACATGCGTAATCTGTTGAATCGCTTAAGTCGCTGAAATCCGAGCTAATGTCGCTTTATCTTGCTGTGCTATTCGCCATTTTTTGTTTACATTGGCAGCACTGTATGACGTCACAGGAAAATGGACAGTAGTTTTGAGACAGCGAAAATAAGGTACTTTAAAGCTCTTTTTAGGGATATTCCGGGACCGGTAAAATTTAGAAAAAAACACTGGGAACTGATTTTTACTGTTTTTAACCAATTTTAAGCAATTGTGATAATGTTCCCCTTTAAAACTTGCATAATAATAAAAATTATAATACTCAATAATGACACATTTTTAATATTTTTTTTGATCAAAACCCTTTGGGGTCCCCGGGATTATAACTAAATTGAGGCCTAAATGTATATTTTTTATACATATATTGTATTGGTTTTTGAAATAAAAATTATGAAAATGGCCTCCGCTTGCTTTGATTTTTCAGTGTGCGGCCCTCAGTGGAAATAGTTTGGACACCCCTGGTCTAACCAATGCCTTCTGTAAAACAAATGGGATTTATTCCTTTTTAATCTACATGAAATAAGTTAACAGATAGTACACCCAATTAAAATTATATGGTTTTACTCGCAAATCAATAATTCATACATGTGATATACTTGCTTTTTTAAATAGTATGCCTGCAGCACTACTCGTCATTTCTTGTGATCGGACCGAAGGGCACAATAAAACTGTTCATTTCATGTTCAATCAAACAACTTTTTTTTTTTTTTCTTTTTAAGATATTGTGCTTTGTGAATCTGACACATTCCTAAAGGGACTGTTTGCAACATTTACGCTGGATTCAATAACATTCCCATGTAATTTAAGCATCATACTCCGCATTATATACGGCTTTCAACAAATAACGACAGAAACAACGCCTGCACGTAACGTATCCCAGGTCGGGTCGCGGGGGCAGCAGCCTAAGCAGGGAAGCCCAGACTTTCAAATCCCCATCCACTTCGCCCAGCTCCTCCCGTGGGATACCGAGGCGTTCCCAGACCATAGTCTTCTCAACGTGACCTGGGTCTTCCCCGTGGCCTCCTACCGGACAAACATGCTAAACATCCGGACCAGATGCCCAAACCACCTCATCTGGCTCCTCGATGTGGAGGAGCAGCGGTTTTACTTCGAGCTTCTACCGGATGAAAGAGCTTCTCACCCATGATCTTGTCCTTTCGGTCATAACCCAAAGCTCTTGACCATAGGTAAGCATGGAAACGTAGCTCGACCGGTAAAATTAGAGCTTTGCCTTCCGGCTCAGCTCCTTCTTCACTACAACGGATGGATACAGCGTCCGCATTACTGAAAACGCCGCACCAATCCGCCTGTCGATCTCACCATCCACTCTTCCTTCACTCGTGAACAAGACTAGGAGGTACTTCAACTCCTCCACTTGGGGCAAAATCTCTTCCCCAACCCGGAGATGGCACTCCGCCCTAGAACCATGGACTCGGAGGTGCTTATTCCCATCCCAGTCGCTTCAAACTCGGCTGCGAACCGATCCAATGAGAGCATTATATACGGCTTTCAACAAATAACGACAGAAACAACGCCTGTACGGAACTGGTCAATCCATCCATCCATCCATCCATCCATCTTCCTACGCATATCCCAGGTCGGGTCGCGGGGGCAGCAGCCTAAGCAGGGAAGCCCAGACTTTCAACTCCCCATCCACTTCGCCCAGCTCCTGCCGTGGGATACCGAGGCGTTCCCAGACCTGCCGGGAGACATAATCTTCTCAACGTGACCTGGGTCTTCCCCGTGCTAAACATCCGGACCAGATGCCCAAACCACCTCATCTGGCTCCTCGATGTGGAGGAGCAGCGGTTTTACTTCGAGCTCCTACCGGATGACAGAGCTTCTCACCCATGATCTTGTCCTTTCGGTCATAACCCAAAGCTCTTGACCATAGGTAAGCATGGAAACGTAGCTCGACCGGTAAAATGAGAGCTTTGCCTTCCGGCTCAGCTCCTTCTTCACTACAACGGATGGATACAGCGTCCGCATTACTGAAGACGCCGCACCAATCCGCCTGTCGATCTCACGATTAACTCTTCCTTCACTCGTGAACAAGACTAGGAGGTACTTAAACTCCTCCACTTGGGGCAAAATCTCTTCCCCAACCCGGAGATGGCACTCCGCCCTAGAACCATGGACTCGGAGGTGCTTATTCCCATCCCAGTCGCTTCAAACTCGGCTGCGAACCGATCCAACGAGAGCATTATATACGGCTTTCAACAAATAACGACAGAAACAACGCCTGTACGGAACTGGTCAATCCATCCATCCATCCATCCATCCATCTTCCTACGCATATCCCAGGTCGGGTCGCGGGGGCAGCAGCCTAAGCAGGGAAGCCCAGACTTTCAACTCCCCATCCACTTCGCCCAGCTCCTGCCGTGGGATACCGAGGCGTTCCCAGACCTGCCGGGAGACATAGTCTTCTCAACGTGACCTGGGTCTTCCCCGTGCTAAACATCCGGACCAGATGCCCAAACCACCTCGTCTGGCTCTTCGATGTGGAGGAGCAGCGGTTTTACTTCGAGCTCCTACCGGATGAAAGAGCTTCTCACCCATGATCTTGTCCTTTCGGTCATAACCCAAAGCTCATGACCATAGGTAAGCATGGAAACGTAGGTCGACCGGTAAATTGAGAGCTTTGCCTTCCGGCTCAGCTCCTTCTTCACTACAACGGATGGATACAGCGTCCGCATTACTGAAGACGCCGCACCAATCCGCCTGTCGATCTCACGATCCACTCTTCCTTCACTCGTGAACAAGACTACGAGGTACTTCAACTCCTCCACTTGGGGCAAAATCTCTTCCCCAACCCGGAGATGGCACTCCACCCTAGAACCATGGACTCGGAGGTGCTTATTCCCATCCCAGTCGCTTCAAACTCGGCTGCGAACCGATCCAATGAGAGCTGAAGATCCATCAGGATTTTATTATTTGCAAAAAACCAGAGACCTAACCCTGCAGCCACCAAACTGGATCCCTTCAACGCCTTGACTGCGGCTAGAAATTCTGTCCATAAAGGTTTTGAACAGAATCAGGGACAAAGGACAGCCTTGTCGGAGTCCAAGTCTCACTGGGAACGGGTCCGACTAGGTAATTGCTAGTTTGTGTGCTTTTAAGTGTCTTTCATCCTTTTTTACAGCCTTTTTCTCGTTTTGGTAGCTCAATAGGAGTCCACAGAAAGTAATGAACACGCCATGGTGTGGTTTGAAATACTCAGAACATTTCCACAGCCTTGGTGATACTAATCACCCCCTACCTCACTCTACCTTCCCCTAGACGCTAATAAGATTAACCGAAAAGGAAAAGTGGATTTTATTTATTTTTTTATTCCAAATCATTGTAGCGACTTGGCTGTTAAAGTTAAAGAGTTTTAGGAATTCAAACCGAGACCGCACCACAGGGCTACTGACAAAAGTGTGTGTGTGTCCGCAGGGTGGCTGAAAACGAGGTTAGTTATTGGTTTTTGGCTTTTGTTGTTAAATAGAAAGTTGATGCATCACCCTCCTTGTTAAGTTTGTTTGATACACAGGGCTGGGTCGATAAAACGATATCAATAATAGAGCGATTGACATGTAATTGATATAAATAATATTGCACCATCCTGTTGTCTCGCGGTTAACCCTTTGCATGGAGTGAGAAGAGACGGTAAAAATGTGTGCTGCAGAGAGCGAAGAAATTGTCGATAAAACGGAAAAAATTGACCTCAACAGTTTGGCAGTATTTCATATTTTTTCCAAACAGACCGTAGTCTTTGGCCGCGCTTACCCTCTTTTTTTTCAACCCCCGTTTGACATTTCGACATTTTAGCTAAAAATAGATTTACAAAAATATTCATTTTCTGACATTTTCGAGTTTTGTCGGCACTTCTGATGAAGTTTTGAGACATCTCCTACAACTACACACCAGTAATGTGCTGCAGAAGAGAGTCCGTTTTTTTAATTTTTGCGTAACGACATTTTAGCGAAAACATTTTTTAAAAAAAATATGCATTTTCAGCCATTTTTGGGTTTGGTCGAGACTCCTGATGAGGTTTTTGGGAAATTTCCTACAGCTACAGCACCAGTATTGTGCTGCTGAAGAGAGTCCGTTTTTTGAATTTTTGCGTAACGACATTTTAGCGAAAACATTTTTTTTTTAAAATATGCATTTTCAGCCATTTTTGGGTTTGGTCGGCACTCCTGATGAGGTTTTTGGGAAATTTCCTACAGCTACAGCACCAGTATTGTGCTGCTGAAGAGAGTCCGTTTTTTGAAATTTTGCATAAGGGTCCCTAGCAAAACATTTTTTTCAGAAAATATGCATTTTCTGCCATTTTCTGGTTTAGTCAGCAATCGTGATGAGGTTTTGAGAAATTTCCTACAACTACAGCACAAGAATTGTGATGCTGAAACAAGTCAGTTTTTTGAATTTTTGCATAAGGGTCCCTCCTTACGACATTTTTGCGAATTTTTTTGTTTTTAAATAAGCATTTTTTGCCATTTTCGGGTTTTGTCGGCACTTCTGATAAAGTTTTGAGACATCTCCTACAACTACACACCAGTATTGTGCTGCAGAACAGAGTCCGTTTTTTTTACATTTTTGCATAAGGACATTTTAGCGAAAACATTTAAAAAAAAAAAAGCATTTTCCGCCATTTTTGGGTTTTGTCGGCACTCCTGATGAGGTTTTTGAGAATTTAAATAGAACTACAGCACCAGTATTGTGCTGCTTAAGCGAGTCCGTTTTTTGAGTTTTTGCGTAAGGGTCTCCTCCCTTACAACATTTTAGCAAAACATTTTTTTCAGAAAATATGCATTTTCTGCTATTTTCGGGGTTTGTCAAAACTCCTGATGAAGTTTTGAGACATCTTCTACAACTACAGCATCAGTATTGTGCTGCTGAAACAAGTCCGTTTTTTGGAATTTTTGCGTAAGGGAGGGACCCTTACAACATTTTAGCAAAAACATTTTTTCCAAAAATATGCATTTTCTGCGATTTTCGGGTTTCGGCGGCACTTCTGATGAAGTTTTGAGACATCTCCTACAACTACACACCAGTATTGTGCTGCTGAAGAGAGTCCGTTTTTTTTACATTTTTGCATAAGGACATTTTAGCGAAAACATTTTTTCAAAAAATATGCATTTTCTGCCATTTTTGGGTTTTGTCGGCACTCCTGATGAGGTTTTTGAGAATTTACCTAGAACTACAGCACCAGTGTTGTGATGCTTAAGCGAGTCCGTTTTTTGAGATTGTGCGTAAGGGTCTCCTCCCTTACAACATTTTAGCAAAACATTTTTTTCAGAAAATATGCATTTTCTGCTATTTCCGGGTTTTGTCGGTACTCCTGATGAGGTTTTGAGACATCTTCTACAACTACAGCATCAGTATTGTGCTGCTGAAACAAGTCCGTTTTTTTTTATTTTTGCATAAGGGAGGGACCCTTACGACATTTTAGCAAACACATTTTTTCCAAAAATATGCATTTTCTGCCATTTTCGGGTTTTGTCGGCACTCCTGATGAGGTTTTTGAGAAATTTCCTACGACTACAACACCAGTATTGTGCTGCTGAAGCGAGTCCGTTTTTTGAATTTTTGCGTAAGGGTACCCCCTTATAACATTTTAGCATAACTTTTTTTTCAGAAAATACGCATTTTCTGCCATTTTCGTGTTTTGTCGGCACTCCTGATGAGGTTTTGAAAAATCTTCTACAACTACAGCATCAGTATTGTGCTGCTGAAACAAGTCATTTTCTTTGGGATTTTTGCGTAAGGGTCTCCCCCCTTATGACATTGTAGCACAAACATTTTTTCCAAAAATATGCATTTTCTGCCATTTTTGGGTTTTGTCGGCACTCCTGATGAGGTTTCGAGATATCTTCTACAACTAAAGCACAATTTTTGTGGTGTTGAAGCGAGTCCGTTTTTTTAATGTTAGCGAAAGGGTCCCTCCCCCTTACGACATTTTAGCAAAACATTTTTTGCCAAAAATATGCATTTTCTGCCATTTTCGGGTTTTGTCGGCACTTCTGATGAAGTTTTGAGACATCTCCTACAACTACACACCAGTATTGTGCTGCTGAAAAGAGTCCTTTTTTTGAATTTTTGCGTAACGACATTTCAGCAAAATTTTTTTTTCAAAAAATATGCATTTTCTGCCATTTTTGGGTTTTGTCAGCACTCCTGATGAGGTTTTTGAGAAATTTCCTACAACTACAGCACCAGTATTTTGCTGCTGAAGCAAGTCCATTTTTTGAATTTCTGCGTAAGGGTGCCCCCATACAACATTTTAGCAAAACATTTTTTCCGAAAAAATGCATTTTCTGCTATTTTCGAGTTTTGTCGGCACTCCTGATGAGGTTTTGAGACATCTCCTACAACTACAGCATCAGTATTGTGCTACTGAAACAAGTCAGTTTTTTTGAAGTTTTGTGTAAGGGTCTCCACCCTTATGACATTCTAGCACAAACATTTTTTCCAAAAATATGCATTTTCTGCCATTTTTGGGTTTTGTCGGCACTCCTGATGAGGTTTCGAGACATCTTCTACAACTAAAGCACAATTTTTGTGGTTTTGAAGCGAGTCCGTTTTTTTTAATGTTTGCGAAAGGGTCCTCCCTTACGACATTTTAGCAAAAAAATGTTTTCCAAAAATATGGATTTTCTGCCATTTTCGGGTTTCGTCGGCACTTCTGATGAAGTTTTGAGACATCTCCTACAACTACACACCAGTATTGTGCTGCTGAAGGGAGTCCGTTTTTTGAATTTTTGCATAACGACATTTTAGCCAAGTTTTTTTTTCAAAAAATATGCATTTTCTGCCATTTTTGGGTTTTGTCGGCACTCCTGATGAGGTTTTTGAGAAATTTCCTACAACTACAGCACCAGTATTGTGCTGCTGAAGCAAGTCCATTTTTTGAATTTCTGCGTAAGGGTGCCCCCTTACAACATTTTAGCAAAACATTTTTTCCGAAAAAATGCATTTTCTGCTATTTTCGAGTTTTGTCGGCACTCCTGATGAGGTTTTGAGACATCTTCTACAACTACAGCACCAGTATTTTGCTGCTGAAGCAAGTCCATTTTTTGAATTTCTGCGTAAGGGTGCCCCCATACAACATTTTAGCAAAACATTTTTTCCGAAAAAATGCATTTTCTGCTATTTTCGAGTTTTGTCGGCACTCCTGATGAGGTTTTGAGACATCTCCTACAACTACAGCATCAGTATTGTGCTACTGAAACAAGTCAGTTTTTTTGAAGTTTTGTGTAAGGGTCTCCACCCTTATGACATTCTAGCACAAACATTTTTTCGAAAAATATGCATTTTCTGCCATTTTTGGGTTTTGTCGGCACTCCTGATGAGGTTTCGAGACATCTTCTACAACTAAAGCACAATTTTTGTGGTGTCGAAGCAAGTCCGTTTTTTTTAATGTTTGCGAAAGGGTCCCCCCTTACGACATTTTAGCAAAAAAATGTTTTCCAAAAATACGCATTTTCT
>NC_084635.1:9168446-9255946 GCF_033978795.1 Nerophis ophidion
TACTCGACCTCTATAGTTGTCTTTGTGCTGTCTTTTCCTCGGCTCCACAGAAACAGAATAACAAGACAGAAGAGCACAACTCCGAGGAAAGAAATGAACCCCATGGTGGTTGCGATGATTAGTGTCTTAACATCAAACGGAAATGGAATTGTGGTCCGGGTCACGTTCGCCCCTTCGTCGCTGGGCTGGTTGGAAATGAAGGCAAACGTCTTGTTTGGTTGATGAGGCCAATTAGGGGAGTAGCTATGTACAAAAAGATGCCAGACTTTGGTGTCATTGCCTGCAGGATTGCTTGCAATGCACAGGTAAGTTCCGTTGTCTTGAATTTGGGCATAACGAACCTCTAACGTACCTTCGTCGGACACGGAAAGTCTTGAGCCCATAGTTTTGGTGGTGATGTAATCTTTCTTCGGAGAAAGCCACATGATGACGGGGACTGGATCACCTTCCGCTTGGCAGCCAAAACTGATGGTAGTCCCTTCGTCCACGTGGCTCTCTTGAACCTTGTTATCCACAATTTGGGATTTCTGGCAGCTAAAATAATTGGAAGGGAGGATATCTGGGAAGTCTTTGAACTCATTGCCTTGCACGATATCAGGTGAAGCACAGATGGGCTGCTGTCTATTAAAGTTTAGCCTCCAACGCCGGCGGAAAACCCAGAGCAAGCGACAGTCGCATGCCAAAGGGTTGTCATGCAAAGCCAGGGTCTCCAGATTACCCACGGAGTGGAAAACAGACTCCTCCACGGTGTTCAGCCTATTACCAGAAACATTGAGAACCTGCAGATGATTTAGTCCTCGGAAGGAGTAAGGCTCGATGGCAATTAATCTGCCGCCGGCCAAATGAAAAGCCTGCAGCTTTTGCAGATTGTGAAGTTGGTTTCCTTCGACAGTACGGATGGGATTGAAAGACAGGTTTAGAAATCGTAAATATCTCAGGTGACTGATGGCTTGGTAGGGAATGATGGTAAGATTGCAGTTTGTAATTGCTAAAGAGGTCAAGTTGATTCCAAATAAGCATTTGGGGGTCATGGTATCCATGGAAGGCATGTGTGATATTTCTAGTACTCTTAGCCGATACAGCCGCTTGAAGGAGTAATCCCTTATGGCAGTGATGTTCAGATACCGTAATCGGAGTGACAGCAGGTTGTGCAGATGGCTCAGGGCATCAGTGGGCACTGAGGACAGCTTGTAACCCTCAATGTTGAGGGTTTCAAGATTGCTGAGGCCGTGAAACGATCGTGGCGAGATGAAAACGAGGTCATTGTCACCCACTTCCAGCACCCTCAGGTTGTAGAGCTCCTGGAACATGTAGTCGAGCAGAATGACAATCTTGTTCTCACTGATATCCAGCTGCGTAAGGTTGTTGAGGCCAGTGAACACCCCCAGCTGGATGAGCTTGAGCTGGTTATTGCGCAACCCCAGAGTCCGTAGGTTCATGAGGTTGCTAAACGCGCCGGACTCAATGGACGAGATAACGTTTTCGTTTAGTTGGAGCTCCTCCAGCTGCGGGTAGTTGATGAATTCCTCCGGCCCAATAAGTTTTAGACGGTTGGTGCTCAGATCGAGAAGCCTTGTTTCTGTGGGGATGCCTTCGGGAAGAGTCGCCATTCGTCTTCGGTGGCACACAACCGAGCGCTCCTGGGCATTGCAGTCACATCTGGAAGGGCATCCGGTGGTCGAGCCGGAGAGGACGGTGCCCAGCATCAGGACCAGGATGGGCTGCCAGCACGCCACCAAGTAGCTGTGCCCCACTGTCTCAGCAGTGACCATCCTACCGCTACCCTGTAGACAGAGAGGAGCGAAGTTTGCGTTAATGGAATGGACACAATTACTATTAACATAATGCATTTTATTATATATAGTTTAGTTTAGTCTTTATTTGAAGAGACAATGCACAGAAACATTAAGCTCAAAGACAGATATGTTCTGTACCATCCATCATCTTCCGCTTATCCGAGGTCAGGTCGCGGGGTCAGCAGCCTAAGCAGGGAAGCCCAGACTTCCCTCCTACCAGCCACTTCGTCTAGCTCTTCCCGGGGGATCCCGAGGCGTTCCCAGCCCAGCCGGGAGACATAGTCTTCCCAACGTGTCCTGGGTCTTCCCCGTGGCCTCCTACCGGCTGGACGTGCCCTAAACACCTCCCTAGGGAGGCGTTCGGGTGGCATCCTGACCAGATGCCCGAACCACCTCATCTGGCTCCTCTCGATGTGGAGGAGCAGCGGCTTTACTTTAAGTTCCTCCCGGATGGCAGAGCTTCTCACCCTATCTCTAAGGGAGAGCCCCGCCACACGGCGGAGGAAACGTATTTCGGCCGCTTGTACCCGTGATCTTATCCTTTCGGTCATGACCCAAAGCTCATGACCATAGGTGAGGATGGGAATGTAGATCGATCGGTAAATTGAGAGCTTTGCCTTCCGGCTCAGCTCCTTCTTCACCACAACGGATCGATACAACGTTCGCATTACTGAAGACGCCGCACCGATCCGCCTGTCGATCTCACGATCCACTCTTCCCCCACTCGTGAACAAGACTCCTAGGTACTTGAACTCCTCCACTTGGGGCAGGGTCTCCTCCCCAACCCGGAGATGGCATTCCACCCTGTTCCGGGAGAGAACCATGGACTCGGACTTGGAGGTGCTGATTCTCATTCCGGTCGCTTCACACTCGGCTGCGAACCAATCCAGCGAGAGCTGAAGATCCCGGCCAGATGAAGCCATCAGGACCACATCATCTGCAAAAAGCAGAGACCCAATCCCGCGGCCACCTAACCGGAACCCCTCAACACCTTGGCTGCGCCTAGAAATTCTGTCCATAAAAGTTATGAACAGAATCGGTGACAAAGGACAGCCTTGGCGGAGTCCAACCCTGTACCAGATTATAGCTAAATAGCTAATTTCCAACTGCAGTCCCTGGCTACCTGAATTAAAGGGATTCAAATATCATGCAATAACATTATGACATTAAAATCATACCATACCATGTAATCAAATTTAGAAAAGTCATAAAATGCCCTTTCATGGACACATACTTAATATACAATACATCCACACCTTATTTATATCATCACACAAAGACAATACATGTTCTTGTTCACATCTGTCATCATTTGTAAAAACAACCATGATTTTAACAGACACACCTCACAATTTACAACAATAATGCTGTCCTTGATAAATATAATACACATTAAGTTGACGTGTCATCAATTAATCAATCAATGTTTACTTATATAGCCCTAAATCACTGGTGTCTTAAAGGGCTGCACAAACCACCACGACATCCTCGGTAGGCCCACATAAGGGCAAGGAAAACTCACACCCAGTGGGACATCGGTGACAATGATGACTATGAGAACCTTAGAGAGGAGGAAAGCAATGGATGTCGAGCGGGTCTAACATGATACTGTGAAAGTTCAATCCACAATGGATCCAACACAGTCGCGAGAGTCCAGTCCAAAGCGGATCCAACACAGCAGCGAGAGTCCCGTTCACAGCGGAGCCAGCAGGAAACCATCCCAAGCGGAGGCGGATCAGCAGCGCAGAGATGTCCCCAGCCGATACACAGGCAAGCAGTACATGGCCACCGGATCGGACCGGACCCCCTCCACAAGGGAGAGTGGGACATAGAAGAAAAAGAAAAGAAGCGGCAGATCAACTGGTCTAAAAAGGGAGTCTATTTAAAGGCTAGAGTATACAAATGAGTTTTAAGGTGAGACTTAAATGCTTCTACTGAGGTGGCATCTCGAACTGTTACCGGGAGGGCATTCCAGAGTACTGGAGCCCGAACGGAAAACGCTCTATAGCCCGCAGACTTTTTTTGGGCTTTGGGAATCACTAACAAGCCAGAGTCCTTTGAACGCAGATTTCTTGCCGGGACATATGGTACAATACAATCGGCAAGATAGGATGGAGCTAGACCGTGTAGTATTTTATACGTAAGTAGTAAAACCTTAAAGTCACATCTTAAGTGCACAGGAAGCCAGTGCAGGTGAGCCAGTACAGGCGTAATGTGATCAAACTTTCTTGTTCTTGTCAAAAGTCTAGCAGCCGCATTTTGTACCAACTGTAATCTTTTAATGCTAGACATGGGGAGACCCGAAAATAACACAGTACAGTAATCGAGACGAGACGTAACAAACGCATGGATAATGATCTCGGCGTCTTTAGTGGACAGAATGGAGCGAATTTTAGCGATATTACGGAGATGAAAGAAGGCCGTTTTAGTAACGCTTTTAATGTGTGACTCAAAGGAGAGAGTTGTCCACCTTATTGACCGTGTGAGCAGCTTTGATTGCTCCATAGCCACTTTTTAACTTCAATTGTAAATGAAGAGTAATCTGTTAAACTATTCAAGTTTGTTGTGAGGTCGTTCATATATACAAGGGGTCTCCAACTTTTACAAACTAAAAATAGCCGAGAGCTACTCATTTTTAAAACATTTATTGTCATAGGTAATATCAACCCATACAAGTTAAATCTTGTTTTGTCAGAACATGAACAAAATGTTGCTGTCCACAGCTCACACGTTGTATTAAAACGTAAAAACGACTTCATATTTCAGTATTTATTCCCTTTCCGGTGTATTTCACAATATGAAATGATATTCCATGTCGCATCTTTTATAATTATTATCATATATATAATGATTTCTGTTAGGGGTGTGGGGAAAAAATCGATTCGAATACGAATCGTGATTCAAAATCGATTCTAATTTTTTTTTTTTTAAATCGATTTTTTTTTTCATATATCAATCCAACAAAACAATACACAGCAATACCATAACAATGCAATCCAATTCCAAAACCAAACCTTACCCTGCAACACTCAGAACTGCAATAAAATGAGCAATTGAGAGGAGACACAAACACGACACAGAACAAACCAAAAGTAGCGAAACAAAAATTAATATTATCAACAACAGTATCAATATTAGTTATAATTTCAGCATAGCAGCGATTAAAAATCCATCATTGACATTATCATTAGACATTTATAACAATTAAAAAAAAGAACAATAGAACAACACTTGCATCAAATCTCATAAGCTTGACAACACACTGTGTCGATGTTTTCACAAAGATAAAATAAGTCATATTTTTTGTTCGTTTATTAGTTAAAACAGATTTACATTAATACAATCAGTTGATAAAAACATTGTCCTTTACAATTATAAAAGCTTTTTTTACAAAAATCTACTACTCTGCTAGCATGTCAGCAGACTGGGGTAGATCCTGCTGACATGCTATGTATTGAATGAATACAGAATCCTTTCGAATCGGAAAAATATAATTTTTGAATCGAGAATTGCGTTGAATCGAAAAAAAATCGATATATGTAATCGAATCGCGACCCCAATAATCGAATCGTGGGACACCCAAAGATTCGCAGCCCTAATGTCTGTAATCTACTTACGTTCCTACCTTCAGTATTAAGGACGTTACCCAAATTGTTGTTAACTGGGGATAGGTTGATTGGCAACACTAAATTGGCCCTAGTGTGTGAATGTGAGTGTGAATGTTGTCTGTCTATCTGTGTTGGCCCTGCGATGAGGTGGCGACTTGTCCAGGGTGTACGCCGCCTTCAACTCGATTGTAGCTGAGATAGGCGCCAGCGCCCCCCGCGACCGGGATAAGCGGTAGTAAATGGATGGATGGATATTATGCTGTTGGTCGTGATAGGGGGTGGGGCGGAGGCGTGGTTGGGCTGGGGGGGCGTGGTTACGAGGGGAGTATAATTTACCAACTCGAGTATTTCATACATATATATATATATATATATATATATATATATATATATATATATATATATATATATGTATGAAATACTTGACTTTCAGTGAATTCTAGCTATATATTTACTTTATTATGTATATAAATAAAAGAAATAGTTGGATTTCAGACGGCACCTATCAAAATTAAATCCTGTTGGCAGGAGCTCTATGCTCTTGCGTCATCCTTTTGTGTTTCCCTCTTGTTTTCATGTGTTATTATATATTTTTTGCCTTTTGGTCCGGGACCCTTTGGGACTGTGTGACAAGGGGTGGCAGTTTCGTGACCTCTGTGGTGCTTTTTTTGTGGACTTCTGGATCTGCCTCCCGGGGAGCCTTTTGGCCATGGAAACCAGCTGCTGGGTGTCTGCGGAGCTAGCACTGAGCGCTGGGACGGAGAGAATTTGTGGTGTCTTGGCTGGGTGAGCAGGTGTCGGACACCTCAGTCACCTTGGACGTATCCTCGCTCAT
The DNA here is from genome assembly GCF_033978795.1 of Nerophis ophidion. NCBI lineage: Eukaryota > Metazoa > Chordata > Actinopteri > Syngnathiformes > Syngnathidae > Nerophis > Nerophis ophidion. The sequence continues at coordinate 9,174,686 of NC_084635.1, forward strand.
CCATTCGGACTGGACACTGGCCGAGAGTGGAGTCGGCTGTCCTGGTTGCTTTGTTGGGTCTGCTCCTGTCTCTGGCCATGCTCCCTCCACAGAGCAGGTGTTGGACACCTCAGTCACCTTGGACGCATCCTCGCTCATCCATTCGGACTGGACACTGGCCGAGAGTGGAGTCGGCTGTCTTGGTTGCTTTGTTGGGTCTGCTCCTGTCTCTGGCCATGCTCCCTCCACAGAGCAGGTGTCGGACACCTCAGTCACCTTGGACGTATCCTCGCTCATCCATTCGGACTGGACACTGGCCGAGAGTGGAGTCGGCTGTCCTGGTTGCTTTGTTGGGTCTGCTCCTGTCTCTGGCCATGCTCCCTCCACAGAGCAGGTGTTGGACACCTCAGTCACCTTGGACGCATCCTCGCTCATCCATTCGGACTGGACACTGGCCGAGAGTGGAGTCGGCTGTCTTGGTTGCTTTGTTGGGTCTGCTCCTGTCTCTGGCCATGCTCCCTCCACAGAGAAGGTGTTGGACACCTCAGTCACCTTGGACGTATCCTCGCTCATCCATTCGGACTGGACACTGGCCGAGAGTGGAGTCGGCCGTCTTGGTTGCTTTGTTGGGTCTGCTCCTGTCTCTGGCCATGCTCCCTCCACAGAGAAGGTGTTGGACACCTCAGTCACCTTGGACGTATCCTCGCTCATCCATTCGGACTGGACACTGTCCGAGAGTGGAGTCGGCTGTCCTGGTGGTTGCTTTGTTGGGTCTGCTCCTGTCTCTGGCCATGCTCCCTCCACTGAGCAGGTGTCGGACACCTCAGTCACCTTGGATGTATCCTCGCTCATCCATTCGGACTGGACACTGGCCGAGAGTGGAGTCGGCTGTCCTGGTGGTTGCTTTGTTGGGTCTGCTCCTGTCTCTGGCCATGCTCCCTCCACAGAGCAGGTGTCGGACACCTCAGTCACCTTGGATGTATCCTCGCTCATCCATTCGGACTGGACACTGGCCGAGAGTGGAGTCGGCTGTCTTGGTTGCTTTGTTGGGTCTGCTCCTGTCTCTGGCCATCCTCCCTCCACCCCAGCGGACGATGGCGTGGAACACCGCAGAGGCCACCACAGTGGATATGTTTCTTTTACTTTTTATTCATAGCTGTATGTAGAGGTGTCTGGTTTTATATGCTGCTTTAATGTCCTCTGTGTTCTTTGATGTTTCCCTCTTACACACATGTAAGAGGAATGTGTACTATGGCTATGAGTTGTTTTTTCCCTTGGCCTCAGTCTGCACCCCCTCTCCAGGGACCAGGCTTAGACCGATTTTTATTTTATTTCATTTTTATTTTTTTTCTCCAATTCCCCCCCCCTTTGTTTACCTGTATTTCATCTTTTTTGTAAGGGGCGCTGGAAGACGGCAGACCCGTCAGCGATCCTGTTCTGTCTCCCTGTAATGTTTGTCTGATCTTGAATGGGATTGTGCTGAAAATCTTAATTTTCCTGACGGAATAAATAAAGTACTATCTAATCTGTCTAATCTAATATTGTTTAAATAAAAAAGCCTTATCTTTCCTCTTATTATTATCTCAATACTGTTTTTTAACACCTGTAGACAGGGCCCCAGGCATATAAACACTCTGAGGTTGTTTAGAGTGCAATTGGCCTCAACTTTGCTCTGTCATGAGTCAACATGTGCTTCGTGTTATTTTCAGTTCGATTTAGCGGCATATTTTTTGCTTCTTGGAGCTCAAAGAGATAATTGCTCATTTAGCATGGCTTTGAACGCCCGTCATCATTTTTGAAAACGACCGTACTTTTCAAGTTGATATAGTAGCCAAACCTTTATATGTTATGTCTAAAACAAAACATATTTTTGTGGTTTTGTGCAGTTTTAAATGTATTGTCTTCACTACAATAGATTATATCAAACACTTCTCTCTTCCCTCAAAACTATCAAGTAGTGTTGTCCCCATACCAATATTTTGGTACCGGAACCAAAATGATTTTGATACTTTTCTATATAAAGTGGACCACAAAAATCGGCATTATTGGCTTTGTTTTAACAAAAAATATTAGAGTACATTAAACATATTGTATGTTTCTTAGTGCAAGTTTCTCCTTAAATCGCCACATCTAGTATGTGTGTGACAATCATTGGTACTTTAACTTTAACTTTTTAAATAAAATAGTGAACCTACGAGGACAACTTGTCTTTTATTAGTAAGCAAGCAAACAAAGGCTCCTAACTGTCACGATGGGGGGGTCGCAGCTTGCAAACAAACAAAAAGCGCTCACAGCGAAGGCACAACTTGGCTAAAGAACAAAACTAACACATAGACAGAGTATGAACATAAAACAAACAACATTTACTGTGGCTTGACAAGAGCAGCATGGACTTTGGCATGAAAAAACTAGCATGGACAGAACATGAAAAGAACACAGTGACGCCAGACGATACTTGCCAACCTTGAGACCTCCGATTTCGGGAGGTGGGGGGCGTGGTAGGGGGTGGGACGGAGGCGTGGTTGGGCCGGGGGGCGTGGTTAAGAGGGGAGTATAATTTACCAACTCGAGTATTTCATATATATATATATATATATATGTATGAAATACTTGACTTTCAGTGAATTCTAGCTATATATTTACTATATTATATATATAAATAAAAGAAATAGTTGAATTTCAGACGGCACCTATCAAATACACAGTAATAAAAACACCGTTGTTCTACTAACTGTACTGTGCTTGCTGGTTACTAAAATAAAACCAACAACACTTACCTTTCACTATTTGAGTAACCTTTGTTCTGCCATTTGCGTACTGGCGAGAGTCACTTGCCGTCAGGTGCGCAACACCACATAAATCGTTGGCCAATCAAAAAGCAACCCCATAACGCTATAGCCGACATTCACCAGGAGATGGCGACAGACAACATAGAATCTCTCTATTATAACTTCCTCGTTCTTCTGCTTCGTCTCCTCGTGTGTGCAGTTTTTTATTCAAATCCGTAGATGTTGTAACGTGATTGGGCAGGCAAGCTGTTTATATAGCGGGAGAGCGGGCGTGAAAACAGGCTGTCCCCACTCAGGGCCGCTGGGAGCTCAAAGGGGGCGTGGCCCCCAGCTCCGCTGAATTTCGGGAGATTTTCGGGAGAAAATTTCTTCCGGGAGGTTTTCGGGAGAGGCGCTGAATTTCGGGAGTCTCCCGGAAAATCCGGGAGGGTTGGCAAGTATGCGCCAGACCGACTGACCGGCAATGGCAGGCTTAAATAATGCCTCTGATTAGTGCTCGGGTAGCAGGTGAGCGGCCGAACACTAATCAGAGACAGGTGAACGTAATTTGCAACCATGGCATCAAAATTAGGGAGTGAAAGAGTCCAAAGGTCAACAGAACATAACCAAACAAGACATGACACTAACTTAGTCTGCTGACATATGCAATAACATATTGTGTCAATTTCCATTCTATTATTTTGTCAACATTATTAAGGACAAGTGGTAGAAAATGAATTATTGATCTACTTGTTCATTTACTGTTAATATCTGCTTGGTTTCTCTTTTAACATGTTCTATATACACTTCTGTTAAAATGTAATAATCACTTATTCTTCTTTCGTTTGATACTTTACATTAGTTTTGGATGACACTGCAAATTTGGATATCAATCTGATACCAAGTAGTTACAGGATCATACATTGGTCATATTCAAAGTCCCCATGTGTCCAGGGACATATTTCCTGAATTTATAAACATAATATACATACCGGTACTTTTCAAAGGCGGTATAGTTCCGAATATGATTCATTATTATCACGGTGCTATACTAACACCGGTATACCGTCCCACCCTACTATCAACCTAATTGTTTATATTTTACTATTCAGCATTTGGACTGAACTGGATTGTAGTTGTCAATGTAGTCTCTTGTTTATTTATTGTAAATACAAATCTTTACATACATGAATTAAACGAGACCTCTAATTATTTAATTATAATTGAAACTGCTTTGTTTGTCGGTTGTTTTTTCTTCTGTATGCACACACTCAGGCTTCCAAAACCAAATCTACTTCTGGTCGCAGAAAATACTCTAGTAAAATGGTTTTCAAATGGGGGTACGCGTACCCCTGGGGGTACTTGAAGGTATGCCAAGGGGTACTTGAGATTTTTTTTTAAATATTCTAAAAATAGCAACAATTCAAAAATCATTAATACATATATTTCTTGAATAACACTTCAACAAAATATGAATGTAAGTTCATAAACTGTGGAAAAAAAAATACAAAAATTTTACTTTTTTTGTGGACATGTTCCATAAATATTGATGTTAAAGATGTATTTTTTTGGTGAAGAAATGTTTAGAATTAAGTTCATGAATCCAGATGGATCTCTATTACAATCCCCAAAGAGGGCTCTTTAAGTTGATGATTACTTCTATGTGTAGAAATCTTTATTTATAATTGAATCACTTGTTTATTTTTCAACAAGTTTTAAGCGATTTTTAAATCTTTTTTTGCAAATAATTCAAGAAAGACCACTACAAATGAGCAATATTTTGCACTGTTATACAATTTAATAAATCAGAAACTGATGACATAGTGCTGTATTTTACTTCTTTATCTCTTTTTTTCAACCAAAAATGCTTTGCTCTGATTAGGGGGTACTTGAATTAAAAAAAATTTTCACATCACTGAAAAAAGGTTGAGAACCACAGCTCTACTAAACCCTTGCTTAACGCTGTTAATTGGTCAATTAATTTCCGCAAAGTAGGGTTGAATAATTCTAAATGTAATATTTTTATAGCTAAAGTAGAAACAAACCATTAACAGCTTTCAAAATATGTTGTTTTTTTACATAAAGAATGCCGTCTCGACATGAAATAAAACCTGTCAGCTTTGCAAGCCGCAAACGTCAAAGCCCAATGTGGTGAATTATTACGATGCTCACTCGGCTGCAGTCAGCCCTATAGCCCCTTGCGTGTTACATGAATAATATTAAAGACCGAAATGGGGCCACAAACAAACTCTTGTTTAGGGCCACAGCGAGTCAGGCAACCTGTTCTTATAGACCAAAATGATGTAATCTCATGTCAGTAAGTTCATGGTACGGAAGTTGATACCATATAATGGTGTGTTCTCTACACATCTATATTAGGCCATAACTAACCAATAACGTTAACTTTACGTACATCTGCTCACAAGAATCTGGCTGTCATTCTGCATACCCTATGGTATGTCTTTCCCTTGTGTGATAATAATAATAGTAATAATAATAATAATAATGATAGATTTTATTTGTAAAAAGCACTTTAGATTGAGCAAACAACCTCAAAGGGATACAGTATATAACAAAATAATAATAATAATAATAAAAATATAATAAAAAATAAAAACTAGAACAGCCTAATAGCTACAACTAGTATGCATACATTTATAAAAAGGCTTTTTTAAAAAGAAGGGTTTTTTACGCCATTTTTTAAAAGCATCCACAGTCTGTGGTGCCCTCAGGTGGTCAGGGAGAGCGTTCCACAGACTGGGAGCTGCGGAGCAGAAAACCCGGTTTCCCATAGTTTGTAGCTTTGTCCTCGGAGGAGTCGTGTGGAGGATTTGGGGGTGAGTAGATCTTTGAGGTAGAGGGCGGCATTTCCATGGAGGCACTAGTCGGGTTAGTAGGGAGACTTTGTATTCAATCCTGAGTGGAAAAGGAAGCCAGTGAAGGGATTTGAGAAGTGGTCGTATTTCCGCACTCTCATCAGGATCCTAGTAGCACTAACCATCCATCCATTTTTCTACCGCTTATTCCCTTCGGGGCCACGGGGGGGCTGGAGCCTATCTCAGCTACAATCGGGTGGAAGGCGGCGTACACCCTGGACAAGTCACCACCTCATCGCAGGGCCAACACTATTCTGTATGTATTGCACCTTCTGAATGTTCTTGATGGGGATCCCGACAGGAAGTGCGTTGCAGTAGTCGAACTTTCTGAATGTAAACAAATGCTATGAGTGGATCGAAACCTAACATCCACTGTAATGATACCAAGTACACAAGCGTATTTAGTCGATACTACTATGATTACATCATTATTTTTTAGCATCGCAAAATGTTCTTTATTTTTTAAATTATTTTATTCATATTATGTTTATAAACTCAGGAAATATGAGGACATGAGGACTTTGAATATGACGTACGATCCTGTAACGACTTGGTATCGGATTAATACCCAAATTTGTGGTATCATCCAAAACTAATGTAAAGTATCCAAACAACAGAAAAAATAAGTGATTATTACATTTGAACAGAAGTGTAGATAGAACATGTTAAACGAGAAAGTAAGCAGATATTAAGAGTAAAAAAGGTTTTAGATTTTCTACAGCTTGTCCTTAATAGTTTTGACAAAATAATAGAATGGAAAATGACATAATCGGACTGGATCGGACAAGGCGTAAGGGTAATGACATATTTTAACACTCAAAAATACTACAAAAACAAAAGGTATAAACAAAAACTCGCACAAAGGTAGGACTATGGACATAAAACAAAACATGCAAACTATGGCATGAATAAAGATAACTTACTTGAAACGAGAAGAGAGCATGAAAAAGAGCAGCATGGATCACCAGCATGAATAACAAGGGTGTCGTCAGGCTGACTGCCTGGCGACTGCAGGCTTAAATAGTGATGTGGTGATTGACAACAGGTGCATGTGTCCAAATGAATCAGGTGCGTAGCATGGGGACAGGTGAAAACTAATGGGTTGTCATGGAAACAAAGCAGGGAGTGAAAAAACGGGACCCGACAAAATCCAAAAACCAAACAGAACATGATCACCAGGACATGAAAAAAGACTATTTTATTTAAGGACAAACTTGTAATAAAAAAAAAAAACATGTTTAATGTACCGTATGATTTTTTTCGTTAAATTAAAGCTAACAATGCAATTTTTTGTGGTCCCCTTTATATAGAAAAGTATCGAAAAGCACCGAAAAGTATCGGAAAATATTTCGGTACCATTACCAGTAACAAAATATTGGTATCGGGACAACTCTAGTAGACTCTCAAGCAGTCATTATTCAATAATAATTGGAATAGCGACAAAATGTCAAATTCACGTGCGTGTTCTTTTACATCTACGGCATTCTGAAAACACCGGTAAGTTGTATCTTCACAGATCTTCCCGCTTCGTCGTCATTGTTGCCTCGAAATTTTTGAACAGCTAATTAACTTAGCGAACCGATTCCTGGTCAATATCACCATACCATACCATTCTGCAAATTAGAACCCATTGTCCGCTCAAACGATTCCATCGTTCGACCAGCATACGGCAGCTGGGCAAAAAAGTATTTAGTCAGCCACCGATTGTGCAAGTTCTCCCACTTAAAATGATGACAGAGGTCTGTAATTTTCATCATAGGTACACTTCAACTGTGAGAGACAGAATGTGAAAAAAAACCCCAGGAATTCACATTGTAGGAATTTTAAAGAATTTATTTGTTTGTTATTGTGGAAAATAAGTATTTGGTCACTTCAAACAAGGAAGCTCTCACAGACCTGTAACTTCTTCTTTAAGAAGCTCTTCTGTCTTCCACTCGTTACCTGTATTAATGGCACTTGTTTGAACTCGTTATCCGTATAAAAGACACCGGTCCACAGCCTCAAACAGTCAGACTCCAAACTCCACTATGGCCAAGAAGACCAAACAGCTGTCGAAGGACACCAGGAAAAGAATTGTAGACCTGCACCAGACTGGGAAGAGTGAATCTACAATAGGAAAGCAGCTTGGTGTGAAAAAATCAACTGTGGGAGCAATTATCAGAAAATGGAAGACATACAAGACCACTGATAATATCCCTCGATCTGGGGCTCCACGCAAGATCTCACCCTGTGGGGTAAAAATGATCATGAGAACGGTGAGCAAAAATTCCAGGACCACACGGGGGGACCTGGTGAATGACCTGCAGAGAGCTGGGACCAAAGTAACAAAGTTTACCATCAGTAATACACTGCGCCGACAGGGAATCAAATCCTGCAGTGCCAGACGTGTCCCCCTACTTAAGCCAGTGCATGTCCAGGTCCGTCTGAAGTTTGCCAGAGAGCAACATGGATGATAAAGCAGAGGATTGGGAGAATGTCACGTGGTCAGATGAAACCAAAATAGAACTTTTTGCTATAAACTCAACTCGTCGTGTTTGGAGGAAGAAGAATACTGAGTTGCATCCCAAGCACACAATACCTACTGTGAAGCATGGGGGTGGAAATATCATGCTTTGGGGCTGTTTTTCTGCTAAGGGGACAGGACGATTGATCCGTGTTAAGGAAAGAATGAATGGGGCCATGTTTCTTGATATTTTGAGACAAAACCTCCTTCCATCAGTGAGAGCTTTGAATGGTTGACCAAATACTTATTTTCCACCATCATTTACAAATAAATTCTTTAAAATTCCTACAATGTGAATTCCTGGATTTTTTCCCCACATTCTGTCTCTCACAGTTGAAGTGTACCTATGATGAAAATTACAGACTTCCGTCATCATTTTAAGTGGGAGAACTCACACAATCCGTGGCTGACTAAATACTTTTTTGCCCAACTGTATTCTTGTATAACGTGCCGCATTTTTAGAACCCTCTTGCAAACTACTCGGAAATGCTACTGGGGGAGGTGGTGAGCGACAGTGACACATTCATAGCATTTTGAACATCTGCCAAAACAGGCTGCAACTGAATAAGCAAAGTCTTTACCAACACAACATGTTCAGTCCCTGCTGAAGTGTTGATCGAGTTGTGATAGAAGATAACAGGGTTCTGCCAAGAGGTGACGGAATAAGTACAGGAGATTGGAAATTCCATTGCGTTATACCCGCGGTACACCAACTGAATACCTCACATTCGAAGCAAATGTTTCCGGGGCTCAAAGCTTTTTTTTCTTTTTTATTATGAGTCCTTGTAACGATGCATTATGTAATAATAATGCATTAAGGATGTGATAATATGAAAATATAATATCACGGTTATGGTTGTACGATATATAAAACCCTAACCCTAATAAAGTACCAATAAATCAAAAACCCTCTAAATAGTACCGGTTCTTTTTGAGCAGATGTGCATGTTAGGCAACATACACCAAATACTTTTGGCCAGGGGTGCCCACACTTTTTCTGCAGGCGAGCTACTTTTCAATTGACCAACTCGAGGGGATCTACCTCATTTATATATATCATTTATATTTATTTATTTATGAAAGAGACATTTTTGTAAACAAGTTAAATGTGTTTAATGATAATACAAGCATGTGTAACACATATAGATGTCTTTCTTTCACGAAGACAAGAATATAAGTTGGTGTATTACCTGATTCTGATGACTTGCATTGATTGGAATCAGACAGTAATGATGATAACGCCCACATTTTCAAATGGAGGAGAAAAAAAGTTGTCCTTTCTGTACAATACCACATGAAAGGGGTTGGTTTTTGGCATCTAATTCATCCAGCTTCCATACACTTTACAAGAAAAACATTGGCGGCAAATACCGTAGCTTGCTTGATTGACATTCACGGCACCCGAGGGTCTTGTGAGATGACGCTGGCTGCTGCCAGTTCATTATTATGAAAAAATGACAGAGAGGAAGGCGAGAAACACTTTTTATTTCAACAGACTTTCGCGCCGTCCCTTCCGTCAAAACTCTAAAGGCCGACTGCACATTTCCTATCTTCACAATAAAAGCCCTGCTTCATGCTGCCTGCGCTAACAAAATAAGAGTCTCGGAAAGCACTTGTGCACGCCAGCTTTCTGAGGGATCGCTTGTGCACGCCAGTTTTCCGAGACTCTGTATTTAGTTAGCGCAGGCAGCATGAAGCAGGGCTTTTATTGTGAAGATAGGAAATGTGCAGTCGGCCTTTAGAGTTTCGACGGAAGGTACGGCGCGAGAGTCTGTTGAAATAAAAAGGGTTTCTCGCCTTCCTCTCGGTCATATTTTCATAATAATGATCTTGCAGTAGCCAGTGTCATCTCACAAGACCCTCCGGTACCGTGAATGTCATTTAAGTGACGTCTTGGTGAATATTGATGATCACTAATTTTTAGGTCTATTTTTTTTAAAAGCCTGGCTGGAGATCGACTGACACACCCCCCGCGGTCGACTGGTAGCTCGTGATCGACGTAATGGGCACCCCTGCTTTTGGCAATATAGTGTATGCACTAACCCCGTTTCCATATGATTTGGGAAATTGTGTTAAATGTAAATATAAACGGAATGCAATGATTTGCAAATCCTTTTCAACCCATATTCAATTGAATGCACTACGAAGACAAGATATTTGATCTTCAAACTCAAACTTTATTTTTTTTATTTTTTTGCAAATAATAATTGACTTAGAATTTCATGGCTGCAACACATGCCAAAGTAGTTGGGAAAGGGCATGTTCACCACTGTGTTACATCACCTTTTATTTTAACAACATTCAATAAACGTTTGGGAACTGAGGAAACTAATTGTTGAAGCTTTGAAAGTGGTTGAAAAGGATTAGCAAATCATTGTATTCCGTTTATATTTACATCTAACACTCATATGGAAACGGGGTTTGTATAATGTCCACTAAGTTCAATGCGCAGGAAGTGTGTGTAACGTGCGACAGTGTGTTGACTTTCTTTGTTGGTTATTGTTAATTTACACCATTGGCTCATGTACACAATATTGCCAAAATTATCTGGCCAACTGCCTTTACTCACATATGAACTTAAAGTGCCATCCCATGGAATGGTCCAAAATGTTTTGGTATCCAGGTGCATTCAAAGTTCCTTTAACTGGAACTAAGGGGCCAAGCCCAACTCTTGAAAAACAACCCCACACCATAATTCCTCCTCCACCATGCCGTCTGAAATGTAGCGTTCTCCTGGCAACCTCCAAACCCAAACTCGTCCATCAGATTGACAGATGGCAAAGTGTGATTCATCTCTCCAGAGAACGTTCTAGAAACCTTTGGCGACGTGCTTTACATCACTTTTAACGTCAATGTTCCAGGCAATCTATAGGATAGGCAAATATAAGCTTTGGCTTCAGCCTATCCCTTTTTCGGTCATTATTTTTAATTTCTTTTGTGTGGAAATGTGTGTGATTGTTTACGTTATGACTTGTACTGTAAAACAGATCACACTAAATGGTTGATTGATTTGATTGATTATATGACCGAAATCAATCAGTCAATCAATCAATCAATGTTTATTTATATAGCCCCAAATCACAAATGTCTCAAAGGACTGCACAAATCATTACGACTACAACATCCTCGGAAGAACCCACAAAAGGGCAAGGAAAACTCACACCCAGTGGGCAGGGAGAATTCACATCCAGTGGGACGCCAGTGACAATGCTGACTATGAGAAACCTTGGAGAGGACCTCAGATGTGGGCAACCCCCCCTCTAGGGGACCGAAAGCAATGGATGTCGAGCGGGTCTAACATGATACTGTGAAAGTTCAATCCATAGTGGCTCCAACACAGCCGCGAAAGTTCAGTTCAAGCGGATCCAAGACAGCAGCGAGAGTCCCGTCCACAGGAAACCATCTCAAGCGGAGGCGGATCAGCAGCGTAGAGATGTCCCCAACCGATACAGGCGAGCGGTCCATCCCTGGTCTCGACTCTGGACAGCCAGTACTTCATCCATGGTCATCGGACCGGACCCCCTCCACAAGGGAGGGGGGGACATAGGAAAAAAAAAAAAGAAGCGGCAGATCAACTGGTCTAAAAAGGAGGTCTATTTAAAGGCTAGAGTATACAGATGAGTTTTAAGGTGAGACTTAAATGCTTCTACTGAGGTAGCATCTCGAACTGTTACCGGGAGGGCATTCCAGAGTACTTATTTCAATATGTTGAAGAGGTTCATTTAGCCTACTGACAAGTTTCGGCTTCCTTGCTTCTGCAGAGGTGTCATGTGACGTTTTACACATGACACACCATGGCACACTGTCATCTCACCACTTCAGGAGGGATAAAGCAATCCATAAAACACGTCACAGACTACGTCACACTAACATCACGTGACACCTGAAGAAGGATGCAGAAGCAAGGTAGCCGAAACTTGTCAGGTAACAAAACTTTACCTTACCAGCCTATTTAAATCAACCATTTATAAATACGGGCTTTACACCACTGCATCCGACGCTTTGCATTGGACCTGGTGATGTATGGTTTGGATCAGTGGTTCTTAACCTGGGTTCGATCGAACCCCAAGGGTTCAGTAAGTCGGCCTCAGGCCAAGACACACCCGACTCATCGAGTAAATAAAAACTTTTCCCTATCGCCGTATTATGGATACTGCCTAATTTTCCATCAGATTCGCAGGTGTGTAATTTGTTGTGAGTTCATGCACTGTGTTGGTTTTGTTCTTTGAACAATATGATGTTCATGCACGGTTCATTGTGTCTGCTCGCGGAAAACAAGAATCCTAATCTACGATTTGACTCCCTCGAACGGCCTTGACGCTGTGGAAAAAGGACCAGGCTGTTCCGAAAACACCCCCGAGGACACTTTAATGATAGACGCTTTTGACCTCCCTCCCTCAACGACACCTGGAGTCGAACTTTTGCAGATCCAATCGGGCTAGTACTCAATGCCCTCCCGGTAACAGTTCGAGATGCCACCTCAGTAGAAGCATTTAAGTCTCACCTTAAAACTCATCTGTATACTCTAGCCTTTAAATAGATGTCCTTTTTAGACCAGTTGATCTGCCGCTTCTTTTCTTTCTCCTATGTCCACCCCTCCCTTGTGGAGCGGGTCCGGTCCGATGACCATGGATGAAGTACTGGCTGTCCAGAGTCGAGACCCAGGATGGACCGCTCGTCGAGACCCAGGATGGACCGCTCGCCTGTATCGATTGGGGACATCTCTACGCTGCTGATCTGCCTCCGCTTGAGATGGTCTCCTGTGGACGGGACTCTCCCTGCTGTCTTGGATCCGCTTGAACTGAACTCTCGCGGCTGTGTTGGAGCCACTATGGATTGAACTTTCACAGTATCATGTTAGACCCGCTCGACATCCATTGCTTTCGGTCCCCTAGAGGGCGGGGGGGGGGGGGTTGCCCACATCAGAGGTCCTCTCCAAGGTTTCTCATAGTCAGCATTGTCACTGGCGTCCCACTGGATGTGAATTCTCCCTGCCCACTGGGTGTGAGTTTTCCTTGCCCTTTTGTGGGTTCTTCCGAGGATGTTGTAGTCGTAATGATTTGTGCAGTCCTTTGAGACATTTGTGATTTGGGGCTATATAAATAAACATTGATTGATAAACATTGATTGATTGATTTTTCACTACAGAAAGGTTTGGGGAATGCGCATATGAAACTGGTGGGGTTCGGTACCTCCAACTAGGTTAAGAACCACTGCTTTAGATGCAGCTGCTTGGCCTTAGAAACCCATTCCAACAAGCTCTCTGCATACTGTACGTGGGCTAATTGGAAGGTCACATGAAGTTCGGAGCTCTGTAGCAACTGACTGTGCAGAAAATCTTTGCACTGTGCGCTTCAGCATCCGCTGACCCCTCTCTGTCAGTTTACGTGGCCTACCACTTCGTGGCTGAGTTGCTGTTGTTCCCAAACTCTTCGCTTTTCTTATAATAACGTTGATTATGGAATATTTAGTAGCAAGGAAATTTCATGACTGGATTTGTTGCACAGGGAGCATCCTATCACAGTTTCACGCTGGAAATCACTGAGAGCGGCCCATTCTTTCACAAATGTTTGTAGAAACAGTCTCCATGCCTAAGTGCTTGATTTTATACACCGGGCCAAGTGATTAGGGCACCTGATTCTCATCATTTAGATGGGTGGACAAATACTCTTGGCAATATAGTGTACTGTATATTGATGTTGTGCTCTACCCTCTTCCAAATGAAGCTCATGGTCATTTATCACAGAGTCTACCTTTCCTGTAAGAGGGGAACAATGAATCACTTTGAATTAATCACAGGGGACTAACTTTCGGTACCTCGCCGAGGGTCGAACTTCTTGTTAAAATTGTGTTGTCTTGTCTGCCGCACTGAAAACTCCAGCTGGCCGCGGTTTGGACACGCCTGGATTAGGATATCAATGCAACAGAATACATTACATTTGTCGCGCATTAAGGGCATGAAACAATTTAAAATAAATGATATTTTTTCTTTTAAAGGGGAACATTATCACCAGACCTATGTAAGCGTCAAAATATACCTTGATGGTGCAGAAAAAAGACCATATATTTTTTTAACCGATTTCCGAACTCTAAATGGGTGAATTTTGGCGAATTAAACGCCTTTCTGTTTATCGCGCTGGAGGCGATGACGTCAGAATGTGACGTCGCCGAGGTAACACAGCCGCCGTTTTCATTTTCAACACATTGTAAACATTGGGTCTCAGCTCTGTTATTTTCCGTTTTTTCGAATATTTTTTGGAACCTCGGAGACATCATGCCTCGTCGGTGTGTTGTCGGAGGGTGTAACAACACTAACAGGGAGGGATTCAAGTTGCACCACTGGCCCGAAGATGCGAAAGTGTCTGCCGCCAGACCCCCATCAAATGTGCCAGAGTGTCTCCACATTTTATCGGCGATGCTAAGGCAGACATGGCACAGAGATGTATGGATAACCTGCAGATGCATTTGCAATGATAAAGTCAACGAAATCACAAAGGTGAGTTTTGTTGATATTGTTGACTTATGTGCTAATCAAACATATTTGGTTGCGGCGTGACTGCCAGCTAATTGATGCTAACATGCTACGTTAATCGACGCTAACATGCTATTTACTGGCGGTTCTACAACAGACATGGCACAGAGATGTATGGATAACCTGCAAATGAATTTGCATCAATAGTCAACGAAATCACAAAGGTGAGTTTTGTTGATGTTGACTGCCAGCTAATCGATGCTGACATGCTATGCTAATCGATGCTAAAATGCTATTTACCGGCGGTGCTAAAGCAGACATGGCACAGAGATGTATGGATAACCTGCAGATGCATTTGCAACTATATTACGTTTCCTTCCACCCACATTTAATGCGCAAAAAAACACTTACCAATCGATGGATTTAAGTTGCTCCAGTGTCACAAGATGCGAAAGTCCTGATCGTTTGGTCCGCACATTTTACCGGCGATGCTAACGCAGCTATTCGGCCATGCTATGGCTATGAATAGCGTCAATAGCTATTCGCTCAATAGCTTCAGTTTCTTCTTCAATACTTTCATACTCCAACCATCTGTTTCGATACATGCGTAATCTGTTGAATCGCTTAAGCCGCTGAAATCCGAGTCTGAATCCGAGCTAATGTCACTATATCTTGTATTGTTTGTTTACATTGGCAGCACTGTATGACGTCACAGGGAAATGGATAGTGGTTTCGAAGATAGCGAAAATAAGGCACTTTAAAGCTTTATTTAGGGATATTCCGAGACCGGTAAAATTTGGAAAAAAACTTCCAAAAATACAACAAGCCACTGGGAACTGATTTTTATTGTTTTTAACCCTTTTGAAATTGTGATGATGTTCCCCTTTAAATACAAGCGGTAGAAAATGGGTGAATGGACAATAAAATAATGAGAAAGTAGTGTTGTAACGATACCAATATTTTGGTACATGTACCGGTACTAAAATTATCTTGATACTTTTCAGTACTTTTTAAAATAAAAGAGGACCACAAAAAAATGTCATTATTGGCTTTATTTTAACAAAAAAATCTTAGGGTACATTAAACATATGTTGTTGCAGTTAAGTCCTTAAATAAAATGGTAAACATACCAGACAACTTGTCTTTTAGTAGTAAGTAAGCAAAAAAAGGCTCCTAATTTAGTCTGCTGACATATGCAATAACATATTGTCATTTTCCATTCTATTATATTGTTAAGATTATTAAGGACAAGTGGTAGAAAAAGGAAATATTAATCTACTTGTTCATTTACTGTTAATATTTGCTTACTTTCTCTTTTACATGTTCTATCTAGACTTCTGTTAAAATGTAATAATCACTTATTCTTCTGTTGTTTGATACTTTACATTAGCTTTGGATAATACCACATATTTGGGTATCAATTTGATACCAAGTCGTTATAGGATCATACATTGGTCATATTCAAAGTCCTCATGTGTCCAGGGACATATTTCCCGAGTTTATACATTCCAAAAAAAAATGAAAGTGTCAGGCTTTGTTTCCTTTTGTGTGTAGTGTTTCCTGTCAACGCTCTTATTTTGTTGGTTTCCTGTCTTTCTCCCTAATTCCGTGTTTCCCCACAGCTGCGGCCGATTAGCACCTGGCCACACCTGGTGTCAATCAGCCCACTCCTATTTAGACCTGCTTTCTTCTACAGTCTGTGCTGGATTATTGTCATGTATTGTCGCTTCTGTATTGTCGCACCTGTCGTGTCAAGTCGTGTCAATGCAGCGTTGTTTCCAAGTTTGTTTGTCCATAGCCAAGTTTGTTATTTGCCTCGTGCGCGCTTATTGTTGTACCCTTTGTTTGGTTTTGTTTTCGTGTTAAAGATTAAATCATGTTTTCTCACTCAATGCCTGCCTCCTTCTCTGCATGTTGGGGTTCGTCAACAACTAACTCTGATAGAAAGAAAATGTGATGCCAAAACGTATTGATGTAATCATAGCAGTATCGACTAGATACATGCCTGTACTTGATATCATTACAGTGGATGTTAGGTGTCGATCCACCCACGGTGTTTGTTTACATTTTGACGCCGGTGAACTACGGTGTGTAGTGAAGCATGTTTAGCTATTCGTCGTCCTGCAGGGATGATACTTGTAAGAAACATACTTTGTCGCCATGGAGACCAGGATTAGTGATTTAAAAGTAGCTAAATGTCACACCGCGGTGAGGGATGTCTTGTCTTGTTTTTTTCTGTCTTATTATTCGCATGTTTTAATTTGAAAAGTAACTCTCCTCTCGTTTCAGGTCACTTGCCCTTCCTTTTGTGTCATCGGTCTGACGTAATCCCTGTTCTCTGATTGTTTCCAGCTGATCCCTATTATCTTCATGTGTGTTATAAGCTCACTCCTCCCTTTGTTCTGTGCCAGATTGTCTCGTTTATTCGTGCTCTCTAGCGCCCGTGTCCTTGTCCATGCCTTGCCTTGTGATCATGAACCCCTTTGTAAATATTTTGAGTCTTCCTTTCTTCCTCCTCAGCAGAGTGATTTTGATTATTTCGTTTATTCAGCCGAAGTGGTAAGTTGTCAGGGAATTTTTTCATTCATTCCTCATCTTTTTGAGTGACTATTTTTGTTACAACTTTATTAGATTAGGTAGTGTAGAAATTTTCATAGCTGTTGTTTTTGGTTCTCCGGTTTTTGTTAAATACTTTTTATAGCATATACGGCGCCAATTGTAGTTCGTCTTTGCTTTTGTGTTTTCCTCCGTTCGGAGTGATTTTTGGTTGTTCCTTTTTCTTTGGAACCTTTTCGCCGAGTAGGTTTTGTGATTATTATAGATATTGGTAATTCTTGACTTTGGAGGTGAAAGGAAGTTGTCGGGGTTTGCTGCTAGCGGGGTGTATGAAATAGTCAGGACGTGTCACGGATACAAAGGATTCTGGGTATTTGTGGTGTTGCGTTTATGTTGTGTTACTGGGAGGATGTCCTCCCGAAATGTTTGGTGTGGCTTCACAGCGTGGCGCATATTACTAAGAGTGTTAAAATTGTTTATATCACAGCCATTAGTGTACTCTGTGTTACCCAGTATGCCTTGCAGTCATGTGCTTGGCTGCAGAAGCCACACACAACATGTTGCTGGTCTGACAAACAGATCGTACATGCGGTAGAGGGCGACAAAGTCAATGACTTCATAGCACGCCCTAATACTTATTATCTGGGTAACTGCCGGTTGTCATTCTAGAGAATATTATCGTCTCTTATTGACCTCTTCCCTTTGTGACACGGTTCTTAAATGGCTCTTTGAATGGCAAAGGATATCGATCCCAGAACCATGCATATCAAATATTTCCGGATGATTCAACCGCCACCCGCCCGAATCTAATTAAAATCTATTTTTTCATCATGTCACCCGCCCGACCCGCGGTTCCGTGGATGAGACCGCAAACCGCGCATCTATAGTGGATGGACTTTAGCCAAGTCTTAAAGCATCTCTTCCTGAGGGCCTTTCAGTCTTATAACTTCACCTTTATCGTTGGCGACGGCGTGGCGCAGTTGGGAGAGTGGCCGTGCCAGCAACCTGAGGGTTCTTGGTTCAATCCCCACCTTCTACCAACCTCGTCACACCTGTTGTGTCCATGAGCAAGACACTTCACCCTTGCTCCTGATGGTTCGTGGTTAGGGCCTTGCATGGCAGCTCCTGCCATCAGTGTGTGAATGTGTGTGTGAATGGGTGAATGTGGAAATGGTGTCAAAGCGCTTTGAGTACCTTGAGGGTAGAGAAGCGCTATACAAATATAACCCATTTACCATTTATCGTTAATTTTTACACCAAAATCTGTCCGGTCACCCTTTTCTGTCTCCACACCGTGTCTGCTTGTAAGTACTCAGTGATTGTGTGCTGCCGAACATGCTCGTCTGCTCTTAAACCAGCAATGTCAAGACGTGACTTCGACGTGCGACCGGTACGTTTCGTCACGCCTGTTGTGTCCTTGAGCAAAGACACTTCACCCTTGCTCCTGATAGTTCGTGGTTAGGGCCTTGCATGGCAGCTCCTGCCATCAGTGTGTGAATGTGTGTGTGTATGGGTGAATGTGGAAATAGTGTCAAAGCGCTTTGAGTACCTTGAAGGTAGAAAAGCGCTATACAAGTATAACCCATTTACCATTTATCGTTAATTTTTACACCAAAATGTGTCCGGTCAGCCTTTTCTGTCTCCACACCGTGTCTGCTTGTAAGTACTCAGTGAATGTGTGCTGCCGAACATGCTCGTCTGCACTTAAAGTTTGATCACATTACACCTGTACTGGCTCACCTGCACTGGCTTCCTGTGCACTTAAGATGTGACTTTAAGGTTTTACTACTTACGTATAAAATACTACACGGTCTAGCTCCATCCTATCTTGCCGATTGTATTGTACCATATGTCCCGGCAAGAAATCTGCGTTCAAAGGACTCCAACTTATTAGTGATTCCCAAAGCCCAAAAAAAGTCTGCGGGCTGTAGAGCGTTTTCATTTCGGGCTCCAGTACTCTGGAATGCCCTCCCGGTAACAGTTCGAGATGCCACCTCAGTAGAAGCATTTAAGTCTCACCTTAAAACTCATTTGTATACTCTAGCCTTTAAATAGACTCCCTTTTTAGACCAGTTGATCTGCCGTTTCTTTTCTTTTTCTTCTATGTCCCACTCTCCTTTGTGGAGGGAGTCCGGTCCGATCCGGTGGCCATGTACTGCTCGCCTGTGTATCGGCTGGGGACATCTCTGCGCTGCTGATCCGCCTCCGCTTGGGATGGTTTCCTGCTGGCTCCGCTGTGAACGGGACTCTCGCTGCTGTGTTGGATCCGCTTTGGACTGGACTCTCGCGACTGTGTTGGATCCATTATGGATTGAACTTTCACAGTATCATGTTAGACCCGCCCACCATCCATTGCTTTCCTCCTCTCCAAGGTTCTCATAGTCATCATTGTCACCGATGTCCCACTGGGTGTGAGTTTTCCTTGCCCTTATGTGGGCCTACCGAGGATGTCGTAGTGGTTTGTGCAGCCCTTTGAGACACTAGTGATTTAGGGCTATATAAGTAAACATTGATTGATTGATTGATTGATTAAACCAGCAATGTCACGACGTGACTTGGACGTGCGACCGGTACGTTTCAGAGACATTATAGTACCAAAAACGATTCATTAGTATCGCGGTATTAATAACGGTAAACTGTACAACCCTATGAGAAGGTAAACAACGGATGATAATGTACAATAGGGCAATAGTGGAACAGTAGTATTTTTGTATAATCTCTTTTAAATCAATCAACAAAACTTACTTATAAAGTAAGAAAATATTCAAGGACTTAAGATCCCGGTGTTGCATAAGATTGAATGTTTAATTAACATTCCTCAGCGTGAATACATAACACCAGTGCCGTGTTTATCTCTTCGACACATAATCACATTAATGTGTTTTTTTTTTGTTTGTTTTTTTTTTCCTCCACCGCGTCATGGCAGAAATATGAAGGAGCAATGTGGTCGCCTCCTATCTTTGCTAATCGAAAGCAAACGAATGCAAATGCTGCGGTGATTTTCTTACCAGCGCACATGCATGATTTATGATGCAGACCGTTGTAAGGACACGGGCAGCCACAGTATCCGTGTAATCCGGCCTCACAAGCACAGATCCTCTCGCTATTATTACACCACTTTATTTTGACCTTGAGATAGCGGGAAAAAAAAGAAATAAAAATCTCAAATAAACTCTTGGAAAAAAAAAAAATACCAAGTACTTCATAAGCTGTTATCATACATTTTGTATGTTTTTTTTTTTACTTTAAAGAAGTGAGAGGAAATCAATATTGCATCACAGTATCTCTTTCAATATACCGGTATTGACTTTCTCTGTTTTCTTTTGACTTGGTGGAGCGGCGAAGAGCATCAGTGATTACGCTATGACAGCGAAACCTCTCTCTGACATTGTCTTCACGTGCCTTGCTTGGCTGTTGCTGCAGGGATGGTGCAAATGGGATAAAAGGTCTCCGCTCCCAATGGTTTATCAAATGTCTGCGAGCAGAATGGAGACGGATGAATCAATCTGAATGCATCAGTGCATTCCATTTTTTTTTGTGTTGTTTCGGTTACTGTTCATTTGGGGTCGCAGCTGCATTCGGGGTACACCCCGGACAAGTCGCCACCTCATCACGGGGCCAACACAGATAGACAGACAACATTCACACACTAGGGCCAATTTACTGTTGTCAATCAACCTATCCCCAGGTGCATGTCTTTGGAGGTGGGAGGAAGCCGGAGTATCCAGAGGGAACCCACGCAGTCACGGGGAGAACATGCAAACGCCACACAGAAAGATCCAGAGCCCGGGATTGAACTCAGGACCTTCGTATTGTGAGGCACATGCACTAACCCCTGTCCAACCGTGCTGCCTCGTAGGGGTGTGGTGCACTTATTTTTAAGGAATAAAGACGGATGCAGACAAGAACATACTGCATACCGTCTTTTTCGGAGTATAAGTCGCTCCGGAGTATAAGTCGCACCTGCCGAAAATTCATAATAAAGAAGGAAAAAAAGATATAAGTCGCACTACAGCAGTGGTACTCAAATGGGGGTACGTTAGATTTTTTTAAA
Organism: Nerophis ophidion; assembly: GCF_033978795.1. Lineage (NCBI taxonomy): Eukaryota > Metazoa > Chordata > Actinopteri > Syngnathiformes > Syngnathidae > Nerophis > Nerophis ophidion. The sequence continues at coordinate 9,195,894 of NC_084635.1, forward strand.
ATATTCTAAAAATAGCAACAATTCAAAAATATTTTATAAATATGTTTATTGAATAATACTTCAACAAAATATGAATGTACAGTAAGTTCATAAACTGTGCAAAAAAATACAACAATGCAATATTCAGTGTTGACAAAATCACCGCATCCAAAGTCGTCATCCACCCGCAGTCCACCCGAACCAACATTTTATCAGGATCATACCCGCCCGCCAACCGCCCGCTGAAATACATCAAAGGTTGTCCACCATTACCACTCACAGAGATATTTAATCTTTTTTCACAGAACAATGATGACAATTGGAGCCGCTAACGTTCCCGCGACTATCCAATAGCGTTCATGCTGATTACAAGAATATGAACGTGTTGTGAAGCCATTGCCTTAGACACCTTCAACAACATGTACGAACCAATTGTTGGTCCGACAACGTGTGTGCAGCTTCCGCAATTACACGTTCAAGATTGAAGGGTGATACAGAGTACGCTGATGGTTGTGATATAAACTACTTTAACACTTGCTAATATGCGCCACGCCGTGAAGCCACACCCAACAAGATTGACAAACACATTTCGGGAGAACATCCTCACAGTAACACACCATAAATGCAACACAACAAATACCCATAATCCTTTGTATTCATGACACAGCCTTGATATATTTTACACCCCCGCGCCCCCAACCGCGCCCACCTTACCGACGCACGGGGGGGTTGCGGGGTTTGCTGCTAGCGGGGTGTATAAAATAGTCAGGAAGTTTCATGAATACAAAGGATTATGGGTATTTGTTGTGTTGCGTTTATGTTGTGTTACTGTGAGGACACCCTCCGAAATGTGTTTGTCGTTCTTAATTGGTGTGGCTTCACAGCGTGGCGCATATTACTAAAAGTGTTAAAATTGTTTATATCACAACCATTAGTGTACTCTGTGTCACCCAGTATGCCTTGCAGTCGTGTGCGTGTTGCCGCGGAAGCCACACACAACACGATGCTGGACTGACAAACAAATCGTACATGTTGTAGTAGGCCTTAATACTTATTATTTGGGTGATTGCCAGCAGTCATTCAGGAGAATATTATGACACGGGTCTTCAATGGCACCTTGAATGGCAAAGGATACCGATCACAGAACCATGCATATCGAATATTTCCGTATGATTCAACCGCCACCCGGCCGAATTTAATTAAAATCTATTTTTTCGTCATGTCAACCGCCCGATCCGCAGTTTATCCGCAGACTCCGCGGATGAAACCTCAAACCGCGCATCTCTAGTTGACAGCTAGATTTCTCGTAGACATGTTCCATAAATATTAATGTAAAATATTTCATTTATTGTGAAGAAATGTTTAGAATTAAGTTGATGAATCCAGATGGATCTCTATTACAATCCCCAAAGAGGGCTCTTTAAGTTGATGATTACTTCTATGTGTAGAAATCTTTATTTATAATTGAATCACTTTTTTATTTTTCAATACGTTTTTAGTTATTCTTATATATATTTTTTCCAAATAGTTCAAGAAAGACCACTACAAATGAGCAATATTTTGCACTGTTATACAATTTTAATCAATCAGAAACTGATGACATAGTGTTGTATTTTACTTCTTTATCTCTTTTTTTCAACCAAAGCATGCTTTACTCTCATTAGGGAGTACTTGAATTAAAGAAAATGTTCACAGGGGGTACATCACTGAAAAAAGGTTGAGAACCATTGCTCTAAAGTATAAGTCGCATTTAGAACATGCTATACGTTTAGCAAAACCATCTGTCACTCCTGAATCTTTTTCCTCGGTGTAGCTTATAAACAACTCTGCCAATCCAACATATACACCTGGTCTCTTACGTCCATCCATCCATCCATCCATTTTCTACCGCTTATTCCCTTTCGGGTCGCGTGGGGCGCTGGCGCCTATCTCAGCTACAATCGGGCGGAAGGCGGGGTACACCCTGGACAAGTCGCCACCTCATCGCAGGGCCAACACAGATAGACAGACAACATTCACACTCACATTCACACACTAGGGCCAATTTAGTGTTGCCAATCAACCTATCCCCAGGTGCATGTCTTTTGTCCCTTACGTGAATGAGATAAATATTTGATATTTTACGGTAATGTGTTAATAATTTCACACGTAAGTCGCTCCAAACTATGAAATAAACTGCGACTTATAATCCGAAAAATACGGTATTGTCATAGCGTGGACATTGCCACGGTTTGTTTTCCCATGGTGCAAAGCGACTGGACTGGACCAGGCGTGAAGGTAACGACATTATTTATTTTTACTCAAAAAGGAACGAACAAAAGGCGCGAACAAGGTGGAGAAATAAATTGGCGAAGAAAACAAAAACTAGCACAAAGGCAGAACTATGGACATAAAAACGAAAAAACTTACTGTGACGTGAAAAAAACGAGCATGGATAATGTCAGACGGATCAAGAGTGAAGTGAAGTGAATTATATTTATATAGCGCTTTTCTCTAGTGACCTAAAGCGCTTTACATAGTGAAACTCAATATCTAAGTTACATTTAAACCAGTGTGGGTGGCACTAGGAGCAGGTGGGTAAAATATCTTGCCCAAGGACACAACGGCATTGACTAGGATGGCGAAAGCGGGAATCGAAGCTTCAACCCTCAAGTCGCTGGCACGGCCGCTCTACCAACCGAGCTAAACCGCCCCAATATAAGAGTATCAAGAGTGATGTCGCCAGGCCGACTACCTGGCAACTACAGACTTAAATAATGGTGAGATGATTAACACAGGTGCATGACTTCCATACAAATCAGGTGCGCGAGTCCAAATGAATCAGGTGAACTAATTGGTTGTCATGGTGACAAAACAAACAAGAGTGCACAAAGAGTCCAAAACCTAAACAGAACATAACTAAATAAAATGTGACCACAGAACATGACAGGTATATGGAATCAAACGGAAAGTATGACATTGAATGGAGGGATGCAGATATCATAATCAAGAACTCTCAATCTGATTTGTGGCCTTTTTTTTTTTAACATGTCCTGTTCAGCCACTGATATTGTTGATGTAGATGCCCATACAGAATTGCTGTACACAATGAAAGTGTTGGATACTTCAATCAATCAATCAATGTTTACTTATATAGCCCTAAATCACTAGTGTCTCAAAGGGCTGCACAAACCACAACACAAACCACTACGACATCCTCGGTAGGCCCACATAAGGGCAAGGAAAACTCACACCCAGTGGGACGTCGGTGACAATGATGACTATGAGAACCTTGGAGAGGACGAAAGCAATGGATCTGAAACGCTCCCACTGCCGCCTTTTTTTTCTTTCTTTCTTTTTTTAGTGCTTCACTCTAACTTTCCTCATCCACAAATCTTTCATCCTCGCTCAAATTAATGGGGAAATTGCCGCTTTCTCGGTCCGAATAGCTCTTGCTGCTGGAGGCTATGTGAGGATGTGAGGAGCCCTACAACCCGTGACGTCACGCGCACATCGTCTGCTACTTCCGGTACAGGCAAGGCTTTTTTATTAGCGACCGAAAGTTGCGAACTTCTCTTGTTGCCTCAATTGTATTAATTGTAGGCGCTAACTGGCAACCACGCTTCCGTCGGTTTATCCAAGGGAGCTGTGGCAACAAATGTAGCTTACCACCACCAGATGTGACTGTGGTGTGATGTTTCTCTGTGAAGCACTTTCAGTGTCTAGAAAAACGCTGTATAAATCTAATCCGTTATTATTATTATCATTATTATCATTATATTTAAAACCTCTAAAGGCCTTAGTGGCCACATGCGTGGACAGCACCTGTTAGCTCTTATTTCCAAAATTGTGTACACTACTGAATTGGGGTCTTATGGCCGCTTATGTGGACACGTATACTGCCATCTGGTGGTGTCAGAAGAGTATAACATACATTGGAATTTAGAAAAATAAAAGTGTAAAAATAAGAACTAGCATGTGACTAAACATGAAGTACACGTTTGTTGCTTATGGAATAAGTACATCATATAAAAGATGATTCTTGGTTTATATTCTAACGAGGGTCCAAAGAGATATGTACAAAAAAGAAAGTAAACAAACAGCTTGGGCCTTAAGAGGATTTATTAATGTTTGGCGAATGTAACGCCGGTTCGGCATCGTGGTACCGGGTTCGATTCCCTCGAGGATGCGTCAAACGAAGAACACAACAAAGGTAAGATCTAACAAATTTATTAACAAAAAGTGAGCTCTGAACAAAAACACCGGAGCTAATAAAAAGGGAAACAAAAGACGCTAGCGTGAAAGCTAGGAAATATAAAGAACTAAGACTTGGCACGATGGCACAAAAAATGAAAACAAAGATGATTAGCATGTGAGCTAAAGATGACAACAAAGTGGCTTAGCTAATGAGCTAGCGAGAAAAACATACCTGACGTTACTTGTTGCATGTGAGCAAATTAGAGTCCCAGAAAGAATAAACAGAAGAGGCTGGCTTGTAAAGGGAAGGTGATTAGCAGAGAACAGGTGTGCAGGAAGCGGGAGTAACAGCTGAAATTAATAAGTAACCATGGTGATGGACTAAACGGGAAATAAACGGATCAGACGGAGGATGAGAACAAAGATGGAAAAAATAAACAATAATATTTGAACATCCGAGTCACGGATCGCAACAGCAAAGTGTGATTTATCAATACTGAAACTGCTGTTTTGCGTCTAAATTCAGTATGTTTTGTGCCACAGTCAAACACAAATGGCTAAAATTAATAAGTGAAGTGAATTATATTTATATAGCGCTTTTTCTCTAGTGACTCAAAGCGCTTTACATAGTGAAACCCAATATCTAAGTTACATTCAAACCAGTGTGGGTGGCACTGGGAGCAGGTGGGTAAAGTGTCTTGCCCAAGGACACAACGGCAGTGACTAGGATGGCGGAAGCGGGAATCGAAACTGCAACCCTCAAGTTGCTGGCACGGCCGCTCTACCAACCGAGCTAAACTGCCCGAAAAAGAACCAAACTTCATGAATGTATTTTAGTGACCAACAAGTATGTGTTTCAATCACTCCATCACAAAAAAATAAGAGTTGTAGAAATGATTGGAAACTTAAGACTGCCATGACATTATGTTCTTTACAAGTGTATGTAAACTTTTGATCGCGACTGTATAAATTTGCCCATGACTACATTACATACATACGGACATCATCTGTATACTCTAGCCTTTAAATAGACCTCCTTTTTAGACCAGTTGATCTGCCGCTTCTTTTCTCTTCCCTTGGTATTCCTTATATTTAAGCCCCATTTAATTTGAGGGTTTAACCATTGTAGATGTAGTTTAATTAAAACATTAGATTGTGATTCTGAAAAAAAAAGGTTGAAGTCCTTTCACCCACCGAGAGAGAAGAGAAAAAACAAAAACTGCTAATATTTCTCCTATGTCCCCCCCTCCCTTGTGGAGGGGGTCCGGTCCGATGACCATGGATGAAGTACTGGCTGTCCAGAGTCGAGACCCAGGATGGACCGCTCGCCTGTATCGGTTGGGGACATCTCTACGCTGCTGATCCGCCTCCGCTTGAGATGGTTTCCTGTGGACGGGACTCTCGCTGCTGTCTTGGATCCGCTTGAACTGAGCTCTCGCGGCTGTGTTGGAGCCACTATGGATTGAACTTTCATAGTATCATGTTAGACCCGCTCGACATCCATTGCTTTCGGTCCCCTAGAGGGGGGGGTTGCCCACATCTGAGGTCCTCTCCAAGGTTTCTCATAGTCAGCATTGTCACTGGCGTCCCACTGGGTGTGAGTTTTCCTTGCCCTTTTGTGGGTTCTTCCAAGGATCTTGTAGTCGTAATGATTTGTGCAGTCCTTTGAGACATTTGTGATTTGAGGCTATATAAATAAACATTGATTGATTGATTGATTGATTGATTGATGTATATAAAACCTTAATGGAGGTCTTCGGATGTGTTTAAAATCAACCAAAACTGAAAGTATTTAAGTGAGACTTTAAGTATTTAACTGACAGCCAAATAACATTTAAACTCGCTGTACCCTGAAATTGTGTTCATGTTCCGCTGAGAAATACAAAGCAAAGTACTAATCAATAGTTTATTTCAAAATGTGCAGTATGTAATAATGAATGATCATCATTCATTAGTTGCTAATTAGCCTGTGAAAATGCACCGTAGCTCCATTGATGCCCAACATAAAGTACTGCTGCTTGGCTCTCGAGCTCCAGTTCAAAGCTCAGACACATTATATGAGCTAAGAGATTAGCTGATATAGATTCCCCTGCTGCAAACGATATTAGTTGCACAACAGCGACGTGTAAATCATAATTATTACAAAACACGGACCGGTGCACTGCAAAAACTGAAATCCAAGTAAGATTAAATATCTCAAATAAGGGTGATATTTGCTTATTTTATGTCTGATAAGATAATTATTCTCACTAAGCAGATTTTATGTTAGAGTGTTTTTCTTGGGTTTTGGTCATAAATGATCTCAGTAAGATATTACAGGTTGTAGCTGAGATGTCATGACCTATATTGAGTAAAACATGCTTGAAACTAGAATATCAACTGTTGCAAAGCTGTGTCAACAACACCCAGAAGTATAAAAGTACTTTTTTAAAGTAATAATTTATTTCTTTATGTCAAGATAATGCCACTAGCATTTACTTAATTTAGGAATATTTTTTCTACATTTTGAGCAAATAGGTATCATATTTTCTTATTAGGGCTTCACAGTGGCAGAGGGGTTAGTGCGTCTGCCTCACAATACGAAGGTCCTGCAGTCCTGGGTTCAAATCCAGGTTCGGGATCTTTCTGTGTGGAGTTTGCATGTTCTCCCCGTGAATGCGTGGGTTCCCTCCGGGTACTCCGGCTTCCTCCCACTTCCAAAGACATGCACCTGGGGATAGGTTGATTGGCAACACTAAATTGGCCCTAGTGTGTGAATGTGAGTGTGAATGTTGTCTGTCTATCTGTGTTGGCCCTGCGATGAGGTGGCGACTTGTCCAGGGTGTACCCTGCCTTCCGCCCGATTGTAGCTGAGATAGGCGCCAGCGCCCCCCGCAACTCCGAAAGGGAATAAGCGGTAGAAAATGGATGGATTTGCTTATTTTATGTCTGATAAGATAATTATTCTCACTAAGCAGATTTTATGTTAGAGTGTTTTTCTTGTTTTAAGGGTTTTGGTCATAAATGATCTCAGTAAGATATTACAGCTTGTAGCTGAGATGTCATGACCTATATTGAGTAAAACATGCTTGAAACTAGAATATCAACTGTTGCAAAGCTGTGTCAACAACACCCACAAGTATAAAAGTACTTTTTTAAAGTAATAATGTATTTCTTTATGTCAAGATAATGCCAGTAGCATTTACTTAATTTAGGAATATTTTTTCTACATTTTGAGCAAAAAGGTATCATATTTTCTTATTAGGGCTTCACGGTGGCAGAGGGGTTAGTGCGTCTGCCTCACAATACGAAGGTCCTACAGTCCTGGGGTCAAATCCAGGCTGGGGATCTTTCTGTGTGGAGTTTGCATGTTCTCCCCGTGAATGCGTGGGTTCCCTCCGGGTACTCCGGCTTCCTCCCACTTCCAAAGACATGCACCTGGGGATAGGTTGATTGGCAACACTAAATTGGCCCTAGTGTGTGAATGTGAATGTGAATGTTGTCTGTCTATCTGTGTTGGCCCTGCGATGAGGTGGCGACTTGTCCAGGTTGTACCCTGCCTTCCGCCCGATTGTAGCTGAGATAGGCGCCAGCGCCCCCCGCGACCCCGAAAGGGAATAAGCGGTAGAAAATGGATGGATGGGATTTTCTTATTACCAAGAAAAGTGCACTTGTTATTAGTGAGAATATACTTATTTTAAGGTATTTTTGATCCATTGAGGTTAGCTAATTTTACTTGTTTTGGAAAGTCTTGACAAGCCAAATTTTCTTGTTCTATTGGCAGATAATTTTGCTTAGTTCAAGTAAAATACCCCTCATTTTTGTATTTTTTTTTCTTGTTTTTGAAGACTGACTTTTTGCAGTGTGTTTGGCCTAATTTTTTCTGTTTTAATATAAAAAGTAGATTTTTTTACATTAGTATGTACTGTAAGTGTTAAAATGTGACATACAAATTGTGTAACTTCCATGCTGATACAAAAGTGTGTATATCCTGGAGGACAGTGTTTTTCAAGAGTATGCAATTTCACCTTTTTGGGTTAAAAATATTTTTTGCAAACCAGTGTGATAATCTCGGCAGAGTAACCATGTTTTACTCTTCCATATCAGTAGGTGGCAGCAAGTAGCTAATTGTTTTGGTTTGTCACAATGACAATAAGCAGACGACAGCGTGCAGGTAAAAAAGGTATCTAGTGCTTAAACCAAAAATAAACAAAAAGCCAAGTGCCGCTAAGAAAAGGCATTGAAGATTAGGGAAGGCTATGCAAAACGAAATTAAAACTGAAATGGTTGCAAAGTAAACAGAAACAGAATGCTGGACGACAGCAAAGACTTACAGCGAGTGGAGCAGATGGCGTCCACAAAGTACGTCCGAACATGACGTGACAATCAACAAGGTTTTGACTGATTGATTGATTGATACTTTTATTAGTAGATTGCACAGTTCAGTACATATTCCGTACAATTGACCACTAAATGGTAACACCCGAATACGTTTTTTAAGTCGGGGTCCACGTTAATCAATTCATGGTCCCCACAAAGACGAATAGCGACAACTTAAATGGCCTTAATTGCTAAAGCAAAACAGGTGCGGGGAATAGCGCTCGAAGGAAGACATGAAACTGCTACAGGAAAATACCAACAAAACAAGAAAAAAAAACAAATTAGGAGCGCAAGACCAGAACTAAAACACTACACGCAAGACACCAAAAAACTCCAAATAAGTCAGGTCGTGATGTGACAGTACTTTGAGACAAGAGCTGTAGTCATGCATGGTTACGGTTTGAAGTCTTATCCAACAATTGCGAGAACAACTTTTGGTATTACTTTAGTATGGGGAAAATATTCTAAGTAACAAAGACTTAATTTAGAGGTATTTGGACACCAAGGGAACATGTTCTCAGTAACAAAGACTTAATTTATTTGGTTAGGGTTAAGGTTGGGGTTAGAGGTAGAGATGTCTGATCATATCAGCCTGCCGATATTTTCGGCCGATAAATGCTTTAAAATATAATATCGGAAATTATCGGTATCGGTTTTAAAAATTATCAGTATCGGTTTCAAAATCTAAAATGTATGACTTTTTAAAACACGGCTGTGTTCACGACCGTAGGGTGAAATACAGAGCGACAAAAAACTTTAAAGGCACTGCCTTTGCGTGCCGGCCCAATCACATAATATCTACGGCTTATCACACACACAAGTGAATACAAATCATACTTGGTCAACAGCCATACAGGTCACACTGAGGGTGGCCGTATGGACAACTTTCACACTGTTACAAATATTGCCACACTGTGAACCCACACCAAACGAGAATGACAAACACATTTTGGGAGAATATCCACACCGTAACACTACTTAAACACGGCAGAACAAACACCCAGAACCACTTGCAGTACTAACTCTTCCGGGACGCTAAAATACACCCCCCCGCTCTATCCCCTACCCCTCCTAGCTGAACCCCGCCCACCTCAACCTCTTCATGCTCTCTCAGGGAGAGCACGTCCAAAATTCCAAGCTGCTGTTTCAAGGCATGTTAAAAAAAAATAATGCCCTTTGTGACTTCAATAATAAATATGGCATTTTTTTCCATGACTTGAGTTGATTTACTGTGGAAAACCTGGACGGCGTGGCGCAGTGGAAGAGTGGCCGTGCGCAACCCGAGGGTCCCTGGTTCAAATCCCACCTAGTACCAACCTCGTCACGTCCGTTGTGTCCTGAGCAAGACACTTCACCCTTGCTCCTGATGGGTGCTGGTTGGCGCCTTGCATGGCAGCTCCCTCCATCAGTGTGTGAATGTGTGTGTGAATGGGTAAATGTGGAAGTAGTGTCAAAGCGCTTTGAGTACTTTGAAGGTAGAAAAGCGCTATACAAGTACAACCCATTTATCATTTATTTATTTAATGCATTCAGCGGGACATCACAACAAAATTAGGCATAATAATGTGTTAATTCCACGACTGTATAGATCGGTATCGGTAATTAAGAGTTGGACAATATCGGAATATCGGATATCGGCAAAAAAGCCTTTATCGGACATCCCTAGTTAGAGGGTTAATTGTATAATAAGGCCATGCTGAATAAGGCATTAATAAGTACTTAATAATGACTAATTAAGAGCCAATATGTCACTCATTTGCATGTTAATAAGCAATTGATTAATGGTGACTATGTTCTCCATATTAAGTGTTACCCAACTTTTTTTGTCAATATCATCTCCTAAGTCTAATTTTTTAATGTTTTCTGCCGGTAGCGTGCCTCCACAAAAAAATGTGCCTTGGCTCAAAAAAGGTTGAAAACCCCCGCTGTAGGAAACAGAAAAGGTCCATAACATTTGCGTATCTGAAAGATGATCCAAATATGTATTTGTCCGTGCCCTCAGGCATTCCTCTTCTGCTGCGCTAACTGGACGAGCCGGGAAGCTGCTTTTCCAGATATTACGTTTTTCATATCAGCAGAACACATGGGTTTAGCGCGGCGTTATTCACCGCTTCCATGGTAACACAACTGAAAATAGGGCGGTTAGTGTACGGCAATCTGAGAAAAAAAAGGCTGTGCTTTTTGTTCACTGCTGCTCAGCTTCTCAATTATTTTCTGTCATTACCACCTTGGGGGGGGAGATACATTTTCCACCACCCCCCAATGAATGTAATTACTATTGACAACTTGATATTTATTAAAATATCTGCACAAAAACACAGGGTGTGAGTTACATTCTCCATTTAATCACCTTGTTATCAGAGTCGATAAACAACGTGTGCAGTGATAACAACTTAAACCACTTTCCATGTTTATCAGTTGATCTAATCCATGGGTGTCAAACTCTGGCCCGCGGGCCAAATCTGGCCCGCCGTGTAATTTAATTTGGCCCTTGAGGCAATATCAATTTAGCATTAGAGCTGGCCGGCTGGTGTCGCTGTAACACCACATTCACCGCTAATACTCATACTTGCCAACCCTCCTAATTTTCCCGGTAGACTCCCGAAGTTCAGTACCCCTCCCGAAAATCTCCCGGGGCAACCATTCTCCCGAATTTCTACCGATTTCCACCTGGACAACTATATTGAGGGCGTGCATTTAAGGCACTGCCTTTAGCGTTCTCTACGACCTGTCGTCACGTCCGCTTTTCCTCCATACTAACAGCATGTCACATATTTGTGGCTTTTACACACACACACACACACACACACACACAAGTGAATGCAAGGCATACTTGGTCAACAGCCATACAGGTCACACTGAGGGTGGCCGTATAAACACCTTTAGCACTGTTACAAATATGCGCCACACTGTGAACCCACACCAAACAAGAATGACAGACACATTTCGGGCGAACGTGCGCACCGTAACACAACAGAACAAATACCCAGGACCCCTTGCAGCACTAACTCTTCCGGGAAACTTCCAGCAAACTTACCAATAATTGACGTTTTATTCATGCATTTTCTCTTGCTACTTCAAAGCTTGAATTTTTGGTTCATTCATTATTGTTATTTTATTTTTAGCCTGTGGACATTTTTTTTATATTTACCTCAGAAGATTGCAAATAGAAAAAAAGGCATAAAATTTTCATTCAAATTTTATTTGGTATGCCATTGATATTTTTTGTATTATTATTATTATTTGAAACTGGATTTTGCATGTCACTAAAGTTATATAAGCCGCGCTTGTTCAATATTTAATGCAAAACTTGTTTGGGTCCCTATTAAAAAGGTTAATTTGTACAACCTTGGCCCGCAGCTTTGTTCCGTTTAAAATTTTGGCCCACTCTGTATTTGAGTTTGACACCCCTGATCTAATCAGTTTGCTATATTGAACAAAGACTGTTCAGTCATTACAAAGAACAATGCAATCAATTAACAAGGTTGTGCACAGCAACATTGAAGGTAGTTTTACAAATGCAAACATTGGTCACTTGTCCGTTTTATCAGCTCCTGTATTTTCCGGACTATAAGGTACACATAAAATCCTTTTTTTCCCCTCAAAACTTGACAGTGCGCCTTATAACCCAACGGTGTGCCTCATATAAGGAATATGTTTGGTTGAGCTTACCCGCCTCAAAGCTATTTTATTTGGTACATGGTGTAATGATAAGTGTTACTAGTAAATGGCAGTCACACATACAGTGGGGCAGAAAAGTATTTAGTCAGCCACCGATTGTGCAAGTTCTCCCACTTAAAATGATGACAGAGGTCTGTAATTTTCATCATAGGTACACTTCAACTGTGAGAGACAGAATGTGAAAAAAAACATACAGGAATTCACATTGTAGGAATTTTAAATAATTTATTTGTAAATTATGGTGGAAAATAAGTATTTGGTCAACCATTCAAAGCTCTCATTGATGGAAGGAGGTTTTGGCTCAAAATCTCACGATACATGGCCCCATTCACTCTTTCCTTAACACGGATCAATCGTCCTGTCCCCTTAGCAGAAAAACAGCCGCAAAGCATGATGTTTATACCCCCATGCTTCACAGTAGGTGTGGTGTTCTTGCGATGCAACTCAGTATTCTTCTTCCTCCAAACACGACGAGTTGAGTTTATACCAGAATGGATACATGGATGATACAGCAGAGGATTGGGAGAATGTCCTGTGGTCAGATGAAACCAAAATAGAACTTTTTGGTATAAACTCAACTGGTCGTGTTAAAGCCGCAGATATGTCGTGTCTGGGCCGGAAAAACGGACATGACAACAGGTTGTAGAGGACGCTAAAGGCAGTGCCTTCGAGGCACGCCCCCAATATTGTTGTCCGAGTGGAAATCGGGAGAAATTCGGAAGAATTGTTGCCCCGGGAGATTTACGGGAGGGGCAGTGAAATTCAGAAGGGTTGGCAAATGTGTTGTTACAGCGGCACCGCCCCCTGTATAATACCGGCTAATCTTAATTTGATATTACCTCAAGGGCCAAATTAAATCACACGGCGGGCCAAATTTGGCCCACGGGCCAGAGTTTGGACACACGTGGGCTACTGGATCAATAAAACATTAGGACTTTTATTAACGCAAACATGGACCATAAATATTATATTTCAACTATAAAATGCTACGTTTCCATGGCCTTATTTGAACCCCAGGCCTTGGATCGAACGCTGGGGAGAGAAATCTTCTCAGGGCCATCATTGAAACAGTGGCCAGCATGGGGTCAGTCAACCTTTGATCTTTTTTTTTACTCTTACCATCTTCCAGCCTCCTGGGATTTTAACCAGCAACACACATGTGGACTTCAAAGGCTACAGTACACCGAACATGCACCCTCTTTTAGGACCGTTGTGTCAAAAGTGGAACAGTGTGCACATTTTTAATCGTCAAAAATATTATCGCTGGGTCTTTATGTTTCCTTTTTGGTGCCGGATCAAGTTTCATATAACAGATCTCGGTTCTTGGTTACATCTTTTCAAAGCTTTGAAAAAAAGGCTTACTTCACCCTTCAATGTCCATAGATACTGTATTCTCATTCATCCATGTCCTTGTATTCTCGGGGCGTTCAATCGATCTGAACTGCACTCTTCAGTTTGTCTTAGAAGACGTTTCGCCTCTCACCTGAGCAGCCTTCATCAGTCCCCTAGCTCATAGACTTAGATTGATCTTGTCTGGCTGGTACAAAGGCCCTCTAGGAGGAGGAGAAAATATTTTAGACTATATACCCCTCTGATCTACCTTTCATTTTACTTAAAGGGGAACATTATCACAATTTCAAAAGGGTTAAAAACAATAAAAATCAGTTCCCAGTGGCTTGTTGTATTTTTTGAAGTTTTTTTCCAAAATTTTACCGGTCCCGGAATATCCCTAAATAAAGCTTTAAAGTGCCTTATTTTCACTATCTTTGAAACCACTATCCATTTCCCTGTGACGTCATACAGGGCTGCCAATACAAACAACATGGCGGTTACCACGGCAAGATATAGCGACATTAGCTCGGATTCAGACTCGGATTTCAGCGGTTTAAGCGATTCAACAGATTACGCATGTATCGAAACAGATGGTCGGAGTATGGAGGCAGATAGCGAAAACGAAATTGAAGAAGAAATTGAAGCTGTTGAGCGAATAGCTATTGACGCTATTCGGCCATAGCATGGGTGTACCTAATGAAGTGACCCACAGCATGGCTGCCTTATTAGCATCGCCGGTAAAATGTGCGGACCAAACGATCAGGACTTTCGCATCTTATGACACTGGAGCAACTTAAATCCGTCGATTGGTAAGTGTTTGTTTCGAATTAAATGTGGGTATCTAGTTTCAAATGTACATACAGCTGGCGTAAATAGCATGTTAGCATTGATTAACGTAGCATGTTAGCATCGATTAGCTGGCAGTCATGCCGCGACCAAATATGTCTGATTAGCACATAAGTCAACAACATCACCAAAACTCACCTTTGTTATTTTGTTGACTTAATCGTTGCAAATGCATCTGCAGGTTATCCATACATCTCTGTGCCATGTCTGCCTTAGCATCGCCGGTCAAATGTGAAGACACTCTGGCACATTCAATGGGGGTCTGGCGGAAGATTTCTTGCCAGTGGTGCAACTTGAATCCCTCCCTGTTAGTGTTGTTACACCCTCCGACAACACACCGACGAGGCATGATGTCTCCAAGGTTCCAAAAAATAGTCGAAAAAACGGAAAATAACAGAGCTGAGACCCGGTGTTTGTAATGTGAAAATGAATATGGCGGGTGTGTTACCTCGGTGACGTCACGTTCTGACGTCATCGCTAAAAGACCATTAAACAGAAAGGCGTTTAATTTGCCAAAATTCACCCATTTAGAGATTGGAAATCGGTTAAAAAAACGTATGGTCTTTTTTCTGCAACATCAAGGAATATATTGACGCTTGCATAGGTTTGGTGATAATGTTCCCCTTTAAAGGGGAACATTATCACCAAAGGGGAACATTATCACCTTTAAAGGGGAACATTATCACCAAACCTATGCAAGCGTCAATATATACCTTGATATTGCAGAAAAAAGACCATACGTTTTTTAACCGATCCCCGATCTCTAAAAGGGTGAATTTGGCGATTTAAACGCCTTTCAATTGTTCGCTGTCGGAGCAATGACCTTTCACCCGTGACGTCATAACATGAAGCGACCCACCATTTTCTCAAACACATTACACACACCGAGTCAAATCAGCTCTGTTATTTTCCGTTTTTTCGACTGTTTTCCGGTACCTTGGAGAGTGGCGCAGTGGGAGAATGGCCGTGGTCCCTGGTTCAATCCCCACCTAGTACCACGTCCTTTATGTCCTGAGCAAGACACTTCACCCCTTGCTCCTGATGGGTGCTGGTTAGCGCCTTGAATGGCAGCTCCCTCCATCAGTGTGTGAATGGGTAAATGTGGAAGTAGTGTCAAAGCGCTTTGAGTACCTTGAAGTACAACCCATTTATCATTTATTATTTATGTTTGTGTGTTGTCGGAGGGTGTAACAACACGAACAGAGAAGGATTCAAGTTGCACCAGTAGTCAAAAGATGCGAAAGTCCCTCATTTGTTCTGCACACTTTACCCACGACAGCTATGCTACGACAGAGATGGCACAGAGATGTGTGGATATCCTGCGACACTCAAAGCAGATGCATTTCCAACGATAAAGTCAACGAAATCACAAAGGTGAGTTTTGTTGATGTGGAGTGTGCTAATCAGACATATTTGGTCATGGCATGACTGCAAGCTAATCGATGCTAACATGCTGTTTAGGCTAGCTGTATGTACATATTGCATCATTATGCCTCATTTGTAGCTATATTTGCTTCCAGCCTTTCCCTCCACCCACATTTAATGCCAAACAAACACATACAAATCTTTGGTTAGAAGGCTATCGCCGAATTCATCCGCACTTACTCCCGTGCCGCTGTCTGTTGTGATATGGCTCAAAAGCTTCTGTTTCTTCTTTAATTTCATTTTCAATACCTGCCTCCACACTCCAACCATCCGTTTCAATACATGCGTAATCTGTTGAATCGCTTACAGCGCTGAAATCCGAGTCTGAATCCGAGCTAATATCGCTATACCTCTCTGTGCTATCCGCCACGTTTGTTTCTGTGTGGTCACGTTGTGACGTCACAGGATAATAGACGGGTGGATATGACAACGGTTAAATCAGGCACTTTGAAGCAGTTTTTCGGGCTCCAGTACTCTGGAATGTCCTCCCGGTAACAGTTTGAGATGCTACCTCGGTAGAAGCATTTAAGTCTCACCTTAAAACTCATTTGTATACTCTAGCCTTTAAATAGACCTCCTTTTTAGACCAGTTGATCTGCCGCTTCTTTTCTTTTTCTCCTCTGTCCCCCCCTCCCTTGCGGAGGGGGTCCGGTCCGATGGCCATGGAGGAAGTACTGGCTGTCCAGAGTCGGGACCCAGGATGAACCGCTCGCCTGTGTATCGGTTGAGGACATCTCTATGCTGCTGATCCGACTCCGCTTGGGATGGTTTCTTGTGGACAGGACTCTCGCTGCTGTCTTGGATCCGCTTTGAACTGAACTCTCGCAGCTGTGTTGGAGCCACTATGGATTGAACTTTCACAGTATTATGCTAGACTTGCTCAACATCCATTGCTTTCGGTTCCCTAAGTGGGGAGGGGCTGGGGGGGTTGCCCACATTTGTGGTCCTCTCCAAGGTTCTCATAGTCATCATTGTCACCGACGTCCTACTGGGTGTGAGTTTTCCTTGCACTTATGTGGGTTCTTCCAAGGATGTCGTAGTCGTAGTGGTTTGTGCAGTCCTTTGAGACACTTGTGATTAAGGGCTATATAAATAAACATTGATTGATTGATATTGCGTGGTGAGGGAAAATATTGAGAGAAACTTTAAAAAATAAAATAAGCCACTGGGAACTGATTTTTATTGGTTTTAACCCTTCAGAAATTGTGATACTGTTCCCCTTTAAGCAGACCAAGACTAAGAACACCCACACCCACAAGGTAGCTGTTTTAATGGTTGTGGTCTCTCCTTACCATGCTACCTCAATGATGCTTGCCAGCTGCTCTTTGATTTTCATGCTGTGATTATTGCAAAAGACGCAGATGGGAGGAACAGACTATAGGCTTCAGGGCGTCAAAGACAGGAATGTCTTAGCGACACAATCCTTATTCCCAAAATAAATACTGAAACTCACAAAGCAACTCACCCAGGATTTCCACTCTTTCCGTCAAGGTGTCAGTTTCCACCGACGGCGGACCCTCTAGATATACGCCATTTATTCAGGATCGCCCCTTGAGATGCAGCATCTCGTTTTCAAAGGGGTCGCCACAACACGGCGGATCAATTATGCTAAAACTTGATTGTGTGAAGGCATGCACACACATAAAATAACCCATCGGTTCCCTTTCACAATAGACAACTCCTGCGGTCAAGGCGGATTATATTTTACACTTTGAAAGACTTTCAGACGTAATTTCACCTCGTTGACACAAATGGATGAGAAGATGCTCATTCTGGAATTCTAACATCAAAGAATTATACTACAGCAGGGTTGTTGCAGCATTTAAAGTCATTAAATTGATTTTGCAAAAATTAAAGGCCTACTGAAATGAGATTTTCTTATTTAAACGGGGATAGCAGGTCCATTCTATGTGTCATACTTGATCATTTTGTAACATTGCCATATTTTTGCTGAAAGGATTTAGTAGAGAGCATCCACGATAAAGTTTGAAACTTTCGGTTCTAACAGAAAAGCCCTGCCTCTACCGGAAGTCACAGACGATGACGTCGCAAGTGTTAGGGCTCCTCACATATTCACATTGTTTATAATGGGAGCCTCCAACAAAAAGGGCTATTCGGACCGAGAAAACGACAATTTCCCCATTAATTTGAGCGTGGATGAAAGATTCGTGTTTGAGGATATTGATAGCGACGGACTAGAAAAAAAAAAAAAGTAAAAAAAAATAAAACGCGATTGGGACGGATTCCGATGTTTTTAGACACATTTATTAGGATAATTCTGCGAAATCCCTTATCTTTCTATTGTGTTGCTAGTGTTTTAGTGAGTTTAATAGTACCTGATAGTCGGAAGGGTGTCTCCACGGGTGTTTTGACACCAATGTCTCAGGGAAGTGTACGGCACAAGCTCAGCTTTTCTCCGGTAAGAAGCGACTTTTTAACCACAATTTTCCCACCGAAACTTGCTGGTTGACATTCCGTCTTGATTCATGCTCGCTTCACCGCGCTCTGATCCATAGTAACGTTTCATCTCCAGGAATTTTAAACAAGGAATCACCGTGTGTTTGTGTGGCTTAAGGCTAAAGCTTCCCAAACCCATCTTTTTCCTGTGACTTCTCCAATACTAATTGAACAAATTGCAAAAGATTCAGCAATACAGATGTCCAAAATAATGTGTAATTATGCGGTTTAAGCAGACGACTTTTAGTAATTTCCCGGGAAATTTAAAATTGTAATTTCGTAAACTAAAAAGGCCGTATTGGCATGTGTTGCAATGTTAATATTTCATCATTGATATATAAACTATCAGACTGCGTGGTCGCTAGTAGTGGCTTTCAGTAGGCCTTTAAGGCCCTAAATGGCATTCAAAACATTACATGCTATGTCCAGAGAATTCTATCCATCCATTTTACTACCGCTTATTCCCTTTGGGGTCGCGGGGGGCGCCGGTGCCTATCTCAGCTACAATCGGGCGGAAGGCAGGATACACCCTGGACAAGTCGCCACCTCATCGCAGGGCCAACACAGATAGACAGACAACATTCACACTCACATTCACACACTAGGGCCCATTTAGTGTTGCCAATCAACCTATCCCCAGGTGCATGTCTTTGGAGGTGGAAGGAAGTCTGAGTACCCGCAGGGAACCCACGCATTCACGGGGAGAACATGCAAACTCCACACAGAAAGATCCCGAGCCCGGGATTGAACCCAGGACTACTCAGGACCTTCGTAATGTGAGGCAGACGCACTAACCCCTCTCCCACCGTGAAGCCCAGAGACATTAAAAATATAATACAATTTTAGAACTCGGCCAATGGTCAATACGTCAATCAATCAAACGATAAATGGAAATGAACTTAAGAACGTTTTACACAAGGCGACTCGGTATAAAGAATTTGGGGATTTTTTTACGACCCAACACTCTCATTTGAGTCACACATCAAGAGTGTTACTGAAACAGCCGTCTGTCATCTCTGTAATATCGCAAAAATGTGTTCCATTTTGTCCACCAGCGACGCTGGGATCATTATTCATGCGTTCGTTACGTCTCGTCTCGATTACAGTAACGTAGATGGGAGGGGGGGGGGGGGGGTCCCCACATCCGCGGTCCCCTCCAAGGTTCCGTATTGTATCCCATCGGGTTGAGTTTTTTCTGGCTCTTATGTGGGATCTGAGCTGCGGATGTTGTTGTGGCTTGTGCAGCCCTTTGAGACACTTGTGATACTCTAGCCTTTAAATAGACCTCCTTTTTAGACCAGTTGATCTGCCGCTTCTTTTCTTTCTCCTATGTCCCCCCCTCCCTTGTGGAGGGGGTCCGGTCCGATGACCATGGATGAAGTACTGGCTGTCCAGAGTCGACACCCAGGATGGACCGCTCGCCTGTATCGGTTGGGGACATCTCTACGCTGCTGATCCGCTTGAGATGGTTTCCTGTGGACGGGACTCTCACTGCTGTCTTGGATCCGCTTGAACTGAACTCTCGCGGCTGTGTTGGAGCCACTATGGATTGAACTTTCACAGTATCATGTTAGACCCGCTCGACATCCATTGCTTTCGGTCCCCTAGAGGGGGGGGGGGGGTTGCCCACATCTGAGGTCCTCTCCAAGGTTTCTCATAGTCAGCATTGTCACTGGCGTCCAAACGGATGTGAATTCTCCCTGCCCACTGGGTGTGAGTTTTCCTTGCCGTTTTGTGGGTTCTTCCGAGGATGTT
This sequence comes from Nerophis ophidion, assembly GCF_033978795.1. NCBI lineage: Eukaryota > Metazoa > Chordata > Actinopteri > Syngnathiformes > Syngnathidae > Nerophis > Nerophis ophidion. Next base: position 9,215,904 of record NC_084635.1, read on the forward strand.
GTAGTCGTAATGATTTGTGCAGTCCTTTGAGACATTTGTGATTTGGGGCTATATAAATAAACATTGATTGATTGATTGATGAAGAGCTATATATGTGTTGTGATCACAATATGCAGATGACAGCCTGCAGGTAAAAAGGTATCTGGGGCTTAAACCAAAAATAAACAAAAGGCGAGTGCCGCTAAGAAAAGGCATTAAAGATTAGGGAAGGCTATGCAAAACGAAACTAAAACTGAACTGGCTGCAAAGTAAATAAAAACAGAATGCCGGACGACAGCAAAGACTGACAGCGCGTGGAGCAGACAGCGTCCACAAAGTACATCCGAACATTATGTGACAATCACATTGTCCCCGCAAAGAAAGATAGCGACAACTTAAAAATGGCCTTGATTGCTAAAACTTTGATTGATTGAACGTTGCATTCATCAATTCATTGCTGCATATCTCTCTCTGTGTTTTTCTTTGGCTCTGGCTTTTTAACTGGATTCAAGTCCCAATAGGCACAAAACATTAAAACAATGTCGAGAACTTGTTGAATTAAGTCCTGACGTTGAGCAACCCAAACCTACCGTTGAAACAACAGGCTTTTTGACGACGTTTAAATAACTGAGTTGTGACGTCGATTCAACCTTTGACATTTGGTCATTTCCTAACAACCATTGAGCATCCAATGTTGGACATCAATGTGGTTTCCATTTACAAATGCAACTATTTTGCAACTTCTATTTCAAAGTCAGTTTTAAAGGGCATTCTTTGGTCACCGTAGGTGTGTAGTCCTTAAATCTGATGACATGTCATGTTAATTCCGAAAAACCGAGCTTGTTTTATACACGACTTCTTTATTTCGGTCTCCACTTCAACACTCATAGGCTAACTTGGCTAAGATAGAAACTCTCGTGACGGAGGCCCCTCACGTGACCTACGGTGGCCTAGAATGGACAAACGAGACCACGACTCTTATTCTCTGACATTCCCACTGTAAATGAATGGTCGTTCTTTCAGCTGCCTGACACTTTATGCTTAAATTGCTATCTATTGTACCCTTTTTAAACACCTGAGAAGGTGTTAAATACAATCTATTTAAGATGTTAAATAGACTTAGGTTCTTTTTAATGCATCGAAAGACATAATTGGCATTTTTCCAAATATCACTCCATGACATTGTCATAGTGTGTGTGTGGGGGGGGGGTCACAGCTTGCTGCGTGGGTGTTCTCCCAGGAAAGCAGACGGACTACTCATGACACGGCGTGCAGGTAGAATCATGATTTAATCTTCACTAAAAATAAAAGGAACAAACAAAAAGGCCCACAAGGCAAAAACACAACTTAGACCTCTCTATGGACAAGAAACCAAAATCGCTAACTATAGCATGAATAAATAAAAACTTACTTGGCATGGCATGAAGCATGAAACTATGGCAAGGCATGAAACAAGTCAGCACAGAGCAAGAAAAAACAACAACAATAATGACGTCAGGCCGACTGACTGGCAAAGACCAGCTTAAAGGGGAACATTATCATAATTTCAAAAGGGTTAAAAACAATAAAAATTAGTTCCGAGTGGCTTGTTGTATTTTTTGAAGCTTTTTTCAAAATTTTACCGGTCTCGGAACATCCCTAAATAAAGCTTTAAAGTGCCTTATTTTCGGTTCTCTGCGAAGACACTGGCCATTTCCCTGTGACGTCACACAGTGCTGCCAATGTAAACAAACAATGGGAATAGCACAGCAAGATATAGTGACATTAGCTCGGATTCAAACTCGGATTTCAGCGACTTAAGCGATTCAACAGATTACCCATGTATTGAAACAGATGGTTGGAGTATAAAAATATTGAAGAAGAAACTGAAGCTATTGAGCGAATAGCTATAGACGCTATTCATAGCCATAGCATGGCCGAATAGCTGCGTTAGCATCGCCAGTAAAATGTGCGGACCAAACGATCAGGACTTTCGCATCTTTTGACACTGGAGCAACTTAAATCCGTTGATTGGTAAGTGTTTTTTTGGCACTAAATGTGGGTGGAAGGAAACGTAATATAGTTGCAAATGCATCTGCAGGTTATCCATACATCTCTGTTCCATGTCCGGTAAATAGCATGTTAGCATCGATTAGCTGGCAGTCAAAATCAACAAAACTCACCTTTGTGATTTCGTTGACTATCGTTGCAAATGCATCTGCAGGTTATCCATACATCTCTGTGCCATGTCTGTCATCGCCGGTCAAATGTGGAGACACTTTGGCACATTCAATGGGGGTCTGGCGGCAGACACTTTCGCATCTTCGGGCCAGTGGTGCAACTTGAATCCCTCCCTGTTAGTGTTGTTACACCCTCCGACAACACACCATCGAGGCATGATGTCTCCAAGGTTCCAAAAAATAGTAAAAAAAAACGGAATTTAACAGAGCTGAGACCCGGTGTTTGTAATGTTTTGAAAATGAAATTGCGGCTGTATTACCTCGGCGACATCACACTCTGACGTCATCGCCTCCAGCGCGATAAACAGAAAGGCGTTTAATTCGCCGAAATTCACCCATTTAGAGTTCGGAAATCGGTTAAAAAAATAGATGGTCTTTTCTCTGCACCATAAAGGTATATATTGACGCTTACATAGGTCTGGTGATAATGTTCCCCTTTAAATACTGCTTCTGATTAGTGCTCGGGAAGCAGGTGAGCGGGGCGCACTAATCAGAGACTGGTGAACACAATGAGTAACCAAGGTGATAAAACAAACAAGGGTGCACAAAAACCAAACAGAACATAGCCAAAACTAAACATGATCACCAAAACATGACAGACATGTCTTCTTCTAAAATGTTTAAATCCTTTATCCATATCCAAACATGCATCATTTGCATTCTTAATATCACGTTCATTATTAATTCTGTTTTTCTGATTATATACGGTACAATACAATCTTGCCGATTGTATTGTACCGTATGTCCCGGCAAGAAATCTGCGTTCAAAAGACTCCGGCTTATTAGTGATTCCTAGAGCCCAAAAAAAGTCTGCGGGCTATAGAGCGTTTTCCGTTCGGGCTCCAGTACTCTGGAATGCCCTCCCGGTAACAGTTCGAGATGCCACCTCAGTAGAAGCATTTAAGTCTCACCTTAAAACTCATCTGTATACTCTAGCCTTTAAATAGACCTCCTTTTTAGACCAGTTGATCTGCCGCTTCTTTTCTTTCTCCTATGTCCCCCCCTCCCTTGTGGAGGGGGTCCGGTCCGATGACCATGGATGAAGTACTGGCTGTCCAGAGTCGAGACCCAGGACGGACCGCTCGTCGGGACCCAGGATGGACCGCTCGCCTGTGTATCGGTTGGGGACATCTCTACGCTGCTGATCCGCTTGAGATGGTTTCCTGTGGACGGGACTCTCGCTGCTGTCTTGGATCCGCTTGAACTGAACTCTCGCGGCTGTGTTGGAGCCACTATGGATTGAACTTTCACAGTATCATGTTAGACCCGCTCGACATCCATTGCTTTCGGTCCCCTAGAGAGGGGGGGTTGCCCACATCTGAGGTCCTCTCCAAGGTTTCTCATAGTCAGCATTGTCACTGGCGTCCCACTGGATGTGAATTCTCCCTGCCCACTGGGTGTGAGTTTTCCTTGCCCTTTTGTGGGTTCTTCCGAGGATGTTGTAGTCGTAATGATTTGTGCAGTCCTTTGAGACATTTGTGATTTGGGGCTATATAAATAAACATTGATTGATTTATTGATTGAAAATGTATCCAGCAGTTTGTGGCTATTAAAAGGCATATCTATTTTTTAGAGGATATGCATTTTTACAGCATGTTTTGAAATGATACATTTTTTAAATTACTTCTGGGTATATCATATTGATCAAAACATTCCGAATTAGATTTTTTATTTAGAGGGCTTAAATGCAGTTCGCCTTTAGTAAAATGGATTGAAGGTTGTGTGCTGATCGACAGACGGAACCTTTCAGTTGAATATTGTCTATGGGGGGTGCACTAAGTCAGAACAACCAGATGCTATTCCAGAAAACTAAATGAATAAAAATAAATTGTCAAATGAAACAGTCTTGAGAGCAAATCAATTCATATTAAAATTGGATTAAAAAGCATACAATTAGATTCGCTGATACCTGAAGAAACCCTGTTGAGGCATATCCTGGACAGCTATCATAGATGGGGGCCTGTGTCAAATACCAGCTGATATGGGGAGGGATTAATGAAATGTGTTTGTGTGTGTCTGCGTTTCTACAACGCTCGCCAGGGATGTTGTTTACCGTTGTGTTGTTTGCTTGCTACCAATAGAAACATAAAGTTGTCATTCTGCAAGGCAAAACTGTCGTCTTTTCCACGCCTCAAGTCAAGACCGTGCCAATAACAGACATTCCGCGATGTTGCCATCCAGCCGCCGTTACGTATCACAAATGGCAGGACCAGGTTTGTTGGTTTCTGCTAGTCCGGAGGAACAATATAATCTGTTCGTGGGTCGCTTTACTACAATTTGCTTAATCACGTAGATTACGATTTTGTGTAGTCCCTGCTAATTCGGGATTGTCGGACAGAGCATGGCATTCAGTGGGCTTTATGCAACCATTGGAAATCTGGGGTAAGTCTCTTCAGTTTCATCACACCAATCACAGAAATAGAGCAAATCATCTTTGAACTTTGAACACCACTGGACTTGTCTACACTTGTCCTATAAATAAATAAACAAATAAATGATAAATGGGTTGTACTTGTATAGCGCTTTTCTACCTTCAAGGTACTCAAAGCGCTTTGACACTATTTCCACATTTACTCATCCATCCATCCATCCATCTTCTTCCGCTTATCAGAGGTCAGGTCGCGGGGGCAACAGCCTAAGCAGGGAAACCCAGACTTCCCTCTCCCCAGCCACTTCGTCTAGCTCTTCCCGGGGGATCCCGAGGCGTTCCCAGGCCAGCCGGGAGACATAGTCTTCCCAACGTGTCCTGGGTCTTCCCCGTGGCCTCCTACCGGTTGGACGTGCCCTAAACACCTCCCTAGGGAGGCGTTCGGGTGGCATCCTGACCAGATGCCCGAACCACCTCATCTGGCTCCTCTCGATGTGGAGGAGCAGCGGCTTTACTTTGAGTTCCTCCCAGCTTCTCACCCTAAGGGAGAGCCCCGAAACTCATTTCGGCCGCTTGTACCCGTGACCTTATCCTTTTGGTCATGACCCAAAGCTCATGACCATAGGTGAGGATGGGAACGTAGATCGACCGGTAAATTGAGAGCTTTGCCTTCCGGCTCAGCTCCTTCTTCACCACAACAGATCGGTACAACGTCCGCATTACTGAAGACGCCGCACCGATCCGCCTGTCGATCTCACGATCCACTCGTGAACAAGACCCCTAGGTACTTGAACTCCTCCACTTGGGGCAGGGTCTCCTCCCCAACCCGGAGATGGCATTCCACCCTTTTCCGGGCGAAAACCATGGACTCGGACTTGGAGGTGCTGATTCTCATTCCGGTCGCTTCACACTCGGCTGCGAACCGATCCAGTGAGAGCTGAAGATCCCGGTCAGATGAAGCCATCAGGACCACATCATCTGCAAAAAGCAGATACCTAATCCTGCGGTCACCAAACCGGAACCCCTCAACGCCTTGACTGCGCCTAAAAATTCTGTCCATAAAAGTTATGAACAGAATCGGTGACAAAGGACAGCCTTGGCGGAGTCCAACCCTCACTGGAAACGTGTCCGACTTACTGCCGGCAATGCGGACCAAGTTCTGGCACTGATCATACAGGCAGCGGACCGCAACAATAAGACAGTCCGATACCCCATACTCTGAGCACTCCCCACAGGACTTCCCGAGGGACACTGTCGAATGCCTTCTCCAAGTCCACATTTACCCATGAGTAGCTAATTAAAAACCTGAACAATAAAAAGGGGGGTTTTGAGTTTGCTTTTGAAAGTTTCAACAGAGTCAACAATGGTGGAAGATTGTTCAAAAGCAGCCTCCAGCTCCAAAACGAGTGCCTGGAACCTTCAGCAGATTCTGATCCACAGACCTCCAAACACCAAAGTAAGAAGGAGGCTTACTTACCTTGCAAGGCTCTGAAAGCTAGAACCAGAATTCTAAACTTGATGTTGCATGTAAGTCTTCATGTTGAATGTTTAAAGTCAGCCTCGTTGCAGGAATGTCTATCTAGAACGTTGTCTATGTTTAAGGAACAATTTAATGGTAGCCTTTTAGTGTGGAAGTCACTAGCCGCCATGCCAAGTGGAGCCTATTAGTGTGGTGACTTTCATACTAAGTGGAGTCTTGATGTGGTATTTTGGATTAGTTTACAGCAGGGGTCGGGAACCTTTTTGGCTGAGAGAGCCAAGAATCCAAATATTTTAAAATATATTTCCGTAAGAGCCATATCATTTTTTTTTTTTTCAACACTGAACACAACTAAACGCGTGCATTTTTAAGTAAGACCAACATTACTAGAATATAATAGGTCTTGTATTCTTTGTAATAACGTTGATTTTCTGAAGCTAAATGCGGGGGGCCTGGCCTGCGGCCCTGCAGCGAGGCGGGGTGTGCCAGGACAGGCCTCGAAATCAGCGACAGGTGCGTGGACAACCCACCTGGGCCTTGTTATCTAATCACCCGTCGCTCTGTTATAAGCAGCAGCGGGGAGGAGAGACAGGGTTGGAGCTGGAGCCAGAGCGCGAGCGAGAACGCAAGACAAAAAGACAATTGCTGGAAAGCAACTGAGAGACTTATTGAAGAATAAAAAAAATAGCGTAACCCTGAAACAGGCTTTCATGTCGGTGTTTGGTAGTCTGAAGAACCCCCAGGAGGGCAAGCCCTAAAAAAAAAAAAACAATAATAAATAAATCATGCAATTCCTTGAACAAGTGCGGTAGAAAAGGATGGACGGATGTTTAATATTTTGAACGTTATTTTTAACACTTTGATTACAAGAGGAATTAGTCATTACTTATTGTGTTAAGCAGTGTTAGCTCAGATTTATCCAAGAGCTAGATGCAGTCATCAAAGGAGCCACATCTGGCTCTAGAGCCATAGGTTCTCTACCCCTGGTTTACAGCATGGCAGAGGTAATCCTGCATGACCTAAGTTTGTTTGTTGATTCCTACAAAGAGGTCAGATGGTAAATGTAATGTGTACATTGGCTGAGAGCTAGTGGTTAAGTCTAAAACGGAGAAGGCCCTCTTGGTTGCTTTGTTGGATCTGTTTCTGTATTTATTATTATTTATTCCTCACTATTTTTAGTTTTTTGTTGTGTTTTACTTTTGTAGCTGTATGTAGAAATGGCGCCTTTGAAGCGGGGGCTGGTCGCATCAGCTCCCTGCTCCTTTTGTGTCTGTGATGTCCTTTGAATTCTTTAATGTTTCATCTTTCAGATGAGGAAGATAATAAAGAGGATGAAAACTTCTCCATTTGAGCACGTTCGGGATATTGATCTCTCGATGTGGACAGTGTTATAGATGCTTTTGCAATATTGAGACCAACGCTGCATGTCTTTGGAGGGTCGCTGTTGTCAACTGACCAAAAATGTTTATTTTATCATCTCAGAAATATTTCTAAAGTGAGAAATTTGTTGTCAAAATTGGACCTCAAAATAATGATTCCCACGTTCATTTCGTCTCGCATTGACTCTTGCAATTTTTCTTTCTCTCCTTTCAACAAGTCAACGTTGAAGAGACTTCAGACTGTATAAAATGCGGACGCCAGACTTTTGACCGGTGCACCCAGAACAGCCCCGTTGTATCCAGTCTTTATTGGCTTCCAGTTAAAATCCGCATTGAGTTTAAGATTTTAGTCCTGACATTCCGTTCATCGCGTGGTGAGGCCCCTCAGTACATCACTGACTTGCTATAGCTCTACTCTTCAGGGTGAAGCCCCGGGTCTCCAGGCCAGGGTCTTCTAAATCTAAAGATCCCCAAAACTAATTTTAAAACCCGCGGAGACCTGGCTTTCCAGGCAATACTGTAGCTCCCAGACTCTGGTACAATTTGCATCAGTCCCTCCGTGATCTTAGATTAGATTAGATTAGATAGTACTTTATTTATTCCGTCAGGAGAGTTCCTTCAGGAAAATTACAATTTTCAGCACAATCCCATTCAAGATCAGACAAACATTACAGGGAGACAGAACAGGATCGCTGACGGGTCTGCCGACTTCCAGCGCCCCTTACAAAAAAGATGAGATACAGGTAAACAAGGGGGGAATGGGAGAAAAAAATAGAAGATTAAAATAAAATTTAAAAAAATCGGTCTTAGCCTGGGCCCTGGAGTGGGGGTGCAGACTGAGGCCAAGGGAACAAAACAACAACTCATAGCCATAGTACACATCCCTCTCACATGTGTGTAAGAGGGAAACATCAAACATCAAAGAACACAGAGGACATTAAAGACATTAAAGCAGCAGATACAACCAGACACTTCTACATACAGCTATGAATAAAAATAAAATAAACATATTCACTGTGGTGGCCTCTGCGGTGTTCCACGCCATCGTCCGCTGGGGAGGAGGGAGCATGGCCAGAGACAGAAGCAGACCCAACAAAGCAACCAAGACAGCCGACTCCACTCTTGACACACATCTTGACTGTATTGAAACTTTTAAGAAACATTTGAAAACTTCTCTTTTTAGCTAAGCTTTTATATAAAGGGGAAACATTATCACCAGACCTATGTAAGCGTCAATATATACCTTGATGTTGCAGAAAAAAGACCATACATTTTTTTAACCGATTTCCGAACTCTAAGCGATGACGTCACCTAGGTAATAAAGCCGCCATTTTCTCAGACACATTACAAACACCGGGTCTCAGCTCTGTTATTTTACGTTTTTTTGACTATTTTCTGGAACCTTGGAGACATCATGCCTCGTCGGTGTGTTGTCGAAGGGTGTAACAACACTAACAGGGAAGGATTCAAGTTGCACCACTGGCCCAAAGATGCGAATGTGGCAAGAAATTGGACGAAATTTGTTCGAAATACGACGCTGCGGGGAAAGCCGACACAATAGTCAGTCGTTTGTTCCGCACACTTTACCGACGGAAGCTATGCTACTACAGAGATGGCAAGATTCTGTGGATATCCTGCGACACTCAAAGCAGATGCATTTCCAACAATAAAGTCAAAGAAATCTGCCGCCAGACCCCCTTTGAATGTGCCGCACATTTTCCGGCGATGCTAAGGCAGACATGGCACAGAGATGTATGGATAACCTGCAGATGCATTTACAACGATAAAGTCAACAAAATCACAAAGGTGAGTTTTGTTGATGTTATTGACTTAAGTGCTAATCAGACATATTTGGTCGCGGCATCACTGCCAGCTAATCGATGCTAACATGCTATTTAGGCTAGCAGTATGTACATTTGAAACTATATTTTCATCCAGCGTTTCCCTCCACCCACATTTAATGCCAAACAAACACTTACCAATCGACGGATTTAAGTTGATCCAGTGTCACATACGAAACTTCCGATCGTTGGTCTGCACATTTTACCGGCGATGCTAAGGCAGATATGGCCGGATAGCGTCAATAGCTATTCGCTCAATACCTTCAGTTTCTTCTTCAATTTCATTTTCGCTATCTGCCTCTGTACTCCAACCATCCGTTTCAATACATGCGTAATCTGTTGAATCGCTTAAACCGCTGAAATCCGGGTCTGAATCCGAGCTAATGTCGCTATTTCTTGCTGTGCTATCCGTATTGGCATCACTGGATGACGTCACAGGAAAATGGACGATGGCTTCACAGATAGCGAAAATCAGGCACTTTAAAGCTTTTTTTTAGGGATATTCCGGGATGGGTAAAATTTTGAAAAAAACTTCGAAAAATAAAATAAGCCACTGGGAACTGATTTTTATTGGTTTTAACCTTTCGTAAATAGTGATAATGTTCCCCTTTAATGCACCTTTTAACTATCATTTTAATCCACTGTGTATCCTTGTTATGATGTTGCCCCTGTTGCTTTAAATGGAAATGTTTTTTTTTACTTCACCAATGTTTTGTACAGGGCTTTGTGATTTTATCTATAAAAAGCGCTTCATAAATAAAATGTACTTACTTACCTAAAACATTTAGTTGAAGGTGAAATGCACTTTTTGGGGTGAATTTTGCCTATTTTTCACAATAATTATGAGGGACAAGAAGACAAGTTTTTTTTTGTTTTTTTTGGGGGGTTAAAAATATTTTTTGCAAACCAGTAATAATAATCTGCAAACATGCCGTTGTTGAGTGTCTGTGCTGTCTAGAGCTCGGCAGAGTAACCGTGTAATACTCTTCCATATCAGTAGGTGGCAGCAAGTAGCTAATTGCTTTGTAGATGTCGGGAACATGGTTTGTTGTGCTCACAATATGCAGATGACAGTGTGCAGGTAAAAAGGTATCTGGGGCTCAAACCAAAAATAAACAAAAAGCGAGTGCCGCTAAGAAAAGGCATTGAAGATTAGGGAAGGTTATGCAAAACGAAAATAAAACTTAACTGGCTGCAAAGTAAACAAAAACAGAATGCTGGACGACAGCAAAGACTTACAGCGCGTGGAGCAGACGGCGTCCACAAAGTACATCCGAACATGACGCGACAATCAACATTGTCCTCGCAAAAAAGGATACCGACAACTTAAAAATGGCCTTGATTGCTAAAGCAAAACAGGTGCGGGGAATAGCGCTCAAAGGAAGATTTGAAACTTCTGCAGGAAAATACCAACAAAACAGGAAAAGCCACCAAAATAGGAGTGCAAGACCAACACTAAAACACTACACAGAGGAATACACCAAACAACTCCAAATAATTCAGGGCGTACTTGTGACGGTACTTTGAGAAAAGAGCTATAGTCATGCATGGCTGGTTATGGTTTGAATTCTTATCCAACACTTGCGAGAACAACTTTTGGTAACACTTTGGGATGGGGAACATATTCTAAGTAACAATGACTTAATTTTTTTGCATTTTAACTTGTAAAAATCGCCTCGTTCTAGGTAGCTAGCAATGCAGCTAGTGGGAGCAATCAATTCTAACTCTAAAATCACTTCAAAAATGCATTCAAAAACCATCAGCAATAGTTAATTTTTCGTTCTGTAACCTAATAATAATCAAGCTGTAGCGACATTGTTATTGTAAAAGAGAACACTGAGGACTAGCATAGCAACACATCGCCATGCTTCGGTATTAGTCGCAAAGGCTAAGTGTGGCAAAAGATAAGCTAGCTTCTACGACAACACGGAACACGTTTGAGTTTGTAATGCAACTGCGATAGGACACCAGTCTGTACTGACCTAAAAACATGACTACAGTATCTGTAAAGTATTAGCATAGATTCATGTTTTGTTAGTACCCAGGTTGCTCAACAGCGTAAATACTGTAGTTGTACTAACAAGCATGGCTTGCTGCGTTTGTCATGGTCGTTTACAGTGACTCACTCGATCCACATATGTTTGTTTGGTCCATCTGGCCGGGGGGGCGTTTCCTGTTGACTTGGGGTAAGCCATCCATTTATGTCGAAAATAGCTTGGCTCCAAGTTCCATATTTACAACGTCAACTTTCCGTTTCAGTCTGCTCCAACGTCTCACTCTTCCTTCGTGCTCACTTCTATAAGCAGCAGTTCATCCTCCGTACATTCAGCTTCAAAAACATAAAGTTGCACATCCACTCCCTCCACATACCTCGCCCCGAATTGTAAATAATGTAAATAATTCAATTTATTTACTCTGATGATTAACTTGTGTGATGACTGTATTTTGCTGATAGTGTATATTTGTACTATGAATTGATTAACGTGGACCCCGACTTAAACAAGTTGAAAAACTTATTCGGGTGTTACCAATTGGTGGGCTCCAGTACTCTGGAATGCCCTCTTGGTAACAGTTCGAGATGCTACCTCAGTAGAAGCATTGAAGTCTCACCTTAAAAGTCATTTGTATACTCTAGCCTTTAAATAGACCCATTTTTAGACCAGTTGATCAGCCGTTTCTTTTCTTTTTCTCCTCTGTCCCCCTCTCCCTTGTGGAGGGGGTCTGGTCCGGTGGCCATGGATGAAGTAGTGGCTGTCCAGAGTCGGGACCCAGGATGGACCGCTCGTCCAGAGTCGGGACCCAGGATGGACCGCTCGTCCAGAGGCGGGACCCAGGATGGACCGCTCGTCCAGAGGCGGGACCCAGGATGGACCGCTCGTCCAGAGGCGGGACCCAGGATGGACCGCTCGTCCAGAGTCGGAACCCAGGATGGACCGCTCGTCCAGAGTCGGAACCCAGGATGGACCACTCGTCCAGAGTCGGGACCCAGGATGGACCGCTCGCTTGTGTATCGGTCGGGGACATCTCTGCGCTGCTGATCCGCCTCCGCTTGGGATGGTTTCCTGCTGGCTCCACCATGGACGGGACTCTCGCCCCTGTGTCGGCTCCACTTTTGACTGGACTCTCACGGTTGTGTTGGATCCACTATGGATTGAACTTTCACAGTATCATGTTAGACCTGCTCGACATCCATTGCTTTCGGTCCCTTAGAGGGGGGGGTTTGCCCAACATATGTGGTCCTCTCCAAGGTTTCTCATAGTCATCATTGTCACTGTCACCGACGTCCCACTTGGGTGAGTTTTCCTTGCCCTTATGTGGGCTCTAGCGAGGATGTCATTGTGGTTTGTGCAGCCCTTTGAGACACTAGTGATTAAGGTCTATATAAATACACATTGATTGATTGAATTGTACGGAATATGTACTGTACTGTGCAATCTACTAATACAAGTCTCAATCAATCAATAAATCCTCATTCTTCCAAAAAAAATGTTTGTTATTGACTCTGCCGTGATTAGAAAACACACTCGTGTTTGTTTCCTGACATATAGGAACACGCATTTGTTGCAGGAAGTCAGACGTGCGCTGCTGTGGAAACAGAAATCAATGCGCTGAAGAAATCCAAATGCGCTAAATATTGAACATATCACACAGAGTTATGAACGTGTCGGTTCCTACATTATATATTGACTTGCTGTGTGTGTATATAGCACGTTGATGGAGGGCTTTGAAGTTGTTTTAGAGGGCTTTGAAGGTCACAACAGTGACGTCCATTAGCGGCATCTTTCAAGCCTTTCTTTTAATCATCTTTAATATACTTCTTGTGTCTCATAATGATTGTGAACGAGAGGTAATATTCCCTTTAAGTCTTGCAGTGGTCTCTATCTTTGACTGTTCAACAAAGGCACTGGTAAACACTCAGTGGTGTAAAAAAAAAAAAAAGCTGCAATAAAGCTGCAAAGGAGCAACACCTTTGTCAACACAACAGCAGCCATAGGAATGGAATTACTCCTCGTTTGCACCGAGGTATTTTGTAGCACAACAATCACTGCGAAACGCAATCACACAATCGGTCGTTAGAATGGCATTACCCTCGTTAGCTTTTCAGCAGCGATGGCCCAAAGGGTGCAGCCGAACCTGGGACTATGTCTACATCCTGTCTTTTAAATGTTGTCTCTTATATTTAGGTATTATTGTCGTTGAAAATGTATGTGGGAGATAAGTGGTGGTGCAGTCCACCTTCAATGTAAACCACATTTGTGAATATTCATCAAACATGTTTTGATCATGGTGTAATGATAAGTGTGACCGGTAGATGGCAGTCAAACATAAGAGACACGTGTAGACTGGCAATATGACTCAAGTAAACAACACCAATATTTTAAACGTTCCATTGAAAATATAGGACATTACACACGGCGCGCAGAAATGTATCAACAAGTTTTAGTACGACTTTGGTAAGCTATGATGTTGCACCGCTTGATGTGTTTCAACATACGAGTATTATTATGGTGTGTGTATAAGGCAGGGGTCACCAACGTGGTGCCCGCGGGCTCCAGGTCGCCCGTAAGGACCAGATGAGTCGCCCGCTGGCCTGTTCTAAAAATAGCTCAAATAGCAGCACTTACCAGTGAGCTGCCTCTATTTTTTTAATTTTATTTATTTACTAGCAAGCTGGTCTCGCTTTGCTCGACATTTTTAATTGTAAGAGAGACAAAACTCAAATAGAATTTGAAAATCTAAGAAAATATTTTAATGACTTGGTCTTCACTTGTTTAAATAAATTCATTTATTTTTTTTACTTTGCTTCTTATAACTTTCAGAAAGACAATTTTAAAGAAAAAATACAACCTTAAAAATGATTTTAGGATTTTTAAACACATATACCTTTTTACCTTTTAAATTCCTTCCTCTAAGTAATTTTTTTAATTGTAAAGAATAATGAATACATTTTAATTTAATTCTTCATTTTAGCTTATGTTTTTTCGACAAAGAATATTTGTGAAATATTTCTTCAAACTTATTATGATTAAAATAAAATAAAAATATTCTGGCAAATCTCGAAAATAAGAATCACATTTAAATCTTATTTCAAAGTCTTTTGAATTTCTTTTAATTTTTTTGTTCTGACAAATGTAGAAGAATTAAAGAATTGTCTTTGTTAGAAATATAGCTTGGTCCAATGTTTTATATATTCTAACAAAGTGCAGATTGGATTTGAAACTATTCAAAACATGTCATCAAAATTCTAAAATTAATGTTAATCAGGAAAAATTGAAATCAATGTTCAAGTATTTTTTATTTATTGTAAAGAATAATAAATACATTTTAATTGTATTCTTCATTTTAGCTTCTGTTTTTTCAACAAAGAATATTTGTGAAATATTTATTCAAACTTATGAGTAAAATTAAAAAAAAATATTCTTGCGAATCTATAAAATCTGTAGAATCAAATTTAATTCTTATTTCAAAGTCTTTTGAATTTCTTTTAAAATTTTTGTTGTGGAAAATGTAAAAGAAATAATGATTTGTCTTTGTTAGAAAATAGCTTGGTCCAATTTGTTATATATTCTAACAAAATGCAGATTGGATTTTAACCTATTTAAAAGATGTCATCAAAATCTAATCCGGAAACATGACTAATGATGTTCCATAAATTATTTTTCAAATTTTTTCACAAAGATTCAAATTAGCTAGTTCATCTCTTCATTTTTTTCGGTTGAATTTTGAATTTTAAAGAGTCGAAATTGAAGATAAACTATGTTTCAAAATTTAATTTTCATTTTTTTCCTGTTTTTCCTCTTTTAAACCCTTCAATTAAGTGTTTTTTCATCATTTATTTTCTACAAAAAACCTTCCGTAAAAGGAAAAAAAAAATTACGACGGAATGACAGACAGAAATACCCATCTTTTATATATATATATATATATATATATATATATATATATATATATATATACATTGATTTATTTATTAAAGGCAAATTGAGCAAATTGGCTATTTCTGGCAATTTATTTAAGTGTGTATCAAACTGCTATCCCTTTGCATTAATCAGTACCCAAGAAGTAGCTCTTGGTTTCAAAAACTTTGGTGACCCTTGGTATAAGGTAAGACATATCTGGCATTTTGTTTCGCAATATTATGCAAAAGCAACTTGTCTTACCTTCTGGTACCTGCTGATCTGTATTTGTGATCTGTATTAATCCTAAAAAATTGTGCGCTTCCGCCTTTGCAGTTTGTGTCGACACCGTAGTCGATAGGCTTCTGCTTTTTCTCTATCTTCTTGTTATGGGACATTCATCCTCCGCGGTTGCCATTTCTCATATAAAGTAGTCTAAAGTTCTTACTTATATCTGTCAGTAAATTTGCCATGAAAGCGCTAAAACATACCGGTGTAGTGACTTCAATTATTCACCCGAGGAACTTTAGTTATTAGAGAGTTCCGGTCACACGTTTTTTCATGGGACACATATCCAGTGTTTTTGTTTCCAGATAAGGAGATGCTTTTCCGTTATTGATTTAAGTAAAGTCTGAATGTCATTAAAACAGTTAGCCCCATCGTTTGCCTTTTCTTCCACTCCCATCCTTGCACGCTACACCGCTACAACAAAGATGACGGGCAGAAGACCCTGCCGAAGGTGAGTCACGTAAATAAGACCGGCCAAAAAACGGCACATCCTGAAGTGACTGTCAGAAAGCGGCTTGAAGATGATCTGTAAAAAAATCATCTTTGCAACATTTTGACCAAATAACTATCATTACATGTTATGTAGACCATAAGGAAGTGTTTTAATTTTTTTTTTTTTAATAATAATAATATGACTCCTTTAATGTGGCCTATTTTCCGGTGCGCCTTATATATGAAAACAGATCAAAAAATAGACTATTCATCTGCAGTGCGCCTTATAATCTGGTGCGCCCTATGGTCCAGAAAATACGGTATTTGAATGGTACGCTTTTTTTAGAATATGTCTCCCAGCTGGCCCGGGAAACACCTCGGGATCCCCCGGGATGAGCTAGACCAGGGGTCGGGAACCTTTTGGGCTGAGAGAGCCATGAAAGCCAAATATTTCACAAAGTATTTCCGTCAGAGCCATATAACATTTTTCAACACTGAATACAACTAAATTTGTGCATTTTTAAGTATGACCAACATTTGTAGAGTATAATAAGTCTCTTATTCTTTTTAACAACATTGTTATTATAAAAGTTAACCAATAATACATATAATACTTCTTACCATTAATGCGACATATTGAACAGGTGCGGTGGAAAATGGACGGTTGGATTAAAATTCATGATAATGTTTTATAATTTGAACGTTATTTTGGAAACTGTGATTACCAGCGGAATTATTAATTACTTATCGTGTTAAGCAATGACAGCTAAGATTTATCTGAGAGCCATAGGTTCCCTACCCCTGGTTTAAGCATTAGACACTTTTTTACCTGCACCCTGCCTCCCGCTGTATCCCACATCTATAAAGCAATTAGCTACCGACTGCCACCTACTGATACGGAAGAGTATTACTCGGCCTAGCTCGGTTGGTAGAGCGGCCGTGCTTGCAACCTGAGGGTTCCAGATTCTATTCCCGCTTCCGCCATCCTAGTCACTGCCGTTGTGTCCTTGGGCAAGACACTTTACACACCTGCCCCCAGTGCCACCCACACTGGTTTAAATGTAACTTAGATATTGGGTGTCACTTTGTAAAGCACTTTGAGTCACTAGAGAAAAGCGCTATATAAATATAATTATCTGAGAGCCATATGTAGTCATCAAAAGAGCCACATCTGGCTCTAGAGCCATAGGTTCCCTACCCCTGAGCTAGACGAAGTGGCGGTGGAGAGGGAAGTCTGGGTTTCTCTGCTTAGGCTGCTGCCCCCGTGACCCCACCTCAGATAAGCTGAAGAAGATGCATGGCTAGATGGTGTTTACTTAAAGCAATGCCAGACCACCTCAATTATGTTAGTGATGTAAAATATTGGTATTCAACTAAAAGTCAGTCAGTCAGATCCGACACAGCCTGCGAGATCAGTTCCAAACGTAGGCTCTGCAAACATTTGTGCAGTAGATTTATAATAACACCAGAGGCCTTGAGTCTTATAGAACCTCTTTAATTAACCTTGTTCAGTAGTTCCTTTACACAGAAGAGCACTCCCATCCTACAAGGAATAATTTACTCCTTATTTGTGCTGATGTCTTAAAAAAGCAGACCTCTGTGTTTGTATAGAGCCTGGGTGTCAAAGTCAAGGCCCACAAATTAACTATCTATGGCCCCCTGGTGGATATTTGATTAGTGTTAGAACCAGCCCGCAGGCCACAGCCGCCTGCAGCTGTTTTGCACACACCAATACTCCATCAGTGTTGGCTCTAGGAATTTTCAAAATGGGATCCCAGGGATCAAGTCATAATTACAGTTTCAATAGGGTCCTCTGGCCCATTGCAAAAGGACTCCATGTTCGCTTGACCTCTCTGTTCCATAGTAAAGCTTCACCGTCATCTTTCGGGAATGTAAACAAGGAAACACCGGCTGTGTTTGTGTGACTAAAGGTGGCCGCACTACACCGCTTCCACCTACATCTTTCTTCTTTGACGTCTCCATTATTAATTGAACAAATTGCAAAATATTCAGCAACACAGATGTCCAGAATACTGTGTAATCATGCGATTGAAGCAGAAGCTGGGATATAGCTGGGATCGGTGCTTGCAAAAGGACTCCAAAGGAGTCCTTTTGCAATGGGTCTGGCGGACCCTAAAAATGAGGTCCCAGAATATATTCTTGGGGTTCCACTTTTTTGTAACCGTTTTGAAAACAAATGATAAGTGAATGCATTATCCTGTTATATCTCAAATTCTATATTGTGTTTTGGAAAAAGGTTGTCATAAACATTACTTAATTCATTTAAAAAAATAATACTTTGGTACAATACAATCTTGCCGATTGTATTGAACCAAATGTCCCTGCAAGAAATCTGCGTTCAAAAGACTCCGGCTTATTAGTGATTCCTAAAGCCCAAAAAAAGTCTGCGGGCTATAGAGCGTTTTCCGTTCGGGCTCCAGTACTCTGGAATATCCTTCCGGTAACAGTTCGGGATGCTACCTCAGTAGAAGCATTTAAGTCTCACCTTAAAACTCATTTGTATACTCTTGCCTTTAAATAGACCTCCTTTTTGGACCAGTTGATCTGCCGCTTCTTTTCTTTTTCTCCTATGTCCCCCCATGGATGAAGTACTGGCTGTCCAGAGTCGAGACCCAGGATGGACCGCTCGTCGGGACCCAGCATGGACCGCTCGCCTGTGTATCGGTTGGGGACATCTTTACGCTGCTGATCCGACTCCGCTTGGGATGGTTTTCCTGTGGACGGGACTCTCGCTGCTGTCTTGGACCCGCTTTGAACTGAACTCTCGCGGCTGTGTTGGAGCCACTATGGATTGAACTTTCACAGTATCATGTTAGACCCGCTTGGCATCCATTGCTTTCGGTCCCCTAGAAGGGGGGGGGGGGGGGGGGGGGGGGGGGGGGGGGGGGTCCTCTCCAAGGTTTCTCATAGTCAGCATTGTCACTGGCGTCCCACTGGATGTGAATTCTCCCTGCCCACTGGGTGTGAGTTTTCCTTGCCCTTTTGTGGGTTCTTCCGAGGATGTCATAGTCGTAATGATTTGTGCAGTCCTTTGAGACATTTGTGATTTGGGGCTATATAAATAAACATTGATTGATTGATTGATTGAATATGAAAGAAAGCACATTTTTATGCGTATGTAAATTTATTCAGTTATAAACATCCATCTAAACTTTACCGCTGCCGGTATTGTTTTCTATATTTTTATTGTAATATTTCCAGAATGTGTTTGTTCTATTTTTGTCCAAAGTAAGACAAAAAAAAAACAATCCAAAGTTATTTTGTTAGTTGTAATGCCATTATTTTAATAGTCCGGCCCATGTGTGTACAGGTTTTCCTCCAAGCGGCCACTGAGCTAAAATGAGTTTGACACCCCAGGTATTAGAGGATCTTTGACCAGCATTTTTGTAGTAGGTCCATTAAAAAGAGTACTCATATCAAATGGAGGCTCTTTGACTATTATTTGTCACGCCTATGGAATCATGTTTTTGTTTTGGTCCTGTTTGGTTTTGTTTTTTGGACATTCAGTTCTTGTTCCTGCACTTCCTTGTTCGTCTTATTGCCATAGCAACTCATTAGTTTTCACCTTGTCCTCATGTCACGCCCCTGCCCTCATGTCTCACACCTGTTTGCACTCATGATAGCTATTATTTAAGCCACAGTTACCAAGTAGTAAGGCTGGCAACATCACCTCCTGCACCCATGATATCCATGCTGCTTCTCATTCCCTTGTCTCAGTCACGGTAAGTTTTTGTTATTCATGCCACAGTGCAAGTGTTTTGTTTCATTTTATGGTTTATAGCCTTTGTGCTAATCTTTTGTTTCCTTAGTCAGCTTTTTTTACCGCCATCATGCACACCTTTTGTTTGTTCCTGTTTTTAGTTAGTGTTTTAAATAAAGAAATGTCTTTACCTTCACGCCGTTTCCATTCCATTCGCTTTGCATCTCAGGAAAACGACCCTCGTCCAAGTCCAAGTTTGACACTATTGAATTTCCACATAGTAGGGATTATTAATTATAAATCGAACATGTTCATAGCCAGAGCATGAAAAAATGTTCTAAATATGTATTTTTAACATTGTGAGAGCTCTCTAGGCATGCAATAAAACCCACATGTGGGGGGAGGTGTGGCCAGCGCTACCTGCAGGAGAAAAGGTCACCGCCTCTGTCCATGGTGCTAAGGACAGAGCACTATCTGACGGGGGCGTGGCAGTGCCGACAACGAGAGACAGCTGGCAGGTGATTAGATTTCACAGGTGGTATGTGTTAATCTAGTCATCTGTTGTCTTTAACAGTAAGCGGCCGGGAGCAGGAGGGGAGAGAGGATACGGACGTGAATGAAAAGTCACGTTCTACTGGAGAAAGAGTTGCCCGAAAATATATGCCCATTAAAACGTTGTTAAAACTGCACGCTAAGTTCCTGTGCCGTGTCTACAGCGTAACTGCTAGGAAGCCACTTCCACGCCACATAATCACCTTTACACTATTTTAAACCTATATACAGTTTTTCCTTGAATTGCCGCAGGTCATATAGTATGCGACTGCCTTAAAATTACTGCCAGGTCAAACTCGCTTCCAAAATAATCAGCGAATGCTTAGTATTACCGCCTGGTCAAACTCGTGACGTCACGAGTGACACTTCCCCTGTCATCATTTTCAAAACCGAGGAGGCTGATTTCAATACGGGTAATTTGAAATCGCATAAAAGGGAAGAAGATTAAGAGTTATTCAGTAGGATTTAAGGTCCAAGCTTACATCACACTCACATTTTTACTGCATACCTTTGGTAAGTGCCGGAGTGAGAAGAGGTTTTAGAATAATTAGTGCCCCAGCGGCAATTCAAGGAAATACGGTAGTAATGTTTTCGGAGTGGCTGATATACTGAATCGCACGCTCTGATTGGTTGGTTCACATCTCGTGTCCAACGCTGTTGTAATATTGAACTTTTCAGTTAATTTAGCCAATGTTGTGCTGCAAAATGTGTAATTCTGGCCAAAAACACACAGAAAAAAAAAAAAAAAAAAGAATAGAGAGAATTCCTCCCCAGCCGTCATTGTTCTGAAAATGCCCCCAGAACAATTAAAATTTAATATGTTTGGCAGAGTGTCTCAATATTGTTAATGTGTATTTTTTATCTTTTTTCTTCAACCGTAGCAGGTTTTGTGTTGATTCTGCAACCGCAGGGGTTTTCAGAAGTGATAAAAATGTAATTAACTGCCCTTATCCTCAATGCAGGTAGGTTTCTCGGGATGATAGCGAGGAAAGGTCAGCTCCCAGCCAGCCAGCTGCTTTGTGGAGACACCACGAGGTAGACCGCAATACATTGTGTGAATGCTTATCGAGAACTGTTCCGCCTAGTAGAAGCGATTGGCTCTCCACTCGACATC
Organism: Nerophis ophidion; assembly: GCF_033978795.1. Taxonomy (NCBI): domain Eukaryota; kingdom Metazoa; phylum Chordata; class Actinopteri; order Syngnathiformes; family Syngnathidae; genus Nerophis; species Nerophis ophidion. The sequence continues at coordinate 9,237,174 of NC_084635.1, forward strand.
CGCATTGTGACAGTCTGCAAGGATGTGACTGACAATAATACCCAGGAACTAGAAAACACATGCGACAGTCATTATTTAAACACTAATAAATAATGGAATTGTATTCAAATTTGGCCTAGATTGCGCGGATACAAAATACAAAATATTATTTCCCAATATATTTTCACTAAGGCTTCAAAAGGGAAGCGTCAGGCTAAGGTTTAAAATATTCATGAGGGTACAAATGTCTCAAACGACTCGCGCATTAGTTGCGGCACTTTATTTGAATTTGTGTACATGCTTTTTTTTATGTTTGCTAATCTTGAGTTGGCTTATTTTTAAATAGTTTGAATAAAAGAAATAGATTACAACTACTATAACTGAAGCTACTATGTGTTGGGTAGAAAATATAACCGTTTTCTTTTCGGACTATAAGGCGCACTTAAAATCTTTTCATTTTCTCAAAACTTGACAGTGTGCCTAATGTACGGAATGATTTTGGTTGTACTTGCCGACCGAGAAGCTATTTTATTTGCTACATGGTGTAATGATAAGTGTGACCAGTAGATGGCAGTCACACATAAGAGATATGTGTAGACAGCAATATGATGGCAATCAAGCATAAGAGAGTGTAGACTGCAATATGACTCAAGTAAACAACACCACAATTGTATACTGTATGTTCCATTGAAAGTAAAGAACATTACACGTTTTACTATGACTTTGGTAAGCTATGAAGCCGCACCGCTTGATGGATTGTACTGTGCTTCAGCATACAAGTATTATTATGGTGTGTGTGTAAGGTAAGACATTAACTGGCGTTTTTTTCTCAATATTATGTAAAAGCAACTTTTCTAACCTTCTGGTACCTGCTGATCTGTATCTGGGATCTGCATAAGTCCTGAAAATTTGCACCCGTCCACCTTTGTAGCCCGTGCCGACCCGTAGTTGATAAGTTTCTTCTCTTTCTCTATCTTCTTGTTATGGGATATTCATCCTCCGCTGTTGCCATTTGTAATATATCAATCAATCAATCAATCAATGTTTACTTATATAGCCCTAAATCACTAGTGTCTCAAAGGGCTGCACAAACCACTACGACATCCTCGGTAGGCCCACATAAGGGCAAGGAAAACTCACACCCAGTGGGACGTCGGTGACAATAATGACCCAGTGGGACGTCGGTGACAATGATGACTATGAGAACCTTGGAGAGGTGGTAAGCAATGGATGTCGAGCGGGTCTAACATGATACTGTGAAAGTTCAATCCATAATGGATCCAACGCAGCCGCGAGAGTCCAGTCCAAAGCGGATCCAACACAGCAGCGAGAGTCCCGTCCACAGCGGAGCCAGCAGGAAACCATCCCAAGCGGAGGCGGATCAGCGGCGCAGAGATGTCCCCAGCCGATACACAGGCAAGCAGTACATGGCCACCGGATCGGACCGGACCCCCTCCACAAGGGAGAGTGTGACATAGAAGAAAAAGAAAAGAAACGGCATATCAACTGGTCTAAAAAGGGAGTCTATTTAAAGGCTAGAGTAAACAAATGAGTTTTAAGATGAGACTTAAATGCTTCTACTGAGGTAGCATCTCGAACTGTTACCGGGAGGGCATTCCAGAGTACTGGAGCCCGAACGGAAAACGCTCTATAGCCCGCAGACTTTTTTTGGGCTTTGGGAATCACTAATAAGCCGGAGTCCTTTGAAAGCAGATTTCTTGCCGGGACATATGGTACAATACAATCGGCAAGATAGGATGGAGCTAGACCGTGTAGTATTTTATACGTAAGTAGTAAAACCTTAAAGTCACATCTTAAGTGCACAGGAAACCAATATAAAGTCGTGTAAAGTTCTTACTTATATCTACCTGTGAGTAAACTTGCCATGAAAACGCTAAAACTTACCGGTGTAGTGAGTTTACATTATTCACCCAAGGAACTTTAGTTATTAGATAATTCCGGTCGGACGGTTTTCCACAGGACACATTTGTTGTTTTTTTAGGGATGAGGAGGTGCTGCTCCGTTATTGATTCAAGTAAAGTCTGAATGTCATTAAAACAGTTCGCTCCATCTTTTGACACTTCTTCCACTTTCGTCCTTGCACGCTACACCGCTAATAAGACCGCCCACAAAATGACGCATCTGGAAGCAATTGTCAGAAAGCAGCTTGAAGGTGATCTGTAAAACAATCTATGCAACATTTTGACCAAAGAGACACCATTACATGTTACGTAGACCACAAAGAAGTGTTTTCCATTAAAAATAATAACTAGAGCTAAGAGCTATGATTTTTGGGGCCAAGTTAGTTATAAGAGAGTTCCGGTTGGATGGTTTTTCATGGGACACATTTCTGGTGTTGTCGTTCCACTAGTGAGCCACTGATGAGGAAATGCTGCTCCATTATTGATTTAATTAAAATCTGAATGTGATTAAACAGTTAGTTCCATCTTTTCACACTTCTTCCACTCCCGTCCTTGCAAGCTACACGTTACAAAAAAAAGATGCTGCCGACAATGTAAATCCAACGTTAGACATTAAATCATTTTGCAAGGACTTGTATGTATACCCAACATTGCATCAATGTCTTGCGCCTGCTGGGAAGGCCTTTTCTACTGGCCTTAAACGCAACCAGAAGCACTGGCATACACAGAAAACGTATACTTTAATATTTGTTCCATGAGATCGTATTAATCTAATACCAACACTCTATTGTCTTCAGACAATAGTGGAGATGTGTTTTGTCTAATCAGGTTTCATCTTTTATATATTGCTGTGGCCATGTAATCTGCCCAGAGCCTGCAGAATCAGGAGTGCAGATTATCTCCCAAATACAACACTGTCCTTTCAACCATTCCTAAAAGACTCTGCAATTTAGCCTCCAACAAATAACAGGAATTAGAAACATCCTGGTCACTTTCTGTGACCGGAATGCCATTTGTGCCATCGGTTTACAACTGAGTGGAATGCTAACGTTGGGGATTCTGACTATTTTGGACCGGTAGTCGTCGATCTACAGCGATCGTTCTGTCACATAATACCTCAATGCTAACAACGGTAAATTACACTTCACTGACTGCCGTTGGCTTTGACGGTTAGGATTGCTCACTTTTCTGTTTTTCTCACTACGATAGGGCGAAAACCATCTTTGCCCAGGCACATCCTCCTGGTTTTGGAGGATAAACATTTGGTGTTTTGGCACCAGCCAGTAGAGTAGATCTGACCAATCTAAGTGTAAGACTAGATCTCACCAATCTAAGTTTATGAGCATAAACTGATGAAGCCGACTGAAGTATTGGAATAAGCCGCTAGACTAGATCTGACCAATCTAAGTCTAAATCTGACCAATTTAAGTCAAGACTAGATCTGACCAATCTATGTCTATGAGCATGAACTGATGAAGCCTACTCGGATGAGAGGCAAAACGTCTTCTGACACAAACCAATCAGTCCAGTTCCGATCGATTAAATGCCTTGAGATAGCAATGAGGCAGTTTTTTGTTTTTTCTTAAACAAGTTTCAAATTCACCGAAGCTAGCTAGCCCTCTATAACATTAGCAGTTTTTCATCCTTCTATTGGTTGATCAGAGCTAAACTATTTGACAAATAGTCTGTAGCGATCTGGAAAGGACAATGGATTTAGTCCTATAATAATTTGCCTCCTGTAGCGACTTGTCCAGGGTGTACGCAGTCTTCCGCCCGATTGTAGCTGAGATAGGCACCAGCGCCCCCCGCGACCCCAAAGGGAATAAGCGGTGGGAAATGGATGGATTCGCCTCTCTTTTGTCTTCTTATTATATCAATATTGTTATATTTTTCCAAGCGCCACATTTAAAAGCACGGACGGTGAAAGTAACATAATGCTCGAAGTTATTTGCAAAAATGTTCAGGCATATTAGCGACGATGTATTAAAAAATGAAGGGTTTTGTCATCATGGTATTCATCTCTAGTCCCAACAGAAGACCAAGCCTCTCGATTTGGTAAAGCACAAAAACAAAGCCTTGAGGTTGTCTTTGGTTTTTGAGTTGGTGACTAATGTGATAACCGAGGGTCATGAGTCAGTAATCCCTTGATTAATATATCATTTTGAGGTTTTTAAGGCTGTACATTCAATTTCATATGTTGAAAAAGTTGAATTAATTAGTATCCAACAAAGGAAACGCCTACATTTCAAAACTGGACATCAATGGCAAACTGTTGTTTAGCTCAACCTTTGAAGTTTTTGAAGTTACCGAATACCACAAGGTTTTGGCTACAACTTTGCAGAGAAGAAAACACAGAGAACCGATGTGTGGGACGCTGTTTGCCGGAAGCTTTTGTGCTGCCCACGGATTTATACGGCAGGGTCAGTGTGAGCCGGAGGGACTCAACCAGACTGAAATAATTGACGAGAAAAGGCTGGACGCTGCAGGCAGGCCATGAAACAATCTGCAATTAGCACTAATACCACACCGTGTATTATTTGATACACGTATAATAGGAACTCTATTGGATGTGCTTTAACAAATAAGACCAACTATTTGCAGTTTAGTTTGATTACATGAAATATTACTTACCAGTCCTATCCAGTCTAGACCTTTCTATTTTTTGTCCATATTGAGCTTTCTCAGATCTCTCCTACTTAGAGTAATACTGCAAAATAGCAAGTCATTTTTTTTAAACCGATTTCTCAACCTACTTATTGACCTTCATAGAAAGAACAAGGACGTTGTTGCAGGCCTCGTTTCAATTTCCGATAGCTCAAAAGGAAGTGATTGCAAGAAAATATGGAAACCTAGTGAGGCGTGTAAAAGCCTTTGATGCGATGCATCAGGTTTGGTTTTTACGTGGTATCAAAACTCCATTGGGCAGCGTTAATTAGTTGCTGCCCCGCTCCAGTTCGGGGAATATGGAAATACAACACAGTAATTAATCATTCACGTTTTTTCCACTGACAAAAACAAGGGCAGTAGTGCCACACAGACATAAAGAGTTACTTTATGCAACAACGAGGCATATAATTGTTCAAATGTTCGAGTAAAATCCGCTTAAACTCTCCCTTTTGATTAAGCACACAAACGTGCAGCTGCATCTTCGACCTTCAGATGTCCCCGACCACCGTTTTTTGTTTTGCAGACATTGGTGTTGTTTTAACTCGGCCATGCACCGGTACAAGGGTTGAAATAATTAGCATATTTTCTGGACCGTAGGGCGCACTGCCGATGAGCGGGTCAAGTCAGGTCTATTTTAATACAAAAGGCGCACCACATTAAAGGAGTCATATTGATATAATTTTTGTTCCTAAATTGAATACATTTCCTTGTGGTCTACATAACATGTAATGGTTCTTTGGTCAAAATGTTGCATAGATTATGTTTTACAGGTCATCATCAAGCCGCTTTCTGGCAGTCACTTCAGGATGTGCCGTTTTGTGGGCGGCCTATTTTATGTGGCTCACCTTAGAAATCGTCTTTTCTCGATTTCTAAAGTGTAGCGTGCAAGGACGGGAGTGGAAGAAATGTCAAAAGATGGAGCTAACTGTTTTAATGACATTCAGACTTTACTTGAATCAATAACGGAGCAGCATCTCCTCATCCATGGCTCACGAGTACAATAACAACACGGAAATGTGCCCCGTGTAAACCCGTCCGACCGGAACGCTCTAGTGAAGTGAAGTGAATTATATTTATATAGCGCTTTTTCTCAAGTGACTCAAAGCACTTTACATAGTGACACCCAATATCTAAATTACATTCAAACCAGTGTGGGTGGCACTGGAAGCAGGTGGGTAAAGTGTCTTGCCCAAGGACACAACGGCAGTGACTAGGTTGGCAGAAGCGGGAATCAAACCTGCAACCCTCAAGTTGCCGGAACGGCCACTCTACCAACCGAGCTAAACCGCCCTCTAATAACTAAAGTTCCTTGGGTGAATAATGTAAACTCACTACACCGGTATGTTTTAGCGCTTTCAAGGTGAGTTTACTGACGGATATAAGTTAGAACTTTACACTACTTTTTGTATCTATGTAGATGATGCTACATATGTAAAAAAAACACACAGAAAAACACGTTAGTCCATCAGTCGGCGAAAATGAGCGAACTACATACAAACCATAACAAGAATATAGAGAAAAAGAAGAGGCTTATTGACTACGGCGTCGGAACGGACTACAACATTTTCAGGACTTATGCAGATCCCAAATACAGATCAGCAGGTAAAGTTGCTTCTGCATAGTATTGCAAAACAAAACGCCAGATAATGTGCCTTACCTTATACAAACACCATAATAACACTTGTATGTTAAAGCACAGTACAATCCATCAAGCGGTGTGGCTTAAGAGCTTTCCAAAGTCGAACTAAAACATTTTGATGGATTTTTGAGCGCCGTGTGTAATGTCCTATATTTTCAATAGTACATATACGATTTTGGTGTCGTTTACTTGAGTCATATTGCAGTCGACACGTATCAGTTATGTGTGACTGCCATCATATTGCAGTCTACACGTACTGTATATCTTATGTGTGGCTGCCATCGAATGGTCACTAGAGATGTCCGATAATGGCTTTTTTACCGATATCCAATTTTCCGATATTGTCCAACTCTTAATTACCGATATCGATATATATAGTTGTGGAATTAAAACATCATTATGCCTAATTTTGATTTCATGCCCCGCTGGATGCATTAAACAATGTAACGAAGTTTTCCAAAATAAATCAACTCATTTTTTTTTAACATGCCTCAAAACAGCAACTTGGAATTTGGGACATGAGGAGACTATGAGGAGGTTGAGGTGTGGGGGTGGGGGTGGGGGGGAGGGAGTAGCGGGGGGTGTATATTGTAGCATCCCAGAAGAGTTAGTACTGCAAGGGGTTCTGGTGCGGATGTTCTTGTCATGGTTTGGTTTTTGTCATTTTTGGTTTTGTTTTTTGGACAATCGGTTCGTATGTTTGCACTTCCCTGCTTGTTTTATCAACATAGCTACTCATTGATTTTCACCTTGACCGCACCCCCCCCCCCCCCTTCCTCAGCTCTCACACCTGTTAATTATCATAACTATTATTTAAGGCACAGTTACCAGGTAGTCGGCCTGGCAACTTTCCGCATTCCTCAAACTGCCTTCATGCCATGCCATTGCTGTATGTGTTATTCATGCCACAGTGCAAGTGTTTTTGTTTCATGTTTATAGTTCGTAGCCTTTATGCTAGTCTTTTGTTTTTCATTAGTCAAGTCTGTTCTCCGCCGTTGTGCGCGCCATTTGTTTGCCTTTTTTTAGGTATAGTTTTTAATAAATAATATTTACTCACATCCGGGGCGGCATAGCTCGGTTGGTAGAGCGACCGTGCCAGCGACTTGAGGGTTGCAGGTTTGATCCCCACTTCCGCCATCCTAATCACTGCCGTTGTGTCCTTGGGCAAGACACTTTACCTACCTGCTCCCAGTGCCACCCACGCTGGTTTAAATGTAAAAATTAGATATTGGGTTTCACAATGTAAAGCGCCTCGAGTCACTAGAGAAAAAGCGCTATATAAATGTAATTCACTTCACTTCACGTCTCGCCCGTGCCAACTGTCCTTTGCGTCGCAGACACAATCCAAGTGAAAGTCCAAGTGTGACAGTTATCTCGAAATGTGTTTGTCATTCTTGTTTGGTGTGGGTTGAAGTTGTTTATACGGCCACCCTCAGTGTGACCTGTATGGCTGTTGACAGAGTACGCTTTGCATTCACTTGTGTGTGTGAAAAACCGTAGTTATTATGAGACTAAGCTGGCACACAAAGGCAGTGCCTTTAAGATTTAATGGCGCTCCGTACTTCTCCCTACGTCCGGACACACAGCGGCGTTTTAAAAAAGGTCATATACTTTAGTTTTTGCAACCAGTGCTGATAAATATGAAAATTTCCGATAATACATTTTTTAGCATTTATCGGCCGATAAATCGGCAGTCCGATAATATCGGACATCCCTACAGGTCACCATATACCAAATAAAATAACTTAGAGGTTGGTAAGCAGAACCAACATTATTGCGTGGCCTTGCGCAACCCGAGCATCCCTGGTTCAATTCCCACCTAGTACCAACCTCGTCACGTCCGTTGTGTCCTTGAGCAAGACACGTCACCCTTGCTCCTGATGGGTGCTGGTTGGCGCCTTGCATGGCAGCTCCCTCCATCAGTGTGTGAATGTGTGTGTGAATGGGTAAATGTGGAAGTAGTGTCAAAGCGCTTTGAGTACTTTGAAAGTAGAAAAGCGCTATACAAGTACAACCCATTTATCATTTATTCAGTACTTCAGGCGCACCGGGTTATTAGGCGGACTGTCGAGATTTGAGAAAATGAAAGGATTTTAGGTGCGCCTTATAGTACGAAAAATACTTCCTTTTGACAAAATACCCCTTCGTTGATACATAAAATTAATCAGGCGTCTTGCTCTTCATCGCTTCCTTTTCTTTGACCAGGCCCGTGCGAACATTTATTGACCATGGACTCCTTGACCCATTGGACTTCTAGGCTCTTATGCTATAGAGCGAGTGAATAACTCTTCACCGGGCCTCACTTCTGTGGAGGCATCTACTGGCGATTGTCACGTATGTGATCAATAATGCATTAGCAGGAGTGAGACCAACGCTGTAACTTTTACCCATGACCTGTTTTAATAAACACTTGTGAAATCTTCCAGAAGACTCAACCTCCGACTGTTTAATACAAACCCCGTCTCCATATGAGCTGGGAAATTGTGTTAGATGTAAATATAAACGGAATACAATGATTTGCAAATCATTTTCAACCCATATTCAGTTGAATATGCTACAAAGACAACATATTTGATGTTCAAACTGATAAACATTTTTTTTATTTTTCCAATAATCATTAACTTTAGAATTTGATGCCAGCAACACGTGACAAAGAAGTTGGGAAAGGTGGCAATAAATACTGATTAAGTTGAGAAATTCTCATCAAACACTTATATGGAACATCCCACAGGTGTGCAGGCTAATTGGGAACAGGTGGGTGCCATGATTGGGTATAAAAGCAGCTTCCATGAAATTCTAAGTTATTCATAAACAAGGATGGGGCGAGGGTCACCAATTTTTAAGCAAATTGTCGAACAGTTTTAGAACAACATTTGTCAACAAGCTATTGCAAGGAAATTAGGGATTTTACCACCCACGGTCCGTAAAATCATCAAAACGTTCAGATAATCTGGAGAAATCACTGCACATAAGCGGTGATATAAAACAGATCATTGATCCCTCAGGCGGTACTGCATTAAAAACAGACACTGTGTAAAGGATATCACCAAATAGACTCAGGAACACTTCATAAAACCATTGTCAGTAACTACAGTTGGTTGCTACATCTGTAAGTGTAAGCACCCAGAAACGCCGCCGGCTTCGCTGGGCCTGAGCTCATCTAAGACGGACTGATGCAAAGTGGAAAGGTATTCTGTGGTCTGACAAATCCACTTTTCAAATTATATTTGGAAACTGTGGACGTGGTGTCCTCCGGAACAAAGAGAAAAATAACCATCCGGACTGTTTTAGGCGCAAAGTTCAAAAGCCAGCATCTGTGATGGTATGGGGGTGTATTAGTGCCCAAGGCATGGGTAACTTACACATCTGTGAAGGCCCCATTAATGCTAAAAGGTACATACAGGTTTTGGAGCAACATATGTTGTTACCATGAATTGATTAACGTGGACCCCGACTTAAACAAGTTGAAAAACTTATTCGGGTGTTACCATTCAGTGGTCAATTGTACGGAATATGTACTGTACTGTGCAATCTACTAATAAAAGTATCAATCAATCAATAACATGGACGCCCCTGCTTATTTCAGCAAGAAAATGACAAGCCACGTTTTACAACAGCGTGGTTTCGTAGTTAGAGTGCGGGTACTTTCCTGGCCCGCCTGCAGTCAAGACCTGTCTCCCATCGAAAATGTGTGACGCATTATGAAGCGTAAAATATGACAACGGAGACCCCGGACTGTTGAACGACTGAAGCTCTACATAAAACAAGAATGGGAAAGAATTCCACTTTCAAAGCTTCAACAATTAGTTTCCTCAGTTCCCAAACGTTTTTTGAGTGTTGTTAAAAGAAAAGGTGATGCAACACAGTGGTGAACATGCCCTTTCCCAACTACTTTGGCACGTGTTGCAGCCATGAAATTCCAAGTTAATTATTATTTGCAAAAAAAATAAAGTTTATGAGTTTAAACATCAAATATCTTGTCTTTGTAGTGCATTCAACTGCATATGGGTTGAAAAGGATTTGCAAATTTTGTATTCTGTTTATATTTACATCCAACACTCATATGGAAACGGGGTCTGTAGAAGAACACAGGTAGAGGTCTAACAAAGTGAATATAAATATATTTCCTCTTCAGTATTGTTGTGTAAAAGCATGCGCATGAACACGAGGCAGCCATGGTCTTCCATCTTAACGACCCCTTGACTCTCGTTTTTGCTGCAAAGGTTTTATTATTGGAATGATTTTTTTTTTTCTTTTTTATGACTTATTTAAATGAGCAAGGTTGCCGCAGAGCAGCAGTAATTTGACTTCCTCAGTGCGTTGGCCGGACACAAATTTGAGTATCCAGTGACGGATCTTCCTTCATGGTCATCTGACCACATCAACACTGCTCACAGTCTGGCTCACAGTCACTGCTGCAGTCACTTTCTCTTTTCAGGATGGCTGACGTTACAAATAATATTAGAAGGCAATCCACGATTCACGTCTGCAGCCAGGGGTGATGTAAGTGGGTAAGGAGAGTAAGAAAGAACAAACAGTTAATTTATACGCAGATCACGTGATGTGCGTCGGGCCCCGCGATCCAACATGAGTCCTATTTTGTGTAAGAAAAGAACATATAAAATGTGAATTGGTTAAAATTTACTAGTGATGGGCGATACCACTGATTTTCTTTCCGATCCGATACCAAGTACAATTCAGGCTGGCATTGGCGATACTGATCCGATACCGATACTTTGTGCAAATATACTTGACATGTCTGCCGAGGTAAAATAAATAGTGTTTTTTCAAAACACTAACAAAAGAAAGAACTGTAAAATGTAAGAAAGAAGGGCAAAACAATCTGAGTTTAATCAGAAAAAGCGGAACGTCCATCCATCCATCCATCATCTCCCGCTTATCCGAGGTCGGGTCGCGGGGGCAACAGCCTAAGCAGGGAAGCCCAGACTTCCCTCTCCCCAGCCACTTCGTCTAGCTCTTCCCGGGGGATCCCGAGGCGTTCCCAGGCCAGCCGAGAGACATAGTCTTCCCAACGTGTCCTGGGTCTTCCCCGTGGCCTCCTACCGGTTGGACGTGCCCTAAACACCTCCCTAGGGAGGCGTTCGGGTGGCATCCTGACCAGATGCCCGAACCACCTCATCTGGCTCCTCTCGATGTGGAGGAGCAGCGGCTTTACGTTGAGTTCCTCCCGGATGGCAGAGCTTCTCACCCTATCTCTAAGGGAGAGCCCCGCCACACGGCGGAGGAAACTCATTTCGGCCGCTTGTACCCGTGATCTTATCCTTTCGGTCATGACCCAAAGCTCATGACCATAGGTGAGGATGGGAACGTAGATCGACCGGTAAATTGAGAGCTTTGCCTTCCGGCTCAGCTCCTTCTTCACCACAACGGATCGGTACAACGTCCGCATTACTGAAGACGCCGCACCGATCCGCCTGTCGATCTCACGATCCACTCTTCCCTCACTCGTGAACAAGACTCCTAGGTACTTGAACTCCTCCACTTGGGGAAGGGTCTCCTCCCCAACCCGGAGATGGCACTCCACCCTTTTCCGGGCGAGAACCATGGACTAGGACTTGGAGGTGCTGATTCTCATTCCGATCGCTTCACACTCGGCTGCGAACCGATCCAGTGAGAGCTGAAGATCCCGGCCGGATGAAGCCATCAGGACCACATCATCTGCAAAAAGCAGAGACCTAATCCCGTGGCCACCAAACCGGATCCCCTCAACGCCTTGACTGTGCCTAGAAATTCTGTCCATAAAAGTTATGAACAGAATCGGTGACAAAGGACAGCCTTGGCGGAGTCCAACCCTCACTGGAAATGTGTTCGACTTACTGCCAGCAATGCGGACCAAGCTCTGGCACTGATCATACAGGGAACGGACCGCCACAATCAGACAGTCCGATACCCCATACTCTCTGAGCACTCCCCACAGGACTTCCCGAGGGACACGGTCGAATGCCTTCTCCAAGTCCACAAAGCACATGTAGACTGGTTGGGCAAACTCCCATGCACCCTCAAGAACCCTGCCGAGAGTATAGAGCTGGTCCACAGTTCCACGACCAGGACGAAAACCACACTGTTCCTCCTGAATCCGAGGTTCGACTATCCGGCGTAGCCTCCTCTCCAGTACACCTGAATAAACCTTACCGGGAAGGCTGAGGGCTGAGAAGGGGGACCGCAGGGTGTGTTCCAACTATCGTGGGATCACACTCCTCAGCCTTCCCGGTAAGAAAAAGAAAAAAAAAAAAAAAAAGCGGAACATTTTAATCTAATATCTGGTAATAACATACTTAGTCATTTTTAACACAAAGCTGTTTGCTTTAAATATGAAATATGTAGTTTTATTTAAAAAAAATATGTATTAATATATAAACATGTCAACATTACCACCCCCCATACTTGACTTTTTAGTATGGTGGAAAAAAGTGTATTATTATTATTTTTATTATTACAGATTTTTATAGTTTACAGATGTAGCGACCAACTGTAGTTACTGACAGTGGTTTTATGAAGTGTTCCTGAGCCCATGTGGTGATATCCTTTACACACCGATGTCGGTTTTTGATGCAGTACCGTCTGAGGGATCAAAAGTCCGTAACATCATCGCTTACGTGCAGTGGTTTCTCTAGATTCTCTGAACCTTTTGATGATTTTACAGACCGTAGATGGTAAAATCCCTAAATTTCTTGCAATAGCTCGTTGAGAAATGTTGTTCTAAAACTTTTCGACAATTTGCTTACAAATCGGTGACCCTCGCCCCATCCTTGATTGTGAATTACTTAACAACTCATGGAAGCTGCTTTTATACCCAATCATGGCACCCACCTGTTCCCAATTAGCCTGCACGACTGTGGGATGTTCCAAATAAGCGTTTGATGAGCATTGCTCAACTTAATCTGTATTTATTGCCACTTTTCCCAACTTCTTTGTCACGTGTTGCTGGCCTCAAATTCTAAAGTTAATGATTATTTGCAGAAAAAAAAAAAAAGTTTATCAGTTTGAACATCAAATATGTTGTCTTTGTAGCATATTCAACTGAATATGGGTTGAAAAAGATTAGCAAATCATTGTATTCCGTTTATATTTACATCGAACACAATTTCCCAACTCATATGGAAACAAAGTTTGTATGTAGTTCGCTTATTTTCGCCGACTGATGGACTAACATGTTTTTTTGTGTTTTTTTTTACATATGTAGCATCATCTACGTAGATACGAAAACTTGCTCTTGCGACATCTAGTGGACACATTTAGAACAGCAGTTTCTTACATTGAAACATTTTGGCAAATTTTTATACTTAGCAAAGTCATCCTGCGGGTGGAATAAAACCTGTTCGCGGGCCGGATTCGTACCTTTGACACCCTTGTACTAAGTCACCTATAATACAAAACTGAAACAATATTTGTTTTTAGCATATTTTTTGTAATGAAAAATATAAATACAGCCCACGCACACTTTGACTTTTCAGTATGTGCCATTGGTGGAGAAAGTTTTGAACAGCCCTGAACTAATAGTTACAAAAGTATTGATATTTTGATCTGAAAAATGGTATCGGCGTATCGATATTTCCGTATCAATGCGCACATCCCTAAACTTTACTGTATTCCTAGCCTCTTTCTGCTCCATCACTAAGATATGTACTTAATTCAGTACTTTTATAAGCACCTGGTACTACCAGATATCAATTCACATAAAACCACACATGGCATTGTTTCGATACATTTTATTATTTTTTTTGCATACTTGGCTCGAACACTCGACGAGGAAAGAAGCATTCAAGCCGCACCCGGAGCAGACTCGGCTAAACTGCCTCTAAGTAATGTTGCTATTATCCATGCCAACAAAGCAAGTAAGCAAGCCCTTTTTTTTTCTAATTATGCAAATTTATTCTAAATTCACACGCCTCAGCCTTCCCGGTAAGGTTTATTCAGGTGTACTGGAGAGGAGGCTTCGTCGGATAGTCGAACCTCGGATTCAGGAGGAACAGTGTGGTTTTCGTCCTGGTCGTGGAACTGTGGACCAGCTTTATACTCTCGGCAGGGTTCTTGAGGGCGCATGGGAGTTTGCCCAACCAGTCTACATGTGCTTTGTGGACTTGGAGAAGGCATTCGACCGTGTCCCTCGGGAAGTCCTGTGGGGAGTGCTCAGAGAGTATGGGGTATCGGACTGTCTTATTGTGGCGGTCCGCTCCCTGTATGATCAGTGCCAGAGCTTGGTCCGCATTGCCGGCAGTAAGTCGAACACATTTCCAGTGAGGGTTGGACTCCGCCAAGGCTGTCCTTTGTCACCGATTCTGTTCATAACTTTTATGGACAGAATTTCTAGGCGCAGTCAAGGCGTTGAGGGGTTCCGGTTTGGTGACCGCAGGATTAGGTCTCTGCTTTTTGCAGATGATGTGGTCCTGATGGCTTCATCTGACCGGGATCTTCAGCTCTCACTGGATCGGTTCGCAGCCGAGTGTGAAGCGACCGGAATGAGAATCAGCACCTCCAAGTCCGAGTCCATGGTTCTCGCCCGGAAAAGGGTGGAATGCCATCTCCGGGTTGGGGAGGAGACCCTGCCCCAAGTGGAGGAGTTCAAATACCTAGGAGTCTTGTTCACGAGTGAGGGAAGAGTGGATCGTGAGATCGACAGGCGGATCGTTGCGGCATCTTCAGTAATGCGGACGTTGTACCGATCCGTTGTGGTGAAGAAGGAGCTGAGCCGGAAGGCAAAGCTCTCAATTTACCGGTCGATCTACATTCCCATCCTCACCTATGGTCATGAGCTTTGGGTCATGACCGAAAGGATAAGATCACGGGTACAAGCGGCCGAAATGAGTTTCCTGGCTCTCCCTTAGAGATAGGGTGAGAAGCTCTGCCATCCGGGAGGAACTCAAAGTAAAGCCGCTGCTCCTCCACATCGAGAGGAGCCAGATGAGTTGATTCGGGCATCTGGTCAGGATGCCACCCGAACGCCTCCCTAGGGAGGTGTTTAGGGCACGTCCAACCGGTAGGAGGCCACGGGGAAGACCCAGGACACGTTGGGAAGACTATGTCTCCCGGCTGGCCTGGGAACGCCTCGGGATCCCCCGGGAAGAGCTAGACGAAGTGGCCAGGGAGAGGGAAGTCTGGGTTACCCTGCTTAGGCTGTTGCCCCTGCGACCCGACCTCGGATAAGCGGAAGATGATGGATGGATGGATGGATGGAGGGATATTCTAAATTTGCCATACACATTTTACTGGTAAACCTTAATAATTTTATATGTAAAATTTAACATATCCAAATGTGGTGATGAAAACTAGAACTGAGATGCAAGTGACAATCAAACAGCTTGTGTGTATTAAGTACACTACTTACAGTTTAGAGCACAACAAAAGACTACATTTTCATCTTAGAGATGTCCGATAATGGCTTTTTTGCCGCTATTCCAATATGGTCTTAATTACCGATTCCGATATCAACCGATAGCGATATATACATTTGTGGAATTAACACATTATTCCCAATTTTGTTGTGATGCCCCGCTGGATGCATTAAACCAGGGGTAGGGAACCTATGGCTCTAGAGCCAGATGTGGCTCTTTTGATGGCTACATCTGGCTCTCAGATAATTATATTTATATAGCGCTTTTCTATAGTGACTCAAAGTGCTTTACAAAGTGACACCCAATATCTAAGTTACATTTAAACCAGTGTGGGTGGCATTGGGGGCAGGTGTGTAAAGTGTCTTGCCCAAGGACACAACGGCAGTGACTAGGATGGCGGAAGCGGGAATCGAACCTGGAACCCTCAGGTTGCTAGCACGGCCACTCTACCAACCGAGCTATGCCGAGTAACCGTGTAGTACTCTTCCGTATCAGTAGCTGGCAGTCGGTAGCTAATTGCTTTATAGATGTGGGAAACAGCGGGAGGCAGAGTGCAGGTAAAAAGGTGTCTAATGTTTAAACCAGGGGTAGGGAACCTATGGCTCTCAGATAAATCTTAGCTGTCATTGCTTAACACGATAAGTAATGAATAATTCCGCTGGTAATCACAGTTTCAAAAATAAGGTTCAAATTATAAAACATTCTCATGCGTTTTAATCCAACCATCCGTTTTCTACCGCACCTGTTCAAGATGTCGCATTAATGGTAAGAAGTATTAAATGTATGATTGGTTAACTTTTATAATAACAATGTTGTTAAAAAGAATAAGAGACTTATTATACTCTACAAATGTTGGTCATACTTAAAAATGCACAAATTTAGTTGTATTCATCCATCCATCCATTTTCTACAGCTTATTCCCGTTTCGGGTCGCGGGGGACGCTGGCGCCTATCTCAGCTACAATCGGGCGGAAGGCGGGGTACACCCTGGACAAGTCGCCACCTCATCGCAGGGCCAAACGTTTGTAAATCAACTCAAATTATGCCAACATGGCACTGCCATATTTATTACTGAAATCTTAAAGTGCATTATTTTTTTTTAACATGCCTCAAAACAGCAGCTTGGGAGGAGGTTGAGGTGCGGGGTAAGGGTAGGGGGGGGATAGCGGAGGTGTATATTGTAGTGTCCCGGAAGAGTTAGTACTGCAAGGGGTTCTGGGTATTTGTTTCTGTTGTGTTTATGTTGTGTTACGGTGCGGATGTTCTCCCGAAATGTTTCTGTCATTCTTGTTTGGTGTGGGTTCACAGTGTGGCCCACATTTGTAACACGATAAGTGTCCCGGAAGAGTTAGTGCTGCAAGGGGTTCTGGGTATTTGTTCTGTTGTGTTTATGTTGTGTTACGGTGCGGATGTTCTCCTGAAATGTTTCTGTCACATCTTGTTTGGTGTGGGTTCACAGTGTGGCGCACATTTGTAACACGATAAGTGTCCCGGAAGAGTTAGTGCTGCAAGGGGTTCTGGGTATGTGTTCTGTTGTGTTTATGTTGTGTTACGGCGCGGATGTTCTCCCGAAATGTTTCTGTTATTCTTGTTTGGTGTGGGTTCACAGTGTGGCGCACATTTGTAACACTGTTAAAGGCCTACTGAAATGAGATTTTCTTATTTAAACGGGGATAGCAGGTCCATTCTATGTGTCATACTTGATCATTTTGCGATATTGCCATATTTTTGCTGACAGGATTTAGTAGAGAACGTCGACGATAAAGTTCGCAAATTTTGGTCGCTGATAAAAAAGATTTGCCTTCACGGGAAGATGTGCGCGTGACGTCAGGGGTTTTAGGGCTCCTCACATCCTCACATTGTTTACAATGTCAGCCTCCAGCAGCAAGAGCTATTCGGACCGAGAAAACGACAATTCCCCCATTAATTTGAGCGAGGATGAAAGATTTGTGGATGAGGAAATTTAAAAGTGACGGACTAGAAAAAAAAAGGCGATTGCATTGGGAGCGATTCAGATGTTTTTAGACACATTTACTAATATCATTCTGGGAAATCCCTTATCTTTCTATTGTGTTGCCAATGTTTTAGTGAGTTAAATAGTACCTGATAGTCGGAGGGGTGCGTTCACGGGTGTGTTGACGCCAGTCTCTGAGGGAATTAGTCACGGCAGCTGCAGGATGACAGAAGCTCCGCAGATCTCCGGTAAGAGGCGACTTATTTCCACAATTTTCTCACCGAAAACTGCCGGTCAACATGTAGTCGTTTCCCGTTCGGGCTCCAGTACTCTGGAATGCCCTCCCGGTAACAGTCCGAGATGCTACCTCAGTAGAAGCATTTAAGTCTCACCTTAAAACTCATCTGTATACTCTAGCCTTTAAATAGACCTCCTTTCTAGACCAGTTGATCTGCCGCTTCTTTTTTTTCTCCTCCTATGTCCCCCCCTCCCTTGTGGAGGGGGTCCGGTCCGATGACCATGGATGAGGTACTGGCTGTCCAGAGTCGAGACCCAGGATGGACCGCTCGTCGGGACCCAGGATGGACCGCTCGTCTGTGTATCGGTTGGGGACATCTCTACGCTGCTGATCCACCTCCGCTTGGGATGGTTTCCTGTGGACTGGACTCTCGCTGCTGTCTTGGATCCGCTTTGAACTGAACTCTCGCGGCTGTGTTGGAGCCACTATGGATTGAACTTTCACAGTATCATGTTAGACCCGCTCGACATCCATTGCTTTTGGTCCCCTAGAGGAGGGGGTTGTCTACATCTGAGGTCCTCTCCAAGGTTTCTCATAGTCAGCATTGTCACTGGCGTCCCACTGGATGTGAATTCTCCCTGCCCACTGGGTGTGAGTTTTCCTTGCCCTTTTGTGGGTTCTTCCGAGGATGTTGTAGTCGTAATGGTTTGTGCAGTCCTTTGAGACATTTGTGATTTAGGGCTATATAAATAAACATTGATTGATTGATTGATTGATTTATGTTCGCTTGACCGCTCTGATCCATAGTAAAGCTTCACCTCCGGGAATTTTAAACAAGGAAACACCGTGTGTTTGTGTGGCTAAAGGCTAAAGCTTCCCACCTCCATCTTTCTACTTTGACTTCTCCATTATTAATTGAACAAATTGCAAAAGAATCAGCAACACAGACGTCCAGAATACTGTGTAATTGTGCGATGAAAAGAGACTACTTTTAGCCATAAGCGGTGCTGCGCTAATATGT
>NC_084635.1:9260946-9315946 GCF_033978795.1 Nerophis ophidion
TTTGTAATTAGCCGACGCACGGAGAATAATGTTATTTCCGCAATGTGTGTCGTTCCGCTTTTCCTCCGTACAGCAACACGGCGGTCGGCGGGTAATAAAAGTGACGGCTCCCGACGTATTATCCGGCGTCATCTAGAAATATTTGTCGTGTTCATCGTGTGAGGCAGTGCAAATTAAACAATAAATAAAAACAAATAACGGTTTGAATTGGCCCAGGTTATCGGGGAGTATTATTACTGACGGACAGGTGTCGCGGTGTGACTGCAGCCAGGCACGTAAGAAAACCCTTGTCTCCATGGCAACGTTTCTGTCGATTTCACTCATTTGCCGCTTTTCCACCAATGCAGGGGTAGGCAACCCAGAACGTTGAAAGAGCCATTTTGGACCCAAATAACAACGCTGTCAAGAGCCATTCATATAAAATTTGCGGGCCGCGCTAACTTTAAAAAATTCTTATTAAGGTGGGGGCCGCAAAATAACGTCTAGCGGGCCGCAATTGGCCCGCATGTCTGAGACCACTGATATAGAAGATTATACACGGGGCTCAAAAATCTATCAAAATGTTTTAGTACGACTTTGGTAAGCTATAAAGCCACACCGTTTGATGGATTGTCGGCGCATTAAACATAGAAGAATTATCATGGTGTGTGTATAAGGTAAGACATTATCTGTCGTTTTGTTTCGCAATATCATGCAAAAGCAACTTTTTTTACCTTCTAGTACCTGCTGATTTGTATTTGGGATCTCCATAAATCCTGAAAAATTGCACGCATCCGCACCGACGCCATAGTTGATAAGCTTCTAATTTTTCTGTATCTTTTTGTTATGGGACATTAATCCTCCGGTGTTGCTATTTCTAATATAAAGTAGTGTAAAGTCCTTACTTATGTCTGTCATGAAAGCATTAAAACATACCGGCGTAGTGAGTTAACATTATTCACCCAAGGAACTTTAGTTATTACAGTTCCGATCGGACGGATTTTCACGGGACGCATTTCTGGTGTGGATGAGAAAATGCTGCTCCGTTATTGATTCAAGTAAAGTCCGAATGTCAGTAAAACAGTCAGCCCCATCTTTTGACACTTCTCCCACCCCCGTCCTTGCACGCTACACCAAAGATGACAAAGAGAAGACGCTGCCGAAGGTGAGCCACGTAAATAAGACCGCCCACAAAACGGCGCATCCGGAAAAGACTGTCAGAAAGCGGCTTGAAGATGATCTGTATAACATAATCTATGCAACATTTTGACCAAAGAACCAGTATTACATGTTAGGTAGACCAGTGATTTTCAACCTTTTTTGAGCCAAGGCACATTTTTTGCCTTGACAAAACCCGGACGGACACCACCAGCAGAAATCATTTATAAACTAAACTCAGTTGACAGTAAAAAGTCGTTGTCGCAATTGTTGGATATGACTTCAAACCATAACCAAGCATGCATGACTATAGCTCTTGTGTCAAAGTAGGTGTACTGTCACATCACACCCTGACTTATTTGGACTTTTTTGCTGTTGTCCTGTGTGTAGTGTTTTAGTTTTTGTCTTGCGCTCCAATTTATTGGCTTTTTCTATTTTTTGGGTATTTTCCTGTAGCAGTTTTAGGTCTTCATTTGAGTGATATTTAAATAAATGATAAATGGGTTGTACTTGTACAGCGCTTTTCTACCTTCAAGGTACTCAAAGCGCTTTGACACTACTTCCACATTTACCCATTCACACACACATTCACACACAGATGGAGGGAGCTGCCATGCAAGGCGCCAACCAGCACCCATCAGGAGCAAGGGTGAAGTGTCTTGCTCAGGACACAACGGACATGACGAGGTTGGTACTAGGTGGGATTTGAACCACGGACCCTCGGGTTGCGCACGGCCACTCTCCCCACTGCGTCACGCCCACATCTACTTTGTTTTTATCCTTTTTCGTGGGGACATTGTCGATTGTCATGTCATGTTGTACATTGTGGACGCCATATTTGCTCCACAGTAAGTCGTTGCTGTCGTCCAGCATTCTGTTTCTGTTTATTTTGTAGCCCGTTCAGTTTTAGTTTCCTTCTGCATAGCCATACCTAAGCTGCTATGGCTTTTCTTAGGGAACCTCACTCTTTGTTTATATTTTGTTTGAGCAATAGACACCCTTTTACCTGCACCCTGCCTCCCGCTGTTTCCAATATCTACAAAGCAATTAGCTACCTACTGATATGGAAGAGTATTACAAGGTTACTCTGCCGAGCTCTAGACAGCACCGACACTCAACAATAACACATCATTTGCAGAATATATAATTACTGGTTTGCAAAAAATAATTTTTACCCCAAATAGGTGAAAACGGATACTTTCCCACTGCACACCAGACTGTATCTCAGTCGGTTGAAAAAGACTGAGGTAGACCTCAAGGAAGTGTTTTCCATTCAAAACCAAATAACATTAATATGACTTTTAATGCGCCCTATAATCCGGTGCGCCTAATATATGAAAAAAGATCAAAAATAGACCATTCATCAGCAGTGCACCTTATAAGCCGGTGCGCCCTATGCTCCGGAAAATACCGTAATCGGCTAGTCCCCCTTCTTACGCCTCATTCGGTGACCTGTGTTCAACCTTTCTTCTTGTAGCCATTTTTCTTTTCCTCATACACTTTGATTTCAGGAAGGAACGACGGAACCTTGACTAGACGATTAAAAGACGAACCTCGTTGTTCTATCCCAGGGGTAGGGAACCTATGGCTCTAGAACCAGATGTGGCTCTTTTGATGACTGCGTCTGGCTCTCGGATAAATCTGAGCTGACATTCCTTAACACGATAAGTAATGAATAATTCCACTTGTAATCACAGTGTTAAAAAAAACATTCTCATGCATTTTTAATCCATCCATCCGTTTTCTACCGCACCTGTTTAAGAAGTTGCGTTAATGGTAGGAAGTTATTTATTTACTATTGGTTAGTCTGGGGCTTGCCCTCCTGGGGGTTCTTCAGACCACCAAGCACCAACATGAGAGCCTGTTTCAGGGTTATAATATTGTTTTATTTTTCAATAAGTCTCTCAGTTGCTTTCCAGCAATTGTCTTTCGTCCTCGCTTGTGGTTTGGCTCCAGCTCCAACCCCCGTCTCTCCTCCTGGCTGCTGCTTATAACCGAGCGGCATTTGATTAGATAACAAGGCCCAGATGGGCCATCTACGCACCTGTCGCTGATTTCGAGGCTGATCCTGGCAACACCCAGCTTCGTTGCAGGCCCGCAGGCCACGCCTCCCTCCACAGTTAGCTTCAGAATAATGTTTTTAGAAAAAATATTATATGGCTCTTACAGAAATATATTTTAAAATATTTGGCTTCTTGGCTCTCTCAGCCAAAAAGGTTCCCGGCCCCTGTTCTATCCTGTCCACAGAAGTGATGTTGAGCATCGGCGGTAAATAACGTAATGCAAAAACTAAGCCTCGGCGATTGAAAGCAAACCTTTTTTGACTCCGAGGTCAGGTCTGCGTAGGTTATTCATGCCGTGTTACGAGGCGAGAGGGTGACAGCAGTGTTGCAGCCGCGCTTACGCTTATGCAAATTCACCACGCGGTCGGATTTTTAAATATGAGACCTCATTCATGGCTTGCATAAATCATCAAACAAAGTCCATCCCTCTTCCCCCTAAAGCCCGAGCTCCCCCACCTCCGCGTCCACTGCCCGCCACCCATTGATATGACCTGTGGCAAACCAGCTCACAGCCAAAAGGTGGCACTGAATAAATTAAGTTTGCTGGCATTTGGAGGAACATGAATGTTAATGAGACATAAAGACCCAAAAAAATTAACACAGTCTCACACCTTCAGCTGTGATTAAAAAAATGAATCGTGGTGTTTGTTCAGCGGCGTTTTCTGCGTCCATTGTATTGATGACAGCTTTAAGGCAATACTCGCAGACCACGTGAGTTCTATTGCATAAAGCTTAGAACAAAATGAAACCCATTTGGATGACAAAGCACAAATGAGATCTGAAGCTCCCCCTCTGTGAATAATCCCTTCCATCACTGCCACTATACCCATCCAATATATATCCCTGAGATCAATTTGCTCACCGGCTATCACATGGCTCCACCACTGCACCATATTAAATCTGATCCTCCGAGCTCAAAGCCCCACACCACAGAGACGGGAGTACTCACCAGGACCGTCATGCGGAGAATTCTAATTCAGGCAGCTCCATGTTGCCAGGGGGAATTCGAAATGCCTCCAAAGGCATGGAGACGAAAGGGGGGGTGGGTGCAGCGAAGAAGACGGGCCGGGGGTCCGAGGGCTGGAGACGGATGGCCAGTATCCCTTGTAAGTTGGGGACATCCGAGAAACGCCTCCGTCCGCTCCAGATGCGCTAAAATCCGCCAGCACTGATGGGCTAACATGTAAACACGCAGCCTGGCAGGCGCTCACATGCATGCTGCACCGAGCGCCGACTGGGAAGGAGGAGGTAGGACGGCGGGAGGGGGGGCGGCGGATGAGAGCGGCGGAAGGAGGAGCTGCAGTGCCCTGGAAGAATGAGAGGACACATTAAAGAGAGTGTGAAAGAAAACGCACACGTCGCGCTGATGCCGCTTTTTGTTTCCCTCTACCGGTTATTTGTGCAAATCGAGTAGACTTGCTTGCACGAGACGGGAAACAAGCGCGGGGACAAAGGAGTAGAGGAAGACAAGAAGGTGACACGGGTGGCGAACAGAACACAGAATCTTGCAACGGCGTTGTCCCAGATATGAGCCGTGAGGTCCGTAGTCCAAAACAGTGGTTCTTAACCAGGGTTCGATGGAACCCTAGGGGTTTCGGTGAGTCGACCTCAGGGGTTCGGCCCAGGTCAAAACACACCAGACTCCTCGTGTAAATTTAATTTTCTCCCTGTTGGCATATTACGGATACGGCAACAGCTGATTGATTTGCAGGTGTGTAATTTGTTGGGAGTTTATTCACTGTTTTAGTTTTGTTGTTTGAACAAGGTGATGTCCTTGCACGGTTGATTTTGTGCACCAGTAAAAAAAATACGGTAACATCCATCCATCCATTTTCTACCGCTTATTCCCTTTCGGGGTCGCCTATCTCAGCTACAATCGAGCGGAAGGCGGGGTACACCCTGGACAAGTCGCCACCTCATCACAGGGCCAACACAGATAGACAGACAACATTCACACTCACATTCACACACTAGGGACCATTTTAGTGTTGCCAATCAACCTATCCCCAGGTGCATGTCTTTGGAAGTGGGAGGAAGCCGGAGTACCCGGAGGGAACCCTGAGTGAAAAGCGCATTTTATCTTCACTCGCATACAATACATTCTAACTTGGATTGCTTCCCTGGCTTCGAGACTCTCCCGAAGGACAGTGCGGCGAAGACACAACAAACTCCCTTCTTGTCTCTCACCAACACACAACTGTTGTTGTTGACTTTGGACTAGCAGCAGCAAAACATGAAGGCCACCGAATAGAGACACGCAGCAAGAAGGCGGGGTACACCCTGGACAAGTCGCCACCTAATCCCAGGGCCAACACAGATAGACAGACAACATTCACACTCACATTCACACACTAGGGACCATTTTAGTGTTGCCAATCAACCTATCCCCAGGTGCATGTCTTTGGAAGTGGGAGGAAGCCGGAGTACCCGGAGGGAACCCACGCATTCACGGGGAAAACATGCAAACTCCACACAGAAAGATCCCGAGACTGGATTTGAACCCAGGACTGCAGGACCTTTGTATTGTGAGGCAGACGCACTAACCCCTCTGCCACCGTGAAGCCCTGGTAACATATTCACCATTATTTAGTTGCTTATTAACATGCACCTTAGTAACATCCATCCATCCATTATCTACCGCTTATTCCCTTTCGGGGTCGCGGGGGGCGCTGGCGCCTATCTCAGCTATAATCGGGCGGAAGGCGGGGTACACCCTGAACAAGTCGCCACCTCATCGCAGGGCCAACACAGATAGACAGACAACATTCACACTCACATTCACACACTAGGGACCATTTAGTGTTGCCAATCAACCTATCCCCAGGTGCATGTCTTTGGAAGTGGGAGGAAGCCGGAGTACCCGGAGGGAACCCACGCATTCACGGGGAAAACATGCAAACTCCACACAGAAAGATCCCGAGCCTGGATTTGAACCCAGGACTGCAGGAACTTCGGATTGTGAGGCAGACGCACTAACCCCTCTGCCACCGTGAAGCCCTGGTAACATATTCACCATTATTTAGTTGCTTATTAACATGCAACTTAGTAACATCCATCCATCCATTATCTACCGCTTATTCCCTATCGGGGTCGCAAGGGGCGCTGGCGCCTATCTCAGCTATAATCGGGCGGAAGGCGGGGTACACCCTGAACAAGTCGCCACCTCATCGCAGGGCCAACACAGATAGACAGACAACATTCACACTCACATTCACACACTAGGGCCAATTTAGTGTTGCCAATCAACCTATCCCCAGGTGCATGTCTTTGGAAGTGGGAGGAAGCCGGAGTACCCGGAGGGAACCCACGCATTCACGGGGAGAACATGCAAACTCCACACAGAAAGATCCCGAGACTGGATTTGAACACAGGACTGCAGGACCTTCGTATTGTGAGGCAGACGCACTAACCCCTCTTCCACCGTGAAGCCCTGGTAACATATTCACCATTATTTAGTTGCTTATTAACATGCAACTTAGTAACATATTGGCTCTTTATTAGTCATTAGGTGCTAATTAATGCCTTATTCTGCTTGGCCTTATGAGAATCCTAACCCTGACCCTAACCAAATAACTCTAAATTAAGTCTTTATACTGTTCATAACTTTTATGGACAGAATTTCTAGGCGCAGTCAAGGCGTTGAGGGGTTCCGGTTTGGTGGCCGCGGGATTAGGTCTCTGCTTTTTGCAGATGATGTGGTCCTGATGGCTTCATCTGGTTGGAATCTTCAACTCTCACTGGATCGGTTCGCAGCCGAGTGTGAAGCGACCGGAATGAGAATCAGCACCTCCAAGTCCGAGTCCATGGTTCTCGCCCGGATAGGGGTGGAATGCCATCTCCGTGTTGGGGAGGAGACCCTGCCCCAAGTGGAGGAGTTCAAGTACCTAGGAGTCTTGTTCATGAGTGGGAGAAGAGTGGATCGTGAGATCGACAGGCGGATTGGTGCGGCGTCTTCAGTAATGTGGACGTTGTATCAATCCGTCGCGGTGAAGAAGGAGCTGAGCCGGAAGGCAAAGCTCTCAATTTACCGGTCGATCTACGTTCCCATCCTCACCTATGGTCATGAGCTTTGGGTCATGACCGAAAGGATAAGATCACGGGTACAAGCGGCCGAAATGAGTTTCCTCCGCCGTGTGGCGGGGCTCTCCCTTAGAGATAGGGTGAGAAGCTCTGCCATCCGGGAGGAACTCAAAGTAAAGCCGCTGCTCCTTCACATCGAGAGGAGCCAGATTAGGTGGCTCGGACATTTGGTCAGGATGCCACCCGAACGCCTCCCTAGGGAGGTGTTTAGGGCACGTCCAACCGGTAGGAGGCCACGGGGAAGACCCAGGACACGTTGGGAAGACTATGTCTCCCGGCTGGCCTGGGAACGCCTCGGGATCTCCCGGGACGAGTTAGACGAAGCTGGGGAGAGGGAAGTCTGGGCTTCCCTGCTTAGGTTGCTGCCCCCGCGACCTAACCTTGGATAAGCGGAAGATGATGGATGGAAGGATGGATAAGTCTTTATTACTTAGAATATGTTCCCCTAGTGTCAAAATAACTCTAAATCAAGTCTTTGTTACTTAGAATATGTTCCCCATACTAAAGTGTTACCAAAAACACACAACTTTGTCTTCAATTTGAATGTTTTCTTTTTTTTCCACTAAAGAAGGGTTCGGTGAATGCGCGTATGAAACTGGTGGGAGTTCGGTGCCTCCAACAAGGTTAAGAACCACTGGTCCAAAAGAAACGGATCATCTTCCCGAAGAATGATACAGGTGTTTAATGGCAGTTTGAGGCAACATCCGCCTGTGCAAAGTGAGGCTCCTCCGTCAGGGAATGTTTAAAGGAAATTATGGGGTGGAGGATTTAGCGGAGTGGACAGGAGGAGCCCTTGTCACTGAACAGTGGGAGAGTGGCCGTGCGCAACCCGAGGGTCACTGGTTCAAATCCCACCTAGAACCAACCTCGTCACGTCCGTTGTGTCCTGAGCAAGACACTTCACCCTTGCTCCTGATGGGTGCTGGTTGGCGCCTTGCATGGCAGCTCCCTCCATCAGTGTGTGAATGTGTGTGTGAATGGGTAAATGTGGAAGTAGTGTCAAAGCGCTTTGAGTACCTTGAAGGTAGAAAAGCGCTATACAAGTACAACCCATTTATCATTTAACAAGCCAAGTCAAAAAAAAAAAAAAAACGAGGCGAGGACAAGATGATTAGTGGGGTTGTTCTTTTCCTCAATGTCGTCGTTAGCACTAATAATTGATCGATAGCATGCAATATTTTTCGATGAAAACCGTACTTGTACAAACTCTGTTTCCATATGAGTTGGGAAATTGTGTTAGATGTAAATATAAACAGAATACAATGATTTGTAAATCATTTTCAACCCATATTCAATTGAATATGCTACAAAGACAACATATTTGATGTTCAAACTGATAAACCTTTTTTTTTTGTGCATATAATCATTAACTTTAGAATTTGATGCCAGCAACACGTGACAAATGAGTAGGGAAAGGTGGGGATAAATACTAATAAAGTTGAGGAATGCTCATCAAACACTTATTTGGAACATCCCACAGGCATGCAGGCTAATTGGTAACAGGTGGGTGCCATGATTGGGTATAAAAACAGCTTCCCAAAAAATGCTCAGTCTTTCACAAGAAAGGATGGGGCGAGGTACACCCCTTTGTCCACAACTGCGTGAGCAAATCGTCAAACAGTTTAAGAACAACGTTTCTCAAAGTGCAATTGCAAGACATTTAGGGATTTCAACATCTACGGTTCATAATATCATCAAAAGGTTCAGAGAATCTGGAGCAATCACTCCACTCCACTTGAACGACTGAAGCTCTACATAAAACAAGAATGGGAAAGAATTCCACTTTCAAAGCTTCAACAATTAGTTTCCTCAGTTCCCAAACATTTATTGAGTGTTGTTAGAAGAAAAGGTGATGTAACACAGTGGTGAACATGCCCTTTCCCAACTACTTTGGCACGTGTTGCCGCCACAAAATTGTAAGTTAAAGGCCTACTAAAACCCACTACTAGCGACCACGCAGTCTGATAGTTTATATATCAATGATGAAATATTAACATTGCAACACATGCCAATACGGCTTTTTTAGTTTACTAAATTAGAATTTTAAATTTCCTGGGAGTTTCGTCTTGGAAACGTTGTGTAATGAAGACGTGTACGCAGGACGTCACGCGTTTTTAGGAAGTATGAGCGCTGCACACACACACAGCTAAAAGTCGTCTGCTTTAACGGCATAATTACACAGTATTTTGGACATCTGTGTTGCTGAATCTTTTGCAATTTGTTCAATTAATATTGGAGAAGTCAAAGTAGAAAGATGGAGTTGGGAAGCTTTAGCTTTTAGCCACACAAACACAGGTTGATTCCTTGTTTAAAATTCCCGGAGTTGAAACTTTACTATGGATCAGAGTGCGGTCAAGCAGACATGGATCCCAACCGAATGTCTACTAGCAGGTTTCAGTGAGAAAATTGTGGTAAAAAGTCGCCCCTTACTGGATATCAGCTGAGCTTGTGTCGTCCGTACAGCTGCCGTCGACACCCGTGAGACATGGCGTCAACACACCCGTGGACACACCCCTCTGACTATCAGGTAATATTAAACTCACTAAAACACTAGCAACACAATAGAAAGATAAGGGATTTCCCAGAATTATCCTAGTAAATGTGTCTAAAAACATTGGAATACGTCCCAATGCTATTGGTTTTTTAACTAGTTTTTTTTTTGTTTGTTTTTTCTAGTCCATCGCTATCAATATCTTCAAACACGAATCTTTCATCCTCGCTCAAATTAAATGGGGAAATTGTCGTTTTCTCGGTCCGAATAGCACTGTTTTTGTTGGAGGCTCCCATTAAAATCAATGTGAATATGTGAGGAGCCCTCACACTTTGCGACTTCCGGTAAAGGCGAGGCTTTTCCAGGAAGTACCAAAAGTGGCAAACTTTATCGTCTATGTTCTCTACTAAATCCTTTCCGCAAAAATACGGCTATATCGCGAAATGATCAAGTATGACACATAGAATGGACCTGCTATCCCCGTTTGAATAAGACAATCTCATTTCAGTAGGCCTTTAATTATTATTTTAAAAAAAAAAAAGTTTATGAGTTTGAACATCAAATATCTCGTCTTTGTAGTGCATTCAATTGAATATGGGTTGAAAATTATTTGCAAATCATTGTATTCCGTTTATATTTACATCTAACACAATGTCCCAACTCATATGGAAACGGGGTTTGTATGTTAGACTTAGAGACTTAATCTTAGACTTTCCAATCATTTTTTGTCTAGATAAAAGCAAATACTTAAATATCTGCTTGACCGATAATTTTACAGCAAACTACCCATCAAATTATTAAAAATGACAATACATTTTACCGTGTTCTTTACAGCATATTACTGTAAATTTAAAAAAAAAGTACAATTTTTCAGGCGTTAAAATTCTGGCGCATGGTCAGGATTGTACCACCTCTGCCTCATTTTGGACCAGGAAAAAACTCTGATTTATGCGATTTTATAGTTTGCACATTCTGTTTAGCATGAGCTGTTTTTTTTTTTTAGTGGACCATGCTATGTTGTGCAAGGCACCAGTGATATGCATAATGGAGCTTTTAGCCTCAGTGGATGCGCTGAGTTTACGGCTCCTCTTTGGTTTGGCGCGAGAACACCAGTGGGGACATTATGGCGTTAATAATATTCATATCGCAACTACGGAATTGTAGGGCCGCTTCACGCTCGCATCCAGGGGGGCACACGCTCTGCTGCATAGCAGGGAAAAATAAAGTAAGCCACAAGGGTTTTATTTTGGATCCTCTTCCACTGATGTTTAATTGCTGGAATTGTGCCTCAAATTGAGTGGAATTGTGCTTGGAAAATGCTGACAGAACATACAAAACCCAATACCGGTGAAGTTGGCAAGTTGTGTAATTGGTAAATAATAACAAAATACAATGATTTGCAAATCCCTTTGAACCTATATTCCATTGAATAGACTGCAAAGACAAGATACTTAACGTTCGAACTGTAAAACTTTGTTTGCAAATATTTGCTCATTTGGAATTTGATGCCTGCAACATGTTGCAAAAAATCTGGCACAAGTGGCAAAAAAGACTAAGAAAGTTGAGGAATGCTCATCAAACACTTATTTGGAACATCCCACAGGTGAACAGGCTAATTGGAAACAGGTGGGTACCATGACTGGGTATAAAAGCGGCTTCCATGACATGCTCAGTCATTCACAGACAAGGATGGGGCGAGGGTCGACACATTGTGAACAAATGTGTGAGCAGATCGTCGAACAGTTTAAGAACAACATTTCTCAACGAGCTATTGCAAGGAATTTATGGATTTCACCATCTACAATTCGTAATATTATCAAAAGGTTCAGAGAATCATGAGAAAAGCCGAAAACCAGCATTGAATGCCTGTGACTTTGGATTCCTCAGGCGGTACAGCACTAAAATGCTACATCAGTGTGTAACAGATATCACCACATGGACTCAGGAAAACTTCAGAAAACCACTGTCAGTAACTACAGTTTGTCGCTACATCTGTAAGTGCAAGTTAAAACTCTACGATGCAAAGCCATTTATCAACAACACCCAGAAATGCTGCCGGCTTCGCTGGGCCCGAGCTCATCTAATGCAAAGTGGAAAAGTGTTCTGAGGTCTGACAAGTCCAAATTTCAAATTGTTTTTAAAACTGTTGATGTTTTGTCCTCCGGAAGGAAGAAGTAAAGAACCATCCGGATTGTAATGGTCGCAAAGTTCAAAAGCCAGCTTCTGGGATGCTATGTATTAGTGCCCAAAGCTTGGGTAAATTACACATCTGTGAAGGCACCATTAATGCTGAAAGGTACATACATATTTTTGGAGCAACATATGTTTCCATCTTTTGGACGCCCCTGCTTATTTCAGCAAGACAATGCCAAGCCACGTGTTACAACAGCGTGGCTTCATAGTAAAATAGTGCGGGTACTAGACCGGCCTGCCTGTAGTCCAGACCTGTCTCCAATTGGCGCAATATGAAGCCAAAAATACCACAACTTAAACTGTACATCAAGCAAGAATGGGAAATAATTCCACCTGAGAAGCTTCAAAAATTGGTTTCCTCAGTTCCCAAATTTTAACTGAGGTGTTGTTAAAAGGAAAGGCCATGTAAT
Organism: Nerophis ophidion; assembly: GCF_033978795.1. Classification (NCBI taxonomy): domain Eukaryota; kingdom Metazoa; phylum Chordata; class Actinopteri; order Syngnathiformes; family Syngnathidae; genus Nerophis; species Nerophis ophidion. The sequence goes on from NC_084635.1 coordinate 9,273,321, forward strand.
ACAGTGGAAAAAAGTTAATGATTATTTGAAAAACAAATGTTTTCTCAGTTCCAACATTAAGTATCTTGTCTTTGCAGTCTATTCAATTGAATATAAGTTGGAAATGATTAACAAATCAGTGTATTCTGTTTTTATTTACAAATTACACAACTTGTCAACTTCACTGGTTTTGGGTTTTATAGATGGATCTTTTTCTAAATAAATTCACATTTTTAGCAGCTTTACAAGGGTAGGAACACACAGGGGCATGCAAGGTTAAAAAAGAAAAGATTAAAAAGTATTAAAAGTGTCAAAGATGGACGAGCATACCACTTAATGCTTACAAGACCGTTATCGGCTACCAGCAGCTGTCGAGTGGAGAGGAACTCTGCTGATGGACTTCATCCTCAACATCATCAGCTCCACATGGCATTCGTGAGCCTTTGTTGTGAGCATTGTGGAACGACATCACAGAATGCTAACAACACAGCTAATGGTCATAGCTGCGGCTGTCAAGTTGACCCAATTTGGGCGTAAAGACTTACACCCGTGGTTTCACCACATGGAAACCTGGTTCTAACTTCGAGGAATTACCCAGACTGTGATTAAGTATTTCCACGTCGTTGCCGTGTTGTAGTGGCCGGGTGACAACAACTGCAGTGACGCCTAGAACAGTGGTTCTAAAATGGGGGTACACGTACCCCTGGGGGAACTTGAAGGTATGCCAAGGGGTACGTGGGATTTAAAAAAAAAAATTCTAAAAATAGCAACAATTCAAAAGTCCTTTATAAATAAATGTCATGTGCCAAAGTAGTTGGGAAAGGGCATGTTCACCACTGTGTTACATCACCTTTTCTTTTAACAACACTCAATAAACCTTTGGGAACTGAGGAAACTAATTGTTGAAGCTCTGAAAGTGGAATTATTTCCCATTCTTGTTTTATATAGAGCTTCAGTTGTTCAACAGTCCGGGGTCTCCGCTGTCGTATTTTACGCTTCATAATGCGCCACACATTTTAGATGGAAGACAGGTCAGTACCCGCACTCTTTTACTACGAAACCAAGCTGTTGTAACACGTGGCTTGGCATTGTCTTGCTGAAATAAGCAGGGGCGTCCATGATACTAGTGCTTGGATGGCAACATATCTTGCTCCAAAACCTGTATGGACCATTCAGCATTAATGGTGCCTTCACAGATGCTTAAGTTACCCATGTCTTGGGCAATAATACACCCCCATACCATCACAGATGCTGACTTTTGAACTTTGCGCCTATAACTGGTTATTTTCCTCTTTGTTCCGGAGGACACCACGTCCAATATTTCCAAAAGCAATTTGAAATGTGGACTCGTCAGACCACAGAACCTCTTTCCACTTTGCATCAGTCCATCTTAGATGAGCTCGGGCCCAGCGTTCCTTGGTGTTGTTGATAAATGGGTTTTGCTTTGCATAGCAGAGTTTTAACTTGCACTTACAGATGTAGCGACCAACTGTAGTTACTGACAGTGGTTTTATGAAGTGATCCTGAGCCCATGTGGTGATATCCTTTACACACTGATGTCTTTTTTTGATGCAGTACCGCCTGAGGGATCAAAGGTCCGTAATATCATCGCTTACGTGCAGTGATTTCTCCAGATTCTCTAAACCGTTTGATTTTAGGGGCCGTAGATGGTAAAATCCCTAAATTCCTTGCAATAGCTCGTTGAGAAATGTTGTTCTAAAACTGTTCGTCAATTTGCTTACAAGTGGTGACCCTCACTCCATACTTGTTTGTGAATTACTTAGCATTTCATGGAAGCTGCTTTTATACCCAATCATGGCACCCACCTGTTCCCAATTAGCCTGCACACCTGTGGGATGTTCCAAATAAGTGTTTGATGAGAATTTTTCAACTTTATCAGTATGTATTGCCACCTTTCCCAACTTCTTTGTCACGTGTTACTAGCATCAAATTCTAAAGTTAATGATTTGCAAAAAAAAATATGTTTATCAGTTTTAACATCAAATATGTTGTCTTTGTAGCATATTCAATTGAATATGGGTTGAAAATGATTTAAATCATTGTGTTCAGTTTATATTTACATCTAACACAATTTTCCAACTCATATGGAAACGGGGTTTGTATATTTAAGTCATACCAACTATTGTGTGTGTCTTCCATGTACGTAACATTGTCGACAAAAAACTATCTTGTTGACGGCCATACTTCTGGGGGGAAAACAAAATCTATTTTTAGAAGTGTCGTGCAACGGTTTGCACAATTTTGTGGTAAAGATTTACAGTCTCACACTCGGTTATCTCCAGAGGTTCTTCCACAAAAAAACACAAAACAAAAAAAAACAAAAAACAAGGCAATCTTGCAACAAATGTGCTTAAGCAGGTTTTGCCATTAAGCAAGTTCATCAGAAAACGAGCAGAGTGAACATTATAAAACAGTTATAGTCTGTTTTATGAATAATAAATAAGAAAATGGCTCTGCAAAATAAGTGTTTCGCAGCCTGCCTTGCAGAATGTAACAACAACACATTAGAAGAAATCTTTAATGTCTAATGAAGGGAGAAATTAATTTAGTAACCTCCGGGTTATTATAAGAGTGTTTCATAACAAGGAAACTATGGCATCACAGCTTAAAGGCCTATTGAAACCCACCACACAGTCTGATAGTTTATATATCAATGATCTATCAATGTTTATTTATATAGCCCTAAATCACAAATGTCTCAAAAGGACTGTACAAACCACTACGACTACGACATCCTCGGAAGAACCCACATAAGGGCAAGGAGAACTCACACCCAGTGGAGAGGACCTCAAATGTGGGCAACCCCCCCTTCCCCCGTCTAGGGGACCGAAAGCAAAGGATGTCGAGCGGGTCTAACATGATACTGTGAAAGTTCAATCCATAGTGGCTACAAGACAGCAGCGAGAGTTCAGTTCAAAGCGGATCCAAGACAGCAGCGAGAGTCCCGTCCACAGGAAACCATCCCAAGCGGAGTCAGATCAGCATCGTAGAGATGTTCCCAACCGATACACAGGCGAGCGGTCCATCCTGGGTCTCGACTCTGGACAGCCAGTACTTCATCCATGGTCATCGGACCGGACCCCCTCCAAAAGGGAGCGGGGACAGAGGAGAAAAAGAAAAGAAACGGCAGATCAACTGGTCTAAAAAAGAGGTCTATTTAAAGGCTAGAGTATACAAATGAGTTTTAAGGTGAGACTTAAATGCTTCTACTGAGGTTGCATCTCGAACTGTTACCGGGAGGGCATTCCAGAGTACTGGAGCCCGAACGGAAAACGCTCTATTGCCCGCAGACTTTTTTTGGGGGCTTTAGGAATCACTAATAAGCCGGAGTCTTTTGAACGCAGATTTTTTTGCCGGGACATATGGTACAATACAATCGGCAAGATAGGATGCAGCTAGACCATGTAGTATTTTATACGTAAGTAGTAGAACTTTAAAGTCACATCTTAAGTGCACAGGAAGCCAGTGCAGGTGAGCCAGTACAGGTGTAATGTGATCAAACTTTCTTGTTCTTGTCAAAAGTCTAGCAGCCGCATTTTGTACCAACTGTAATCGTTTAATACATGGGGAGACCCGAAAATAATACGTTACAGTAATCGAGACAAGACGTAACAAACGCATGGATAATGATCTCAGCGTCTTTAGTGGACAAAATGGAGTGAATTTTAGCGATATTACGGAGATGAAAGAAGGCCGTTTTAGTAACGCTTTTAATGTGTGACTCAAAGGAGAGAGTTGGGTGGAAGATAACACCCAGATTTTTTACCGAGTCACCTTGTTTAATTATTTGGTCGTCAAATGTTACAGTTGTATTATTAAATAGAGGTCGGTGTCTAGCAGGACCGATAATCAGCATTTCCGTTTTCTGGGTGTTAAGTTGCAAAAAATTAGCGGACGACCATTGTTTGATTTCATTAAGACACTTCCCTCAGAGACATTGCGCGTCAAGACACCCGTGGACACACCTCTTCGACTATCAGGTAATATTAAACTCACTAAAACACTAGCAACACAATAGAAATATAAGGGATTGCCCAGAATTATCCTAGTAAATGTGTTTAAAAACATCGGAATCCTTCCCAATGCAATGGCGTATTTTTTTTTTTAACTCTTTTTTTTTTTTAGTCCGTCGCTATCAATATCCTCAAACACAAATCTTTCATCCTCGCTCAAATTAACGGGGAAATTGTTGTTTTCTCAATCCGAATAGCACTGTTTGTTGCAGACTCCCATTAAAATCAATGTAAATATGTGAGGGGCCATCTGTCACACCGCGGTGAGGGAAGTCTTGTCTTGGTTTTTCTGTCTTGTGATTTACGTGTTTTATTTTGAAAAGCTACCCTCTTGTTTCAGACCACGGGCCCTTTTGTGTCACCAGTCTGACGTCATCCCTGATTGTTTCCACCTGTTCCCCATCACTCCATATCCTATTTAAGCTCACTTCTCCGTTTGTCCGTTGCCAGATCGTCTCGCCTATCGTGCCTTTCTAGCGTCCATGTCCATGTCCTTGATTACCTCCTTGTCTTGCTCCTGTTTTCCTAGTTACCCTAGTTTTTCCTGTAATTTTGAGTTTACTTTTTCCTCCTTCGAGCGTCTTTGGTTATCATTCGTCTTCCTAATTGGTGAGTTTATGTTTTTCCAAATTTCGAATTTATTGCCTCATTGATTGAGTGATTTTTTTTGTTATTTATAGTTAGTGTTTATATATAGGTCGTTTTGGTGTTTTTTCCTCCTGTTGGAGCGCTTTTCGTTAATTATTATTCTTTTTTTGTTAGAATTTCCATAGATTAGTATTCCTCCTTTTTTTTGTGGAGTGATTTTAAGTTAATTGTTCATCCTCGGAATTATTTTTCCGCGTGTTGATTATTCTTGTGAAAAACTTTTTGCATTGGGAGGTAAAAAGTAGTTTCAAAATAAAAGCTTGACTTTTTGGAACTTCTTCTCTGCATCTGGGTCCTCTCCTTACTCCGAGTCGTAACACCATCTGCGACTTCTGGTAGAGGCAGGGCAATTTTTCTGAGCACCGACAGTTGCCAAATTTATCGTGGATGTTCTCTACTAAATCCTTTCAGCAAAAATATGGCGATATCGCGAAATGTATGACACATAGAATGGAACTGCTATCCCCCTTTAAATAAGAAAATCTCATTTCAGTAGGCCTTTAACATGTGTAGCGGTGCATTATAATATCTGCAAACATTTAAATGCCAATACCAAAATTAACATTTACAACCTATCATTTTGGAGCAGAGCTCTGGAATATTTTGCTCCTTTTTAATTTATCTGCTCGAGTGAATATCTCAAAACTTTTACTTCGCAGATATCACTGCAAACCCTCAAGTGACATCACTACAGACACAAGACGGCTTTATATTGGTGCGTTTTTTTATTTTTTATTTTATTTTATCACGTCTGCACGAGGGATTTGACACAAAACTGTATTGGATTTTAGACGCGCTGCCGCTGATATGAAGTGTCCCTGCGGTATCTGGGAAGACACATCTACAGTGAAGGCACACATAGCCGATTCCCTTCGCTCTGTGTGACAAGAATTAAATGATTCACACACAGCAAGAGGAGGCCGCTGATGGTTGCACTCACCACTGTGCGTGGAAGCCTGGAGGGGGCCTTAAGAGCCATTTGGAATGGTTTATGCCAAGGTAAATGACGATGTTGTGGAAGGGATAGATTGGGAGGTAATGTGTAGTACAATGTGGGAATATGCACACGGAATATCAAATAGGGAGAATAGAGAGTGCAGACGTCTCCCAATAGTAAATAACCATAAAAAAAATATATCTACAAAACCCAAAAACAGTGAAGTTTGCACGTTGTGTGCATCGTAAATAAAAACAGAATGCAATGATTTGCAAATCCTTTTCAACGTATATTCAGTTGATAGACTGCGAAGACAACATACAGTGGGGCAAAAAATTATTTAGTCAGCCACCGATTGTGCAAGTTCTCCCACTAAAAATGATGACTGAGGTCTGTAATTTTCATTATAGGTACACTTCAACTATGAGAGACATCCATCCATCCATCTTCTTCCGCTTATCCGAGGTCGGGTCGCAGGGGCAACAGCCTAAGCAGGGAAACCCAGACTTCCCTCTCCCCAGCCACTTCGTCTAGCTCTTCCCGGGGGATCCCGAGGCGTTCCCAGGCCAGCCGGGAGACATAGTCTTCCCAACGTGTCCTGGGTCTTCCCCGTGGCCTCTTACCGGTTGGACGTGCCCTAAACACCTCCCTAGGGAGGCGTTCGGGTGGCATCCTGACCAGATGCCCGAACCACCTCATCTGGCTCCTATCCATGTGAAGGAGCAGCGGCTTTACTTTGAGTTCCTCCCGGATGGCAGAGCTTCTCACCCTATCTCTAAGGGAGAGCCCCGCCACACGGCGGAGGAAACTCATTTCGGCCGCTTGTACCCGTGATCTTATCCTTACAGTCATGACCCAAAGCTCATGACCATAGGTGAGGATGGGAACGTAGATCGACCGGTAAATTGAGAGCTTTGCCTTCCGGCTCAGCTCCTTCTTCGCCACAACGGATTGGTACAATGTCCGCATTACTGAAGACGCCGCACCGATCCGCCTGTCGATCTCACGATCCACTCTTCCCCCACTCGTGAACAAGACTCCTAGGTACTTGAACTCCTCCACTTGGGGCAGGGTCTCCTCCCCAACCCGGAGATGGCATTCCACCCTTTTCCGGGCGAGAACCATGGACTCGGACAGAATACAATGATTTGCAAATCCTTTTCAACGTATATTCAGTTGAATAGACTGCGAAGACAACATACAGTGGGGCAAAAAATTATTTAGTCAGCCACCGATTGTGCAAGTTCTCCCACTAAAAATGATGACTGAGGTCTGTAATTTTCATTATAGGTACACTTCAACTATGAGAGACAGAATGTGCAAAAAAAATGGGTGTTTTAGACACAGCATTGGAGGGTTTAAGTTGTCAAAAGCGCAATTTTAATATGGTAGTGATGAAAGTTTCACAACAACGCTTGGACGTGGATTGTTTCTTCGACGCAGATGAGAATCAACACGAGCGAGGCGTGGACGTGAGCACATGATATTTATCAAATAAACAAACAATCTACAAAAAGGCAAGTAAGTTGCAAACAAACCCAAATGAATGAAAAAGTAAACTTCTTTGCAAACAGACTGCAAGCCTCTACCTCTTTATGCAGCTTGGGTCAATTAAGACCAATATGGTTCCGTCATAGTTCATTGGTCTATATAATTAGGAGGTTCCCTCACCAGAAGTGGAAAGAGCCAAAAACAAAAAAGGTAGAACTGAAGTCCAGCAGACAAAATAAACCCAAAGCGTGATAAATAATCTCAAAAATAGAACAAGAACATTCTCTCCAAAGTACAATACTAGTTTTTAAGAGGCCAAAAGTATATTTTTTGGGGGGGTGAAGTTGTAAAAGATGAGAAAAAGTGAAATGTGTACCATTTGAACCCTAAGGGCATATCTGCTGTATTAGTATTATTTTAAATAGGGCATACTACAATGTATTTAATTATAGTTAAGGCATTTAGAGCCATTGTTCTTAATACACAATTTATTAATACTATTTTTTGTATTAACAGCGTCTTTCAATATTGCCATTTCTACTCTATTAACGTTACTGCATCATTTTAATGAGTTTTAAGGTGAGACTTAAATGCTTCTACTGAGGTGGCATCTCGAACTGTTACCGGGAGGGCATTCCAGAGTACTGGAGCCCGAGTGGAAAACGCTCTATTGCCCGCAGACTTTTTTTGGGCTCTGGTAATCACTAATAAGCCAAGAGTCCTTTGAACGCAGATTTCTTGCCGGGACATATGGTACAATACAATCGGCAAGATAGGATGGAGGTAGACCGTGTAGTATTTTATACGTAATTAGTAAAACCTTAAAGTCACATCTTATGTGCACAGGAAGCCAGTGCAGGTGAGCCAGTACAGGCGTAATGTGATCAAACTTTCTTGTTCTTGTCAAAAGTCTAGCAGCCGCATTTTGTACCAACTGTAATCTTTTAATGCTAGACATGGGGAGACCCAAAAATAATTCGTTACAGTAATCGAGACGAGACGTAACAAACGCATGGATAATGATCTCGGCGTCTTTAGTGGACAGAATGGAGCGAATTTTAGCGATATTACAGAGATGAAAGAAGGCCGTTTTAGTAACGCTTTTAATGTGTGACTCAAAGGAGAGAGTTGGGTCGAAGATAATACCCAGATTTTTTTACCGAGTCACTTTGTTTTATTATTTGGTTGTCAAATGTTAAAGTTGTATTATTAAATAGAGGTCGGTGTCTAGCAGGACCGATAATCAGCATTTCCGTTTTTTTGGCGTTAAGTTGCAAAAAATTAGCGGACATCCATTGTTTAATTTCATCAAGACACGCCTCCAACTGACTACAGTCCGGCGTGTTGGTCAGCTTTAGGGGCATGTAGAGTTGGGTGTCATCAGCATAACAGTGAAAAAAAATATGAATGTAAGTTCATAAACTGTGAAAAGAAATGCAACAATGCAATATTCAGTGTTGACAGCTTGATTTTTGTGGACATGTTCCATAAATAATGATGTCAAAGATTTCTTTTTTTGTGAAGAAATGTTTAGAATTAAGTTCATGATTCCAGATTGATCTCTATTAAAATCCCCAAAGAAGGCACTTTAAGTTGATGATTAACGTTACTGCATCATTTTAACTTGATATTGTTTTATTGTATATGTAATTTATATTTATTTTTTGTTGCCTTTTGAATTGGTATTGTCAATAATTATGTCTTTAAGTGCTTATTTACATCATCCTGGCACTGTCATCTATTTAGGACCAGGGTCGGCAATCCAAAATGTTGAAAGACATATACATTATATATATATATATATATATATGTATATATATATATACATATATATATATATATACACACATATATATATATATATACACACATATATATATATATATACACACACATATATATATATATATATATATATATATATACATATATATACATATATATATATATATATATATATACACACATATACATATATATATATATATATATATATATATATATATATATATATATATATATATATATATATATATATATATATATATATATATATATATATATATATATACATACACACACACATATACACACATATATATATATATATATATATATAAACCACGTTTCCATATGAGTTGGGAAATTGTGTTAGATGTAAATATAAACAGAATACAATGATTTGCAAATCCTTTTCAACCCATATTCAATTGAATGCACTACAAACAAGATATTTGATGTTCAAACTCATATTTTTTTTTTTTTTTTGCAAATGATAATTAACTTCGAATTTCATGGCTGCAACACGTGCCAAAAGTAGTTGGGAAAGGGCATGCTCACCACTGTGTTACATCACCTTTTCTTTCAACAACACTCAATAAACGTTTGGGAACTGAGGAAACTAATTGTTGAAGCTTTGAAAGTGGAATTCTATCCCATTCTTGTTTTATGTAGAGCTTTAGTTGTTCAACAGTCCGGGGTCTTCGCTGTCATATTTTACGCTTCATAATGCGCCACAAATTTTCGATGGGAGATAATTCTGGACTGCAGGCGGGCCAAGAAAGTACCCGCACTCTGTAACACGTGGCTTGGCATTGTCTTGCTAAAATAAGCAGGGGCGTCCATAACGTTCCTTGGATGACAACATATGTTGCTCCAAAACCTGTATGGACCATTCAGCATTAATGGTGCTTTCACAGATGTGTAAGTTACCGATGACTTGAGCACTAACACACCCCCATACCATCACAGATGCCGGCTTTTGAACTTTGCGCCTATAACAATCCGGGTGGTTATTTTCCTCTTTGTTCCAGGGGACACCACGTCCACAGTTTCCAAATATAAACTTGAAATGTGGACTCGTCAGACCACAGAACACTTTACCACTTTGCATCAGTCCGTCTTAGATGATCTCGGGCCCAGCGAAGCCAGCGGCGTTCCTTGGTGTTGTTGATAAATGGGTTTTGCTTTGCATAGCAGAGTTTTAACTTGCACTTACAGATGTAGCAACCAACTGTAGTTACTGACAGTGTTTTTATGAAGTGTTCCTGAGCCCATGTGGTGATATCCTTTATACACTGATGTCAGTTTTTGATGCAATACCGCCTGAGGGATCAAAGGTCCGTAATATCATCGCTTACGTGCAGTGATTTCTCCAGATTCTCTGAACCTTTTGATGATTTTACGGACCGTAGATGGTAAAATCCCTGAATTCCTTGCAATAGCTTGTTGAGAAATGTTGTTCTAAAACTTTGACAATTTGCTTACAAATTGGTGACCCTCGCCCCATCATTGTTTGTGAATTACTTAGCATTTCATGAAAGCTGCTTTTATACCCAATCATGGCACCCACCTGTCCCCAATTAACCTGCACTCCTGTGGGATGTTCCAAATAAGTGTTTGATGAGAATTTCTCAACTTTATCGGTATTTATTGCCACCTTTCCCAACTTCTTTGTCACGTGTTGCTGGCATCGAATTCAAAAGTTAATGATTTGCAAAAAAAAAAAATGTTTGTCAGTTTGAACATCAAATATGTTGTCTTTGTAGCATATTCAACTGAATATGGGTTGAAAATGAATTACAAATCATTTTATTCCATTTATATTTACGTCTAACACAATTTTCCAACTCATATAGAAACTGTGTTTGTAAATATATATATATACACACATAGTAATATATATATATATATATATATATTTACAAACACCGTTCAAAACAAGATGGAATAATCACAACGCCTCCTTTAGAAACCAGACTTTGCGGAATTCTACAGAACTCAGCAAACACATTTGGAACCTCAAAGACAATAATGTTGAATATTCAATAACTTGGCAAATGCTTGCATCCAGCACACCTTACAACAGTGGTAATAAAAGATGCAACCTATGCTTAAAAGAGAAACTGTTCATTATATATCATCCAGATCTATCATCCCTCAACAAGCGCAGTGAAGTCATTTCAGCATGCCGCCACAGACGGAAACACCTCCTAGGTACACATGAGCCAATCACCACACCCTACGCCTGCCTGTACCCACCCACTCTGTGCCCACCCACTCTGTGCCCTATATAACCCATTGTATGTGAATGCTTTCATTAAAATCTCCTGATGATTGAGGGAACCCCTCATGAAACAGTTCTGTAGAGATGAAGTAGTCTTGTGATTTTTCCCACACCTACATATATATATACACACACAGTATATGTATATGTATATATATATATATATATATATATATATATATATATATATATTCCATCCATTTCCTGCTCAAACTGGCTTTTTAAAATCCAGTCATCAAAGATCTCTCGACCATTTGGTTTTTTCTATAGATTTTTTGCTTTTGTGGATTTTGGCACGTATCTCAGTACCCGTGAACGAAATTCTAAGGGTTTCATCTGCCAACTGTCAATATTATGCAACGGAAAGGTGTGCAGTGATGCTTGAGTCAGAATCCTGAGACGTGTTGAACAGGCGAGTCAATCCGTATCATCCAACAGACCACAGCGTCTTAAAAAAAAAAAGAGACATTTTATTCAGGGTCTAACCTCGGTGGCTATGCAGATGACGAACGATCTCAGAGGGATTTGTTTCGTATCAAAACAACGTTGAATATTGGTAACTATGGTGTTTTTTCATCCAATTCTGAGCAGATGGTAATTCAGTGAAGAGTGTTAATGGTGCAGCTGGGTGAGAAATTAATGGATGATTGGTGGCCACAAATGCATGAAACAACAGTGCTTCGGTGTTATTTTTATTTGTCTGGCCTATTTAAGTATAAGGCTGGGAAGTGCATATAGGAGTAATGGTGTGGCACATAAAAGTGTACGCCGTGCTGTTCAAAAACAGTGTAAGAGAGCCACCTTGTGGAAATACCACAGGAACAACAATGTGATGGCGTTCAAAAAAAATACAAGCCAAATGTCCCTTCAGTTGCATGCACAGGAATAAAGAGAGTAACCCTCAAAATGTCGTTTTTAAGGCGCTCACATTGCACGTTTTGGTGCTCTACCACAGTGGTTCTTAAAGGGGGGGTTACTTGAAGGTATGCCAAGGGGTACGTGACATTTTTAAAAAAAAATAAGAGCAACAATTCAAAAATCCCTTCTAAATATATTCATTGAATAATACTTCAAGAAAATCAATCAATGTTTATTAATATAGCCCTAAATCACAAATGTCTCAAAGGACTGCACAAACCATTACAACTACGACATCCTCGGAAGAACCCACATAAGGGCAAGGAGAAGTCACACCCAGTGGGATGCCAGTGACAATGCTGACTATGAGAAACCTTGGAGAGGACCTCAGATGTGGGCAACCCCCCCCCCCCCCCCCCTCTAGGGGACCGAAAGCAATGGATGTCGAGCGGGTCTAACATGATACTGTGAAAGTTCAATCCATAGTGGCTCCAACACAGCCGCGAGAGTTCAGTTCAAAGCGGATCCAAGACAGCAGCGAGAGTCCCGTCCACAGGAAACCATCCCAAGCGGAGGCGGATCAGCAGCGTAGAGATGTCCCCAACCGATACACAGGTGAGCGGTCCATCCTGGGTTTCGACTCTGGACAGCCAGTACTTCATCCATGGTCATCGGACCGGACACCCTCCACAAGGGAGGGGAGGACAGAGGAGAAAAAGAAAAGAAGCGGCAGATCAACTGGTCTAAAAAGGAGGTCTATTTAAAGGCTAGGGTATAGAAATGAGTTTTAAGGTGAGACCTAAATGCTTCTACTGAGGTAGCATCTCGAACTGTTACCGGGTGGGCATTCCAGAGTACTGGAGCCCGAACGGAAAACGCTCTATAGCCTGCAGACTTTTTGTGGGCTCAGGGAATCACTAATAAGCCGGAGTCCTTTAAAAGCAGATTTCTTGCCGGGACATATGGTACAATACAATCGTCAAGACAGGATGGAGCTAGACCGTGTAGTATTTTATACGTAAGTAGTAAAACCTTAAAGTCACATCTTAAGTGCACAGGAAGCCAGTGCAGGTGCGCCAGTACAGGCGTAATGTGATCAAACTTTCTTGTTCTTGTCAAAAGTCTAGCAGCCGCATTTTGTACCAACTGTAATCTTTTAATGCTAGACATGGGGAGACCCGAAAATAATAGGTTACAGTAGTCGAGACGAGACGTAACAAACGCATGGATAATGATCTCAGCGTCTTTAGTGGACAAAATGGAGCGAATTTTAGCGCTATTACGGAGATGAAAGAAGGCCGTTTTAGTAACGCTTTTAATGTGTGGCTCAAGGGAGAGAGTCGGGTCGAAGATAACACCCAGATTCTTTACCGAGTCACCTTGTTTTATTATTAGGTTGTTAAATGTTAAAGTTGTATTATTAAATAGAGGTCGGTGTCTAGCAGGACCGATAATCAGCATTTCCATTTTTTTGGCGTTGAGTTGCAAAAAGTTAGCGGACATCCATTGTTTAATTTCATTAAGACACGCCTCCAAATGACTACAGTCCGGCGTGTTGGTCAGCTTTAGGGGCATGTAGAGTTGGGTGTCATCAGCATAACAGTGAAAAAAAATATGAATGTAAGTTTAAAAACTGAAAAGAAATGCTACAATGCAATATTCAGTGTTGACAGCTACATTTTTGTGGACACGTTCCATAAATATTGATGTTAAAGATTTCTTTTTTTGTGAAGAAATGTTTAGAATTAACCTCATGAATCCAGATGGATCTCTATTACAATCCGCAAAGAGGACACTTTAAGTTGATGATTACTTCTAAGTGTAGAAATCTTTATTTATAATTCATCATCATCATTTTCTTTTTATTCCTTACATGAAAATGCATACAAACAAGCCACCTACAGTTGACACTTTCCTTGTTTCTTATACATTTCCATGATCAGAAAGGAGCAGATTGAAGAATACTATTCTTATATTTATCTGCTTCCTTTTTAACACAAATCATTTTAGATGACTTTATAACTGTTTCCCTCCAGCAACACCCGAACTCCAACATACTTTTTCATTTTCCTTTAAGCATTTATACTCTAGCCTTTAAATATACCTCCTTTTTAGACCAGTTGATCTGCCGCTTCTTTTCTTTTTCTCCTCTGTCCCCCCCCCTCCATTGTGGAGGGGATCCGGTCCGATGACCATGGATGAAGTACTGGCTGTCCAGAGTCGGGACCGAGGATGGACCGCTCGCCTGTGTATCGGTTGGGGACATCTCTACGCTGCTGATCCGCCTCCGCTTGGGATGGTTTCCTGTGGACGGGACTCTCGCTGCTGTCTTGGATCCGCTTTGAACTGAACTCTCGAGGCTGTGTTGGAGCCACTATGGATTGAACTTTCACAGTATCATGTTAGACCCGCTCGACATCCATTGCTTTCGGTCCCCTACAGGGGGGGGTTGCCCACATTTGAAGTCCTCTCCAAGGTTTCTCATAGTCATCATTGTCACTGGTGTCCCACTGGGTGTGAGTTTTCCTTGCCCTTATGTGGGTTCTTCCGAGGATGTCGTAGTCGTAGTGGTTTGTACAGTCCTTTGAGACATTTGTGATTTAGGGCTATATAAATAAACATTGATTGATTTTCACAATGACACGTCCAATCTAAATACAAATTCAGTTTTTCTCTTTTTGTAACTCTTTTTAAAGTCAAAGATATTCTTACTTAATTGAATCACTTGTTTATTTTTCAACAAGTTTTTTGGTTATTCTTATATCTTTTTTCCAAATAGTTCAAGAAAGACCACTACAAATGAGCAATATTTTGCACTGTTATACAATTTAATAAATCAGAAACTGATGACATAGTGCTGTATTTTACTGCTTTATCTCTTTTTTGAACCAAAAATCCTTAGCTCTGATTAGGGGGTACTTGAATTAGAAACATGTTCACAGGGGGTACATCACTGAAAAAAGGTTGAGAACCACTCCTCTACCACACTGCAAAAAGTGTTCAAAAACGAGAAAAAAAATTAGGGGTATTTTTTTGTAGCTGAGATAGGCGCCAGCGCCCCCCGCGACCCCAAAAAAAAGGGAATACGCGGTAGTAAATTGAAGTATGGATGGATTTTATTTCAACTATGCAAAATTATCTGCTAATAGAACAAGAAAATTTGGCTTGTCAAGACTTTCCAAAACAAATAAAATTAGCTAACCTCAAAGAACCAAAAATACTTTTAAAATCATATATTCTCACCAATTAATAAAAATAAATAAATAAGTGCACTTTTCTTGGTAGACAAAAAAAAATGTTTTTGCTCAATCTGCGAACCCAAAAAGCGAATAAGCGGTAGAAAAATGGATGGATCGATGTATGTTGAAAAATATTCTTAAATTAAGTAAATGCTAGTACCATTATCTTTATCCATCCATCCATCCATTTTTCTACCCCTTGTCCCTTTTGGAGTCATGGGGGGCGCTGGAGCTTATCAGCTACAATCGGGCGGAAGGCGGTGTACACCCTGGACACGTCGCCACCTCATCGCAGGGCCAACACAGATAGACAGACAACATTCACACTCACATTCACACTCTAGGGACAATTTAGTGTTGCCAATCAACCTATCCCCAGGTGCATGTCTTTGGAAGTGGGAGGAAGCCGGAGTACCCGGAGGGAACCCACGCATTCACGGGGAGAACATGCAAACTCCACACAGAAAAATCCCGAGCCCGGGATTGAACCCACGACTACTCAGGACCTCCGTACTGTGAGGCAGACGCCCCGTGAAGCCCCATTATCTTTATTATATATTTTTTCCATGCTTGAAGTAAGAAATTATTACTTTAAAAAAGTAGTTTTATGCTTTGCAACAGTTGATATTCTAGTTTCAAGCATGTTTTACTCAAGTCATAAAATCTCAGCAACAAGCTGTAAAATCTAAGATAATTTAGGACCAAAACCCTTAAAACAAGTAAAACACTAACATAAAATCTGCTTAGTGAGAAGAATTATCATAGACAGAAAATAAGCAAATATCACCCTTATTTGAGATATGTAATCTTACTTAGATTTCAGTGCATTCACAGTTGTTTCTACACCACGCTGATATTGCCATATTTCCCCGGAAAGCTCTAGAAGAGCCAAAATAGACGCCAATGCTGACTACAGGAGGCCCATGTCAAAGAAAACCCAGCAGTGTTGACCTACTTGAGAGCATGAC
This sequence comes from Nerophis ophidion, assembly GCF_033978795.1. Taxonomy (NCBI): domain Eukaryota; kingdom Metazoa; phylum Chordata; class Actinopteri; order Syngnathiformes; family Syngnathidae; genus Nerophis; species Nerophis ophidion. Next base: position 9,289,541 of record NC_084635.1, read on the forward strand.
GTAGTAATCTTCTGAAGATGTGTTGTTTTCCCAGCATGTCTCCTCAACATATTGTGATCTAATAGTGATGACACATGCATGTTCACCAGTAAACTTGTTTTATTCAAATGTTGCAATTACTTTGACTGTAGTATAATTATAAATATGAATTGGGCTCATTCTTCTGCAAAACCCCAAAACCAGTGAAGTTGGCACATTATGTAAATGGTAAATAAAAACAGAATATATTGATTTGGTAATCCTTTTCAACCTATTTTCAAATGAATAGACTGCAAAGACAAGATAATTAACGTTCGAACTAGAACATTTCGTTATTTTTTGCAAATATTAGCTCATTCGGAATTTGATGCCTGCAACATGTTTCAAAAAAGCTGGCACACGTGGCAAAAAAGACTGAGAAAGTTGAGAAATGCTCATCAGACACTTATTTGAAAAATCCCACCGGTGAACAGGCTAATTGGGAACATGATTGAGTGTAAAAGCATCTTCCGTAAAATGCTCAGTCGTTCACAAACAAGGATGGGGTAAAGGTCATCACTTTGTGAACAAATGCGTGAGCAAATTGTGGAACAGTTTAAGAACAGCATTGCTCAACGAGCTATTGCAAAAAATTGAGGGATTTTACCATCTAAGGTCGGTAATATCATCAAAATATTCAGAGGATCTGGAGAAATCACTGCACCTAACATTGAATGCCTGTGACCTTGGATCCCTCAGGCGATACTGCATCAAAAACCGACATCATTGTGTGGGCGGGACAATGAGGCAGAGACAGAGGCAGAAAGCAGAGCAGCTTGTGAAGACTTCTGTTTCCGAACTTGTCGGGCGTACCGAACCGAAACGGTTGGATACAAATACACCCCTAATAATATATATATATATATACACATATATACATACATACATACATATATACATACATATATACATATACATACACATATACACATACATACATACATACATACATACATACATACATATATATATACATATATATATATACACATATATACATACATACATACATACATATATATATATATATACATACATACATACATACATACATATATACATACATACATATATACATACATATATATATATTAGGGGTGTAACGGTACACAAAAATTTTGGTTCGGTACGTACCGCTGTTTAGAGGTCACGGTTCGGTTCATTTTCGGTACAGTAAGAAATCAACAAAATATAAATGTTTTGGTTATTTATTTACCAAATTTGTAAACAATGGCTTTATCCTTTCAACATTGGGAACACTATAATAATTCTGCCCATGTTAATCCACATTAAACTGCCTCAAGTTGTTGCTTTGATTAAATAAAATGAAAAAAACCTTTCTTCTACATATAAAAAGTTTAACATTAAACTGTTTCCATTGAAACCGTTTAATATCAACTCATCATGCTTAATTTATTACAGCATTTGGGAAGCCTGTAGTTGACTTTTATTATGTAAATGTTGAATTTTTATCAACATGTGATAGCAGGGACCCTGCTATTCAAAACCAGGCTGCTACATTACTAATGATTCATGTAACTATAGCTGAAAAATAGTAAAATTGCAATAGGAGAGACTATTCATCCCTAAACACAATGGAGTTCAATGAAATAACAGACAGACAGGGCTTTGCTGCCCCTAAAACATACACACACAGAACAATGAGCTAATGTTACGCTAAAAGCTAATTAGCCTTCATCTCAAGCCTATACTGTGAGCGAGCTGAGCTGCAGTTTAAGTTTCTAGAAAGTCAACAGGCTCATATTGATGTTTGTAATAGTTGTGACTGGGAAGTGTTTAGTATAATTTGGATAGAGTCCGCTCCTCCCCTGCAAAACAAATATCTCTGCTCGACGCTAAAGCATTGACTACATCGTTCTGAAGTCTGAATACGCGCTGCTGATTGGCTTTGTATGTAACCAATCAGATGGTTGTGTGGGCGGGACAATGAGGCAGAGACAGAGGCAGAAAGCAGAGCAGCTTGTGAAGACTTCTGCTTCCGAACTTGTCGGGCGTACCGAACCGAAACGGTTGGATACAAATACAAGTACCGTTACACCCCTAATATAATATAATATAATATAATATACTATAATATATATGGGGTCAGGAATACTTCAGAAAATCATTTTCAGTAACTACAGTTTGTTGCTACATCTGTAAGTGCAAGTTAAAACTCTACAATGCAAAGCAAAAGCCATTGATAGAATACATCCATCCACCCATTTTCTACTACTTATTCCCTTTGGGGTCGCTGGTGCCTATCTCAGCTACAATCGGGCGGAAGGCGGCGTACACCCTGGACAAGTCACCACCTCATCGCAGTTATAAAATAGAATATAATTGTCACACCTGTAAGTTTATGTTTTGGTCAGGTTATGTTTAGTTTTTGGGACATTTAGGTTCTGTCTTGGCATTTCCTGGTTTGTTTTCGTCTCCATGCCAACTCCTTACTTTTCACCTGTCATGTCGCGTCTGTTCTCAGCCTCACCTGTTTTCACGAATCATCACAGCTACTTAAGTCATTCTTTTTCTTGTCTGCTTTCTGGGATCTTCTCACTCGCACACACGCTACCCATGCTGCACCTCCTTCACGCCCTCGTTTATCTGCTTCATGCCTTGCCACGCTGTTCATTTTGTCCAAGTAAGTCTTTGTTTATAGGTCATAGCCAATTGTTTCTGTGCAAAGTCCTTTAGTTTATGTCCATCATTTCATGCCATCGAGCAGGTGTTTTAGTTTCACGTTTGTACTGTGTAACCAAGTTTTGTACCTCCATTGTGAGCAATTTTTTGTTGTTTGTTGGTTTATTAAATAAATATCATGTACTCACGTCCACGCCTCGCTCGTGCTGATCCTCATCTGCATCGAAGAAACAATCCATGTCCAAGCCAAGTTGTGACAATAATAGAATAGAATGGACTTTTTTGTAATTATATTTTGCATATAAATAAACATTGATTAAACTTCCCACTGGGTTGTGAGTTTTTCCTTGCCCTTATGTGGGCACTGAACCTCGGATGTCGTTGTGATTTAGGGCTATATAAATAAACATTGATTGATTCATAACGAGATTAAGGACTCCAGCTTAAGGTGTGGTAGTGGGAACAAATATCCATCCATCCATTTTCTACCGCTTATTCCCTTTTGGGATCGCGGGGGGCGCTGGCGCCTATCTCAGCTACAATCGGGCAGAAGGCGGGGTACACCCTGGACAAGTCGCCACCTCATCGCAGGGCCAGTGGGAACAAAAATGGGGGTAAAAATAAATAAGAGGTATTAAAGGAAAAACTAACAATTTAAATAAACAGACTACTATCCAATAAAAAATGATAAACAATCCTGTTCAATATACAAAACACTATATAAATATAATATACTGTACAATATACAGAACAAGACACGAGTTTTGTAGTAATAAATAACAATTTATCAACAACACCCAGAAACGCAGCCAGCTTCGCTGGGCCCAAGCTCATCTAAGATGGACTGATGCAAAGTGGAAAAGTGCTCTGTGGTCTAACGAGTCCACATTTCCAATTGTTTTTGGAAACTGTGGACATTGTATCCTCCGGAACAAAGAGGAAAAAAATATCTGGATAGTCAAAGGCGCAAGGTTCAAAAGCCAGCATCTGTGATGGTATGGGGTGTATTAGTACCCAAGGCATGGGTAACTTACACATCTGTGAAGGCACCATTAATGCTGAAAAGGTCCATGCAGGTTTTGGAGCAACATATGTTGCCATCCAAGCAACGTTATCATGGACGCCCCTGCTTATTTTAGCAAGACAATGCCAAGCCACGTGTTACAACAGCATGGCTTCATAGTAAAAAGGCGCGGGTACTAGACTGGCCTGCCTGTAATCCAGACCTGCCTACCATTGAAAATTGATGGCGCTTTATGAAGCCTAAAATACCACAACGGAGACCCCGGACTGTTGAACAACTTAAGCTGTACATCAAGCAAGAATGGGAAATAATTCCACAAGAAAAGTTTCAAAAATTGGTCTCCTCAGTTCCCAAACATTTGCTGAGTGTTGTTAAAAGTAAAGGCCATGCAACACAGTGGTAAAAATGCCCTCGTGCCAACTTTTTTGCAATGTGTAGCTGCCATTAAATACTAAGTTAATGATTATTCGCAAAAAAATATATGAGGTTGTCAGTTTGAACATTAAATATCTTGTGTTTGCAGTCTATTCAATTGAATATAAGTTGAAAATGATTTGCAAATCATTGTATTCTGTTTTTATTTACACATTACACAATGTTTTGGGTTTTGTACATGCAAGCAAAACTTTTAATTTTTTTTCAGGTTCAAGGCCATGTAGCATTGATGGGTGGTTGTTCTACTGACTTATCGTGTGGGGTTTTTGTACCCACAAAAGGACCTGGGGCCTCATGTATTAAGAGTGTGTACACACAAAATCCCGGCATGTCATTTTTCACGTGGAAGTTGAAACTTATCGAGAGGGGCGGCATAGCTCGGTTGGTAGAGCGGCCGTGCCAGCAACTTGAGGGTTGCAGGTTTGATTCCCGCTTCCATCATCCTAGTCACTGCCGTTGTGTCCTTGGGCAAGACACTTTACCCACCTGCTCCCAGTGCCACCACCACTGGTTTAAATGTAACTTAGATATTGGGTTTCACTGTGTAAAGCCCTTTGAGTCACTAGAGAAAAGCGCTATATAAATTTTTAGTTGTGTTTTTTTGACAGTAAATTAAACGTGGAAAAGTGCGGTGGCTCACGTACGCACATTTCTACAGGATGCAGATACTTCAGCGAAACATAGAAGTGGATCGTTTGGGCTGCATATTCATATTTGTGACAACGTCTATTTTAAATTTAATTTATCCAGATGGTCAAAGACGGGCTGACTTTGTGTCACGTGGCTGCTGACACAAATATCTTTCCTGTGTCGCAATAATAAATGGAGTACTCAAACAAGAGTCAAAGTCCTTTGTGTCCTTTTTTTAAGTTCTGGCATGTTAAATTGGCAAAGGATTTCAAACCAAAAATTAACTACCGTGAATTCGGGTCTACAGGTCACTACTTTTTTCCTACACTTTGACCCCTGCGGCTTATAAAACGATGCGGCACATTTACGGATAGTACTTTTGCTGATGGCCATTTCATTAAACACAAGCAAAGAAACTTAAATTTGTGTAGTGTATTATATTTATATAGCACTTTTCTCTAGAGACTCAAAGCGCTTTACATACATTGTGTCAAATACCCATTAATATGTATTGTCACTTTTTACACAAACTATCTCAGGCGATAAATGAAGAATTATTTTGAGCGGGCACGCTATGGACAAATACTTACCGTTCAAAAGGGCGAAACAGGAAGTACATTTTCAACCCGCAGCACCTGCAGTGTGCAAACTCATCCAAAAGATGGCGCCATAGCACAAACAATAACATACCTTTCCAGTGTCAGTTGGTGCTTTATGAATACAAAACATTATAGCTGTTAGTAAGGAAAAGTCCATGAATTAGCCGCACCTTTTATAAGCCCCAGGGTTCAAAGCGTAGTAAAAAAGCAGTGACTTATAGTCCATAAAATACCGTTTATTTCCTACCAATATTGAAGGTGTGTAATGATCAGCATATATTCTGAATATTAATGATGACCGACTCGCTAAATAAATTTAAGAGACTCATGTCGTAGATCAGCTTTGTATGTGGTATCAAGTTTGCACACGTTTTACTACACGCAAACCTTAAGTCGATCAGGCCCAAAGTAAACAAAGGGTATTTATTTGTACACTGTACTCCATCCATTCATCCATTTTCTACCGCTACTGTAAATCCTCAAACAAAGGAACATTTACTTTTACTTTTTTTTGTTGCTGGAGACGTGATAGAATTTTGGGAGGAGCGGAGTGACGCGTGCCTGGCGACCTTTCCAGTCAAGGACATTGAAGATAGCTGCCTACTTGGAATCCTGATAACAGGACATCTGCTGATTGGAGTAAGCATTGCCCTGGTGTATCGACAAATTGGAAAATGCTGGCAGCCATTCAAAGTACCCTAAAGCTGCCACACATTATTAGAGCTTTTTTGGGTGATTTTTTTTGGACTAAATCGCAATCTTGACAACATCTTGGAGACGCCTTCTTCTCTGCATAGCGAAGTACAATACATTTCAGGGCCAGAAATAGACAGCATGAAAAGCTAAAATATGTTTTCAAACACAGACATTCTAATCTGGATGGTTTTCCCTGGCTAAAAGTGACCTGGCAAGGTCGTTGCTTGAAGGTTTCCCCCTTGAGAACTCCTTCCCTGTCTCTTATAGACAGGGAAGGAGTTTTTGTTGACTTCTGTTGGACTGAATGTGATGTGTCATCACGATAGCACCAAGGTCGCCAAACAGACACAAGATAACAAACTTAAACACACATAAGCGTCCACGGAAAAAACACAAACATTTCCACATCCCTAAAACAACTGATGACTCTCACCGGTGTGAGAAGATGTGTACAAAAGCTAACAGGGACTCAATAATGGGCTCAAATGCATTTGTATCAATTTATCATCCAGATTAATTTAGACCAGGGGTCACCAATGCGGTAGCCCGTAAGGACCAGATGAGTCGCCCGCTGGCCTGTTCTAAAAATAGCTCAAATAGCAGCACTTAACAGTGAGCTGCCTCTATTTTTTAAAATTGTATTTATTTACTAGCAAGCTGGTCTCGCTTTGCTCGACATTTTTTAATTCTAAGAGAGACAAAACTCAAATAGAATTTGAAAATCCAAGAAAATATTTTAATGACTTGATCTTCACTTGTTAAAATAAATTCATTTATTTTTTTACTTTGCGTCTTATAACTTTCAGAAAGACAATTTTAGAGAAAAAAATACAACCTTAAAAACGATTTTAGGATTTTTAAACACATATACCTTTTTACCTTTTAAATTCCTTCCTCATCTGTCCTGACAATTTAAATCAATGTTCAAGTTTTTTTTTTTATTTATTGTGAAGAATAATAAATACATTTTAATTTAATTCTTCATTTTAGCTTCTGTTTTTTCAGCAAAGAATATTTGTGAAATATTTCTTCAAACTTATTAAAATTCAAAAAAAATATTCTGTCAAATCTAGAAAATCTGTAAAATCAAATTGAAATCTTATTTGAAAGTCTTGAATTTCTTTTAAAATTTTTGTACTGGAAAATCTAGAAGAAATAATGATTTGTCTTTGTTAGAAATATAGCTTGGTCCAATTTGTTATATATTCTAACAAAGTGCAGATTGGATTTTAACCTATTTAAAACATGTCATCAAAATTCTAAAATTAATCTTAATCAGGAAAAATTACTAATGATGTTCCATAAATTCATTTTTTAATTTAAAAAAAAAAAAAAAAGATTCGAATTAGCTAGTACTTCTCTTAAATTTTTTTCGGTTGAATTTTGAATTTTAAAGAGTCAAAATTGAAGATAAACTATGTTTCAAAATTTAATTATCTTTTTTTTGGCGTTTTTTTCCTCTTTTAAACCGTTCAATTAAGTGTTTTTTTCATCATTTATCCTCTACAAAAAACCTTCCGTAAAAGGAAAAAAAATGTACAGAATGAGAGACAAATACCCATATTTATTTATCAAAGGTAAATTGAGAAAATTGGCTATTTCTGGCAATTTATTTAAGTGTGTATCAAACTGGTAGCCCTTCGCATTAATCAGTACCCAAGAAATAGCTCTTGGTTTCAAAAAGGTTGGTGACCCCTGATTTAGACTAATTGTGATTAATGCCAGTTCTTATCAGGTATGTTGGGTTTTCTTCCATCCATCCATCCATCTCAGCTACAATCGGGCGGAAGGCAGGGTACACCCTGGACAAGTCGCCACCTCATCGCAGGGCTGTTGGGTTTTCTTTTTCATCATTATTGCAGTTTTTGATGCCTATTCTCTTTCATCATTATTGCAGTTTTTGATGCCTATTCTCTTTCATCATTATTGCAGTTTTTGATGCCTATTCTCAAAATCCTTCGTAAAGCCTATTTCCGCTAAACAATATGAATACAGAGGAGGATTTTGCTCTGAGGGGAACGGCCAGTTCGCAAACAAGACCCCACCTGGGTAAAAAAAACTAACAACAATCTTCACTATTTCACATTTCCATGAAAAATAGTGGAATGGAATGGCCAGCTGACTGGCAACTGGATTAGCAAACGCTACAGAGTCGAAAGATTTGGATTCCCATTTTATTATACGTGTTTTTTTTTATAAATACAAAACCCAATACCAGTGAAGTTGGCACATTTTGTGTATATATATATACATATATATATGTATATATATATATATATATATAATAAATCATTGTACATACACTCACCTGGTGTCTGTTGCCGTCATCTCCCCTCCATTAAACCATAACAACTTCCCGGAATCTCTGTACCTTTTGATGATATCCCAGACCGGAGATGGTGAAATCCCTAAATTTCTTTGAGAAATGTTGTTCTTGAACAGTTTGACAGTTTGCCCACGCATTTGTTCACAAAGTGCTGACCTTCTCCCCTTCTTTGTTTGTGAATGACTGAGCATTTCACAGAAGCTGCTGTTATACCCAATCATGGCACCCACCTGTTCCCAATTAGCCTGCACACCTGTGGGATGTTCCAAATAAGTGTTTGATGAGCATTCCTCAGCTGTGCAAGCTTTTTTGAAACATGTTGCAGGCATCAAACTAGAAATGAGCTAATATTTGTTAAATATAACAATGTTTCTCAGTTTGAACATTAAGCATGTTGTCTTTGCAGTCTGTTCAATTGAATATAGGTGGAAAGGATTTGCAAATTATTGTATTCTGTTTTTATTTAACGTGCCAACTTCACTGGTTTTGGCTTCTGTATATATGTATGTTTTCTTTTTTTTTTTTTTTGGTTCATTGATTTTAGTGTGACAATGTAAAGGAGTTGAAGCGTACACACACCAGACAGTGTGGTAGAATTTTTTTATTCCCATTTTTATTCCAATTGTTCAAATTTTAGTCCAGTCATATTCATACATTTTTTTTATACATCCTACCTATTATTTCTGCATTTTTTTTTTTTTTTTTTTGGTGTTGTTAAAATGCTCGAGTGTTTTAGAGCAGGGAAAATTCTATATAGTGATGCCACTGTTAAAACAGTGTGATATGGCGCCATCTTGTGGAATTTTATAATGACAACAACAAAAACATTTATAGTCAATATTCCAGAATACTTGCTTTCCACCGATGGTGTAAGGTTTTTGTAAATCTAAATTATTTTAACCCACATATTATCTTATTATTCATACAGTACCAGTGATTGTGTCCTTGATATATATATATATATATAAAAAAAACATTAAAAATAAATAAATAAGTAAAACGTCTTTGAACGGCTCTTCCACTTTGTGTACCATTGGATTTACTCCCGCCATTAATGCCTCTCATGACCGAGATGTTGAAGTGTGATGATAATCTCTCATCATCAGCACTCTCTTTACCAACAAAAAAATGTGGTATTGATTTCTCCCAAAAATTATATAAATGTGGGGCGAGAAAAATGTTAACCTTTAAAATAATGTTTAAGATGGACAAACACCATAAGGAAGCCTTTGATGCTTACTTTTTGTATGTTAGCATGCTGACTTTATCCTGCTAGCGTTTTATGTTTACATTTCAGCTAAATTTGTTCGTTTGAATTATGAAAACACATTTTTTTGTTTAGCTTACAGCACCTGGTATTCTGTTCTGCGATGAGGTGGCGACTTGTCCAGGGTGTACCCTGCCTTCCGCCCGATTGTAGCTGAGATAGGCGCCAGAGCCTCCCGCGACCCCTAAAGGGAATAAGCGGTAGGAAATGGATGGATGGATGCATTTTTTTGTTACTTGGTCCCATCTTGGAAGTCTGCTAACTCCTCCTATGTCAGCGTGCTAATGTTTTATGCTACCATATTAGCAAATTTTCTATTTTTACACCTGAAAATCATGGAATTTGGTACTCGGAAGTTTGTTAACTTCTTGTATGTCATCATGCTCTCGTTTTATGCGAACATTTCAGAAATGTTGATAAGTGGCGCCATCTTAGAACTATGCAAACTTAGCCTATGTTAGCATGCTAACATTAGCATGCTAATGTTTTATGGTGTCATTTTTTCTATTTGCTGTTGCATTAATCTAAAAATCTTTGATTTTGTTACTTGGCGCTGTTTTAGAAGTGTGCTAACTTCATGTTAACTTTATGTAAGCATGCTAACTTTATAATTGAAATGTTTTATGTTTGAATTATAAATATGAATAATAATATATAATAATATCTTAGCTACAATCGGGCAGAAGGTGGGGTACACCCTGGACAAGTCGCCACCGATTGTAGTTGAGATAGGCACCAGTGCCTCCCGCGACCCCAAAAGGGAATAAGCGGTAGGAAATGGATGGATGGATGAATTTTTTAGTTACTTGGTCCCATGCGATGAGGTGGCGACTTGTCCAGGGTGTAGCCCGCCTTCCGCCCGATTGTAGCTGAGATAGGCGCCAGCGCCCCCCGCGACCCCGAAAGGGAATAAGCGGTAGAAAATGGATGGATGGATGGTCCCATCTTGGAAGTCTGCTAACTCCTCCGATGTCAGCATGCTAATGTTGTATGCTACCATATTAGCTAATTTTCTATGTTTACACCTGAAAATCATGGAATTTGGTACTCGGAAGTTTGTTAACTTCTTGTATGTCATCATGCTCTCGTTTTATGCGAACATTTAAGAAATGTTTGATAAGTGGTGGCATCTTAGAACTGTGCAAACTTAGTTATGTTAGCATGCTAACATTAGCATGCTGGTGTCATTTTTGCTATTTGCTGTTGCATTAATCTAAAAATCCTTGATTTTGTTACTTGGCGCTGTTTTAGAAGTGCGCTAACTTCATGTTAACTTTATGTAAGCATGCTAACTTTATAATTTAAATGTTTTATGTTTGAATTATAAATATGAATAATAATATATAATAATATCTTAGCTACAATCGGGCAGAAGGCGGGGTACACCCTGGACAAGTCGCCCCCGATTGTAGCTGAGATAGGCACCAGTACCTCCCGCGACCCCAAAAGGGAATAAGCGGTAGGAAATGGATGGATGGATGAATTTTTTTGTTACTTGGTCCCATCTTGGAAGTCTGCTAACTCCTCCTATGTCAGCATGCTAATATTTTATGCTACCATATTAGCTAATTTTCTATGTTTACACCTGAAAATCATGGAATTTGGTACTCGGAAGTTTGTTAACTTCTTGTATGTCATCATGCTCTCGTTTTATGCGAACATTTAAGAAATTTTTGATAAGTGGCGCCATCTTAGAACTCTGAAAACTTAGTTATGTTAGCATGCTAACATTAGCATGCTAATGTTTTATGGTATAATTTTTGCTATTTGCTGTTGCATTAATTTAAAAATCTTTGATTTTGTTACTTGGCGCTGTTTTAGAAGTGCGCTAACTTCATGTTAACTTTATGTAAGAATGCTAACTTTATCATTCAAATGTTTTGTGTTTGAATTATAAATATGAATAATAATAGATAATATATGATAATATCTCAGCTACAATCGGGCGGAAGGCAGCGTACACCCTGGACAAATCGCCAAGATAGGCAACAGCGCCACCCGCGACCCCATTACTTGTTGCCGTCATCATTAAACGAACAGGCTACTCATCAGTTACTCAATACTCGAGTAGTTTTTTCACAACATACTTGTTACTTTTACTCAACTAAATATTTGGGTGGCTACTCCTTACTTTTACTTGAGTAATAAATATTTTAAGTAACAGTACTCTCACTTGAGTACAATTCCTGGCTACTCTACCCACCTCTGCTGGCTTCTTTGTGGGGCGGCATAGCTCGGTTGGTAGAGTGGCCGTGCCAGCAACTTGAGGGTTCCGGGTTCAATCCCCGCCTCCCCTATCCTAGTCACTGCCGTTGTGTCCTTGGGCAAGACACTTTACCCACTTACTCCCAGTGCCACCCACTCTGGTTTAAATGTAACTTAGATGTTGGGTTTCACCATGTAAAAGCGCTTCGAGTCACTAGAGAAAAGTGCTATATAAATATAATTCACTTCACTGTTTGCTGGTTACGTAAGTTCTGCTTGTCTCCTAGCCCATGCTAAGTGTTTGCTTCCAGTGCGATCGACACATTTTTTCGTCGGCTTGTTTCCTGTTTTTTGTACCTCCTTTGATTTTTGAGGATTAAATCGTGTTCGTACTTGCAAGTCCTGTCCGGAGTGGTCCGTTTGCATCCCGGGGGAACAAATCGCCCAAGTAACAGCTTCTGTCAGCAGCTGCAACTATTATGCAGTATAAATTGAGTAAAACATAAATACCGTTTTATTTTTAAAAAAAATTCAAAGGCCTATTATGCAGTATAAATTGAGTAAAACATCAATACCGTTTTATTTTTTTTTAAATTTTAAAGGCCTATTATGCAGTATATATTGAGTAAAACATCAATACCGTTTTATTTTTTTAAATCTTTTAAAGGCCTATTATGCAGTATAAATTGAGTAAAACATCAAAAGCGTTTTATTTTTAAAAAATGTTTAAAGGCCTATTATTCAGTATAAATTGAGTAAAACATCAATAAAGTTTTATTTTTTATTTTTTTTAAAGGCCTACTGAAACCCACTACTACCGACCACGCAGTCTGATAGTTTATATATCAATGATGAAATATTAACATTGCAACACATGCCAATACGGCCGGTTTAATTAACTAAATTGCAATTTTAATTTTCGCACGGAAGTATCACGCTAAAACGATGATGCGTGCGCCTGACTTCACACATTGTAGAGGACATTTTGGTCCAGCACCGTTCACAGCTATAAGTCGTCTCTTTTCCTCGCATAATTCCACAGTATTATGGACATCTGTGTTGCTGAATCTTTTGCAATTTGTTCAATTAATAATGGAGACGTCAAAGAAGAAAGATGTAGGTGAGAAGCGGTGTATTGCGGCCGCTTTTAGCAACACAAACACAGACGGTATTTTCTTGTTTCCTTGCATAGTAGCATTAAACAGGCACTGAGTGAGCACAATATGTCCATCATGTCCTCATGTGTAATGTTTCAATTCTTTTCTATTTTTTGGGACTACAATGTGCAATAATGTTATATGTATGTGTGTATATATATTCATATGCATGCAGATATGCATTTGTGTGGATATATATACATAGAAACATCTCTCATCTCGTATCTTTTTTTTACTATTTATACTACCATATTGTATATGTACCTTAGGAGGATCTGTTCCAATTTTGTTGTTCTTTGAACCTGTTCATTGCAATAATGACAATAAAACTCTATTCTATTCTTAAATTCCCAAAAGATGACGGTGAAGCTTTACTATGGAACAGAGCGGTCAAGCGAACATGGTTCCCTACCACATGTCAACCGGCAGGTTTCGGTGAGAAAATGGTGGTAATAAGTCAGCTCTTACCGTAGACATGAGCGGAGAGCTTGCGTCGTTCCTCCTGCACCTGCCAAAGAGGCAGCTGCGGACTCTCTTTGCCTCCTCCCACCGGCCGCCCCCGACCGTCGGATGCTTCCAACGTGTCTGCCTTCGCCTCGTCGGGAAACGTGGCTTCCCTCGGAGACATTGGCGGGGACCACACCAGTGGCCACACCCCTCCGACCTTCAGGTTGTACAGGTACGACTAGACTATACTGGACTCTCGCGGCTGTGTTGGATCCATCATGGATTGAACTTTCACAGTATCATGTTAGACCCGCTCGACATCCATTGCTTTCGTCCTCTCCAAGGTTTCTCATAGTCATCATTGTCACCCACGTCCCACTGGGTGTGAGTTTTCCTTGCCCTTATGTGGGCCTACCGAGGATGTCGTAGTGGTTTGTGTTGTGTTTTGTGCAGCCTTTGAGACACTAGTGATTTAGGGCTATATAAGTAAACATTGATTGATTGATATAATCTCACTAAAACACTAGTAACACAATAAGCAGATAAGGTATTTTCCAGAATTATCCTAGTAAATTTGTCTAATAACATCTGAATCGCTGTGCCGTCTATTTTTTTATTCTATGGGTTGTACTTGTATAGCGCTTTTCTACCTTCAAGGTACTCAAAGCGCTTTGACACTACTTCCACATTTACCCATTCACACACACATTGACACTCTGATGGAGGGAGCTGCCATGCAAGGCACCAACCAGCACCCATCAGGGGCAAGGGTGAAGTGTCTTGCTCAGGACACAACGGACGTGACGAGGTCGGTACTAGGTGGGATTTGAACCAGGGACCCTCGGGTTGCGCACGGCCACTCTCCCACTGTGCCACGCCGTCCCAGTTCTAGTCCTTCACTCTCGCTCTCCTCATCCACAAATCTTTCATCTTTGCACAAATTAATGGGGAAATCGTCACTTTCTCGGTCCGAATCGCTCTCCTTGCTGGTGGCCATGATTGTAAACAACGTTGAGATGTGAGGAGCTCCACAACCCGTGACGTCACGCGCACATCGTCTGCTACTTCCGGTACAGGCAAGGCTTTTTTATCAGCGACCAAAAGTTGGGAACTTTATCCTCGATGTTCTCTACTAAATCCTTTCAGCAAAAATATGGCAATTTTGCAAAATGATCAAGTATGACACATAGAATGGACCTGCTATCCCCGTTTAAATAAGAAAATCTCATTTCAGTAGGCCTTTAAGTTGATGTTAAGGTTACATGGAACACTTAAAACATTGATAACAAATTTATGACATTAAAAAAAAAAAAAAGGCCTCCAACCCCTTGCAGCTTTTGCCGAAAATTCAGGCGTTTTAGGCACCGCTTTATGAATTACGCCTGGCAGTGTGCAGTTGAGAAGACAAAAAAAACAAAAAAAAAACCCTTATAAGCCTGACAAAGTGCTGACTGCTGTGTGATGCCCAGTGCGGTGGTGCAGCGGACAGGACTGCTGACTTGCTAATTTGGTGTCGACTGAGTTGAAACAAAGAGCGGTGCTAACATCCCCGTCACTCCAGCAGCTCTGCAGTGATGGAGTGCAGCGGATGAGCGGCATGACAGCTGCTCTGGGCACACTTTCCTCTCCCCGCATCAGCAAATGGGGCCGGGACCGCTCCAGAGCGCCGTGTTCGGGAGCCGCCGTGTTTTTTGGACCAGCTGCCTTACGCAGGTCCCTAAATAACCCCCCCTGCTCAAACGCAGACTTCTCACGTCCACGCCGTGACGGGCCTGTCAAGACGACCGGGGGTTTTTACGGCATTGTCCTCCGCGTCTTCTTAATAAGGAATTCGACTTTATCCCCCTGGGCGTGACAGCTCGCTGAAAAATGTGAGAAGGTTTTGCTTCCTGCTCTAACAAAAATAAAGGTGGAGGGGATGATATCAGCAGCCCCCTTTCGCTTGCTGGTCTAGTTACAGTATTTCACAGTATAATGTCGACATAAAAACAATGCTTTTAGAAGGAAATGGAATCCATCCATCCATTTTCTACCGCTTATTCCCTTTCGGGGTCGCGGGGGGCGCTGGCGCCTATCTCAGCTACAATCGGGCGGAAGGCGGGGTACACCCTGGACAAGTCGCCACTTCATCGCAGGGCCAACACGGATAGACGGACAACATTCACACTCACATTCACACACTAGGGCCAATTTAGTGTTGCCAATCAACCTATCCCCAGGTGCATGTCTTTGGAAGTGGGAGGAAACCGGAGTACCCGGAGGGAACCCACGCATTCACGGGGAGAACATGCAAACTCCACACAGAAAGATCCCGAACCTGGATTTGAATCCAGGACTGCAGGACCTTCATATTGTGAGGCAGACGCACTAATGTGGCCCCATTTCTAGGTGGATCTCGCGTAAGAGGAAGAGGGGGAGGCGGGGTTACATCATTTTGCAATGCGGTCTACTGAACATAATGGAAAGCCCCACTCTACGTGTGGTCAAAGTTGGAATTGCCACAGAAAAATATATTTCCACGTCTTTTACTCAGTGGCGAGTCATACCATCCATCCATCCATTTTCTACCACTTATTTCCTTTCGGGGTCGCGGGGGGCGCTGGCGCCTATCTCAGCTACAATCGGGCGGAAGGCGGGGTACACCCTGGACAAGTCACCACCTCATCGCAGGGCCAACACGGATAGACAGACAACATTCACACTCACATTCACACACTAGGGCCAATTTTAGTGTTGCCAATCAACCTATCCCCAGGTGCACGTCTTTGGAAGTGGGAGGGAACCCACGCATTCACGGGGAGAACATGCAAACTCCACACAGAAAGATCCCGAACCTGGATTTGAACCCAGGACTGCAGGACCTTCGTATTGTGAGGCAGACGCACTAACCCCTCTGCCACCGTGAAGCCCTGGAAATGGAGTCATGTGGCCCCATTTCTGGGTGGATCTCGCGTAAGAGGAAGAGGGGGGGAGGCGGGGTTATATCATTTTGCAATGCGGTCTACTGAACATAATGGAAAGCCCCACTCTACGTGTGGTCAAAGTTGGAATTGCCACGGAAAAAAACATTTCCACGTGTTTTACTCAGTGGCGAGTCGTACCAAAGACTATAAAATATTCGAACGTGATTAATCGCAGTTGTTTATAGGGAACTATGCACTTTTCATTTTAGCTAATTTTGTATGTTTACACCTAAAAATCCTGGATTTTGATAGGATGTATGCAAATGTATCTTATGTTAGCATGCTAATGTTTTATGGTATAACTCTTGCTATTTGCTTTTGTATGAATATAAAAATCTCTGATTTTGATACTTGCCGCCGTTTTAGAAGTGGGCTAACATCTTCATGCTAACTTTAATATGCCATTGTTTTATGGCAGCATTTCAGCTAATTTTGTTAGTTAGAACCAACAATTTTTTTTCTTGGCACTCAGCATCAAGGGTTGGAATTGGGGGTTAAATCACCCCAAAATTATTCCTGCTCACTGCTCCCCTCACCTCCCATGGGGTGATCCAGGGTGATGAATCATATGCAGAGAATCATTTCGCCACACCTAGTGTGTGTGTGACAAACATTGGTACTTTAACTTTAGTGGTGAGAGTGTCCGCCCTGAGATCGGTAGGTTGTGAGTTCAAACCCCGGTCGAGTCATACCTGCTAGCTTCCACGCTAGGCCTTTTATCTTCCAGCTCCCATGCTAGCCCTTTGTTTTTTCGCCTTCTGTGCTTTGAGCAAGTTTTTCTTTGTTAAGGTCTGATTTATTTTGAAATAATTTGTTCTTACCTACATGCTGTGTCCGAGGCTCATCTGCATTCCTGGCAGAAGGAATCCACATCACCATGCGACCGGGTCGTTACAGTTAAGTATTTAACTATGCAAGAAATCTGCGTTCAAAAGACTCCGGCTTATTAGTGATTCCTAGAGCCCAAAAAAAGTCTGCGGGCTATAGAGCGTTTTCCGTTCGGGCTCCAGTACTCTGGAATGCCCTCCCGGTAACAATTCGAGATGCTACCTCAGTAGAAGCATTTAAGTCTCACCTTAAAACTCATCTGTATACTCTAGCCTTTAAATAGACCTCCTTTTTAGACCAGTTGATCTGCCGCTTCTTTTCTTTCTCCTATGTCCCCCCCTCCCTTGTGGAGGGGGTCCGGTCCGATGACCATGGATGAAGTACTGGCTGTCCAGAGTCGAGACCCAGGATGGACCGCTCGCCTGTATCGGTTGGGGACATCTCCACGCTGCTGATCCGCTTGAGATGGTTTCCTGTGGACGGGACTCTCGCTGCTGTCTTGGATCCGCTTGAACTGAACTCTCGTGGCTGTGTTGGAGCCACTATGGGTTGAACTTTCACAGTATCATGTTAGACCCGCTCGACATACATTACTTTCGGTCCCCTAGAGGGGGGGGGGTTGCCCACATCTGAGGTCCTCTCCAAGGTTTCTCATAGTCAGCATTGTCACTGGCGTCCCACTGGATGTGAATTTTCCCTGCCCACTGGGTGTGAGTTTTCCTTGCCCTTTTGTGGGTTCTTCCGAGGATGTTGTAGTCGTAATGATTTGTGCAGTCCTTTGAGACATTTGTGATTTGGGGCTATATAAATAAACATTGATTGATTGATATCCTTGCAGTCTATTCAATTGAATATAGCTAGAAAATGATTTGCAAATCTTTGTATTCTGTTTTTAATTACGATTTGCACCACTTCACTGGTTTTGGAGTTTGTATAAACAAAATAGCATTTGTAGAAAAACAAAGCTAGATGACTTTGTACTTAGTATTTAAAATATTGGGAATTCTACGGTTTGGATTGTTGAGTGTGCCGCACTTTGTTTACCTCATGAGCAATATGGGTTAAATGTATAACTGGTTCGTCTTTTTCACAAACACATGGAAGGGAGAAACACATTTTCAAGGCCGGAACTCTTTTGTTCTCAGACAAAAAAAAGGCACCGCTCAGTTTATCTCCGTCGAAAGCGCTAAGCTCAGAGTCTCCTATCACCAGCTTAATCCGACAATAACAATCCTAAATTCAATTTACTCAAGTCCATCGCCTTGGTTTGACTGCTTGCCGCTGTAGGTTCCTATTAGTCTTCTACAAGTGGTCCGGTAGTACTTTGTCCGTCTTCATCATTGTGTCAAGCAGGGAGGATGGCTGACCAGCATGTTTATGTGGGACTTGAACTTCAGGAACTCACTGACTAACTGGCAGCTTTCTCTGCACTTTAACGGTCCGTTCTTTATTTGCTGTCTGTACTGCCTGTCTTCGATAGTTTCGCCAAAACTTTTCTGACCTCGGGGCCCAACTTTTCTACTGCGCAAGGGTACGGGCCCGCTCAAATTTGAACACAGCATTAGTTATTCTACCCTTGATTTTAATCATATTCAATAGTTGCTGTGGAGAGGCGGAGCCGACGGGCCGACGGCGGGGCGGGACACGCTTTGGCCCTGCTCAAGATGGCGGCCAGGAGGCGGAGAGTGCAGCGGAACAGAGAGGTGGGGCGTGCCTGGAGCGACGCTGCAGCAATCAAAATAAGTGCGTGACATACACACCGGCTCCTCTCAGTGTATAAAAGGGGAAAAGGAGGAAAGATCGAGAGGAAGTGAAGTGAAGTGAATTATATTTATATAGCGCTTTTCTCGAGTGACTCAAAGCGCTTTACATAGTCATTTAAACCAGTGTGGGTGGCACTGGGAGCAGGTGGGTAAAGTGTCTTGCCCAAGGACACAACGGCAGTGACTAGGATGGCGGGAGTGGGAATCAAACCTGCAACCCTCAAGTTGCTGGCACGGCCGCTCTACCAACCGAGCTATGCCGCCCCAAGAGGAAGAGGCAGATTGTTAGCCGGTGTGTATGTCACGCACCTGATTCTGATTGCTGCAGCGTCGCTCCAGGCACGCCCCGCCTCTCCGTTCCACTGCTTTCCCCGCCTCCTGGCCACCATCTTGAGCAGGGCCAAAGCGTGTCCCACCCCGCTGTCGGCCCGTCGGCTCCGCCTCTCCACAGTTGCGTTAATCCACTTACAGTTGACCTTTTAAATGATATTCAAACCATTTATTCTTCACAAATATTATCATTTATTTAACAAACATTTTAGGCTTAGGTCAGGCTGATTATAAAAATAAGTACTTACCAAATTATACTCCATAATATAAAAAAATATTCATGAATAACTGATGAAAAATACATTTACATATTGTGTTAAAATTAGGGCTGTCAAACGATTAAAATATTTGAACGTGATTAATCGCAGTTGTTTATAGGGAACTATTAACTTTTAATTTTAGCTAACTTTGTATGTTTACACCTAAAAATCATGGATTTTGATAGTTGATGCCATCTAAGAAGTATGCAAATGTTTTATGGTATAACTCTTGCTATTTGCTTTTGTATGAATATAAAAATCTCTGATTTTGATACTTGCCGCCGTTTTAGAAGTGCGCTAACGTCCTCATGCTAACTTTATTATGCCATTGTTTTATGGCAGCATTTCAGCTAATTTTGTTGATTAGAACAAACATTTTTTTTTTTTTGATACTTGGTCCCATCCTAAAATTCGGCTAACTCATCCTAAATTTGCATACTAGCGTTTTATGCTAGCATTTTTGCTCATTTTGAATGTCTACACCTAAAACTCATGGATTTTGATACATAATGCCATCTAAGAAGTATGCAATTTTATTTTATGTTTGCATGCTGACATTAGCATGCTAATGTTTCATGCTAGCATTTTTGCTATTTGCTTTCTTACGAAGCTAAATATTATGGATTTTGATACTTGGCACCATGTTGAAAGTATGCTAACTTCCTCCATGTAAGCATGCTAACTTTATCATTTTTGGATTCTTGGTCCCATCTAAAATTTCTGCTAAATCATCCCATGTTAGCATATCAACGTTTCATGCTCGCATTTTAGCTCATTTTATATGTCGACACATAAAACTCATGAACTTTGATACATAATGCCATCTTAAAAATATGCAAACATATCCAATGTTAGCATGCTAATGTTTTATGCTAGAATTTTTGCTACTTGCTTTTGTATGAACCTAAAAATCATGGATTTTGATACTTGGCACCATGTTGGAAGTACGCTAACTTCCTTTATGTAAGCATGCTAACTTTATCATTTTTGGATTCTTGGTCCCATGTAAAAAATCTGCTAAATCATCCCATGTTAGCATACCAACGTTTTATGCTCGCATTTTAGCTCATTTTATATGTCGACACATAAAACTCATGATTTTTGATACATAATGCCATCTAAAAAATATGCAAACGTGTCCAATGTTAGCATGCTAATGTTTTCTGCTAGAATTTTTGCTATTTGCTTTTGTATGAACCTAAACATCATGGATTTTGATACTTGGCACCATGTTGGAAGTATGCTAACTTCCTCCATGTAAGCATGCTAACTTTATCATTTTTGGATTCTTGGTCCCATCTTAAAATTCTGCTAAATCATCATATGTTAGCATACTAACGTTTTATGCTCGCATTTTAGCTCATTTTATATGTTGACACATAAAACTCACGAACTTTGATACATAATGCCATTTAAAAAATATGCAAACGTGTCCAATGTTAGTTTGCTAATGTTTTATGCTGGAATTTTTGCTATTTGCTTTTGTATGAACCAAAAAATCATGGATGTTGATACTTGGGACCATGTTGGAAGTACGCTAACTTCCTCTATGTAAGCATGCTAACTTTATCATTTTTGGATTCTTGGTCCCATCTAAAAATTCTGCTAAATCATCGCATGTTAGCATACTAAGGTTTTATGCTCGCATTTTAGCTCATTTTATATGTCAACACATATAACTCATGAACTTTGATACATAATGCCATCTAAGAAGTATGCAATTTTATTTTATGTTTGCATGCTGACATTAGCATGCTAATGTTTCATGCTAGCATTTTTGCTATTTGCTTTCGTACGAAGCTAAACATTATGGATTTTGATACTTGGCACCATGTTGGAGGTACGATAACTTCCTCGATGTAAGCATGCTAACTTTATCATTTTTTGATTCTTGGTCCCATCTTAAAATTCTGCTAAATCATCATATGTTAGCATACTAACGTTTTATGCTCGCATTTTAGCTCATTTTATATGTCGACACATAAAACTCATGGATTTTGATACATAATGCCATCTAAGAAGTATGCAATTTTATTTTATGTTTGCATGCTGACATTAGCATACTAATGTTTCATGCTAGCATTTTTGCTATTTGCTTTCTTACGAAGCTAAACATTATGGATTTTGATACTTGGCACCATGTTGAAAGTACGCTAACTTCCTTTATGTAAGCATGCTAACTTTATCACTTTTGGATTCTTGGTCCCATCTAAAATTTCTGCTAAATCATCCCATGTTAGCATATCGACGTTTCATGCTCGCATTTTAGCTCATTTTATATGTCGACACATAAAACTCATGAACTTTGATACATAATGCCATCTTAAAAATATGCAAACATATCCAATGTTAGCATGCTAATGTTTTATGCTAGAATTTTTGCTACTTGCTTTTGTATGAACCTAAAAATCATGGATTTTGATACTTGGCACCATGTTGGAAGTACGCTAGCTTCCTTTATGTAAGCATGCTAACTTTATCATTTTTGGATTCTTGGTCCCATGTAAAATTCTGCAAAATCATCCCATGTTAGCTCACTAATGTGTTATGCTCGCATTTTAGCTCATTTTATATGTCTACACATAAAACTCATGAACTTTGATACATAATGCCATCTAATAAATATGCAAATGTATCCAATGTTAGCATGCTAATGTTTTATGCTAGAATTTTTACTATTTGCTTTTGTATGAACCTAAACATCATGGATTTTGATACTTGGCACCATGTTGGAAGTACACTAACTTCCTCTATGTAAGCATGCTAACTTTAAAATTTTTTGATTCTTGGTCCCATCTTAAAATTCTGCTAAATCATCCCATGTTAGCTCACTAATGTTTTATGCTCGCATTTTAGCTCATTTTATATGTCTACACATAAAACTCATGAACTTTGATACATAATGCCATCTAAAAAAAATGCAAACGTATCCAATGTTAGCATGCTAATGGTTTATGCTAGAATTTTTGCTATTTGGTTTTGTATGAACCTAAACATCATGGATTTTGATACTTGGCACCATGTTGGAAGTATGCTAACTTCCTCCATGTAAGCATGCTAACTTTATATTTTTTTGATTCTTGGTCCCATCTTAAAATTCTGCTAAATCATCATATGTTAGCATACTAATGTTTTATGGTCGCATTTTAGCTCATTTTATATGTCGACATATAAAACTCACGAACTTTGATACATAATGCCATCTAAAAAATATGCAAACGTATCCAACGTTAGCATGCTAATGTTTTATGCTAGAATTTTTGCTATTTGCTTTTGTATGAACCTAAACATCATGGATTTTGATACTTGGCGCCATCTTTAATGTACACTAAATTCATATGTGCAGCTCTCATCATTGTTGATTTAGGTTGCACATTAGAGTAACAGGGACAAAAAGGGGATTATTCGCTTTCTTAAAAACGTTATCATAATGATATTATGATATGATAAATGGGTCCAAAAACTATTTGATAAAGCTGTTATTAAATACTTTTCGTCCCATTTGCTTTTAACAAAATAAACCAAGTATTGTGAGTGTAATTTATCTTTCTGTGTTTGTATCTGAAGCAGCAATAGCTATCTTCCTTGAAAGCGTACTTTGTATGATTGCAATAATTTCATCTTAAAGTCCAGTTTAGAAAAGTATTTAATCTTGGATACAGTATATAATCCTCCATATTGGCAGAAACATTCATTTAATTCAATGTAATTCCAAGAAATTAAACAATATTTTAGCATCTGACAAAAAAACACCCACAAACGCTGGCTTACTCTAATAAAAATGCCATGTTTGTTATAAATACAGTTAAAAAAAAAAAGAAAATAAAAAAAATTCTGTCTTCCGCTGGAGAGACCTGTGTCTGCTGGCTTGAGTGCCTCCACTTCTCCAAGTGTGGCGAGGCATTGAACTGCAAGTTGACAATATATCGCCCCCTATTTTGAGGCAGAGGTACTTGCTGCCTCAAGACCCGCCTTTTTCCACGTGGCAACAAGCATGCGCCCCCTCGCACGCACACGCCCAATACACACTTTGTGTAGCCGTGGAGGCACCGCTTGTGTCTGCCTCACTTCTCATCTGATGCATTGTTTTGATCAGGAAACATGGAAGTTCCGCGATTTTGACCATGAAAATTATCAAAATATGAAGGAACCACATCGAAATCACATAGAAAGCATAAACCAAAAGAGAAATATTAAATTTTATTTTATTACTTCGTTTTGGAACATTTCAATCAATCAATCAATCAATCAATGTTTACTTATATAGCCCTAAATCACTAGTGTCTCAAAGGGCTGCACAAACCACTACGACATCCTCGGTAGGCCCACATAAGGGCAAGGAAAACTCACACCCAGTGGGACGTCGGTGACAATGATGACTATGAGAACCTTGGAGAGGAGGAAAGCAATGGATGTCGAGCGGGTCTAACATGATACTGTGAAAGTTCAATCCATAATGGATCCAACAAAGTCGCGAGAGTCCAGTCCAAAGCGGATCCAACACAGCAGCGAGAGTCCCGTTCACAGCGGAGCCAGCAGGAAACCATCCCAAGCGGAGGCGGATCAGCAGCGCAGAGATGTCCCCAGCCGATACACAGGCAAGCAGTACATGGCCACCGGATCGGACCGGACCCCCTCCACAAGGGAGAGTGGTTCATAGGAGAAAAAGAAAAGAAACGGCAGATCAACTGGTCTAAAAAGGGAGTCTATTTAAAGGCTAGAGTATATTTCATAATTAAGCCACCTGGCTTAATTATGAGATGACAGCAAGTCACTGGTATGTATCGGTATCGGTTTAGGTAATTAGGAGTTGGACAATATTGGAATATCGGATATTGGCTAAAAAGCCATTATTGAACATTCCTAGTACCAATTATAGTCTCCAATAAATCAATATGCAGCATTGTGTTTTGGCTGCAAAAGAAGAAATCAACCCAGACTTTCGGAGCACTGTAAAAAATAGAAAAGAGTGAGGTATGAATGTGTCATAAAGTGGACTAGTTTGTTGAATACTTGACTCTCCTTGAGAACGGATCACATAAATCAAATAAATATGGATGTCATCAATTTGCAACAATACCAGAAAAAAACAAGAGATATAGTGTCTAGTGGTTAGAGTGTCTGCCCTGATATCGGGAGGTTGTGAGTTCAAACCCCGGCCGAGTCATACCAAAGACTATAAAAATGGAACCCATTACCTCCCTGCTCGGCACTCAGCATCAAGGGTTGGAATTGGGGGTTAAATCACCAAAAATGATTCCCGGGCGGGGACACCTCTGCTGCCCACTGCTCCCCTCAAATGTAGAGAATAATTTTGCCACAGCTAGTGTGTGAGTGACAATCATTGGTACTTTAACTTTACTGTATACTCTAATTCAGGGGTGTCCAAAGTGCGGCCCGGGGGCCATTTCCGGCCCGCAACTAATTGTTTACCGGCCCGCCACACATTCTGGAAATGCTATTGCAAAAATAAGCTAAAAAAAAGCGGAATGAGGTGAAATCTAACTAGAAAAAGTTGCAATGTTGACACAAAGCTGCCATGCAGGCAGTTTTTTCTCTTTTGTCTATTTTTCTTTTTCTTTTTTTGCCGTTGCTCAAAAAAACAATAAAAATAATAATATTATAATGAATTATTCACCTACTCAAAGCTCCAATTATTTCAAATGTGTCATTTTAAAATGTTTTCTGTGGGAAAATATTGCATCTATTGTGTGTTTGCCATACAAATGCATCAACGTTTTCTTTGATAAAAGAGCATAAAACAAGCAAAATCATAGTTCAAACGTAAAATCGACTGATATATTTGAAGTTGATCTCACTTATGTGAAGACTCTTCTTCGGTTGTTTTCCCGAGGATGCGTCGAAGCAGAACACAGCAAAGGTAAGATATAAGGTATTTATTAAATAATAAAAGGCTAGGAACAAAAAAACACTGGAGTAAAAGAGAAGGCAAACCAAAAACGCTAGTATGAGAACTAAGAAGTAAAAGTAAACAAACTAAGCTGGCAAGAAGGCACACAAAAAATAGAAAAAAACAATTCCTCAGCATGTGAGCTGGAATAAACAAATGGCTTAGCGAACAAGCTAACGAGAATATACATACAAAGGTGAAGGTCGAGAGTCGTCACTGTCGGGCGTGGGCAAATTAGGATCCGAGAATGGATAACGAAAAGGGGCGCGTTTAAATAAGGGAGGTGATTAGAAGAAAAACAGGTGTGCGTAGATAACAAGGGGCAGGTGAACTAATGAGCTACCATGGTGACGGACTAAACAGGAAATAAAGACGGATGATATTAAAATGGAACAATAAACCAGAATATGTACAGATCCGAGCAGCGGATCGCAACAACTTAAGTGTTGAAAGTAAAAAAAACAACAAAAAAAACTAATAAAAATGTATCACATTATGAGTGGGGCACCTCTTGGATCCCAAATATATTAAATGTGATTTTATTTATCTTTTCACTGTAATACCTAAAAATAATAATAAATTAAAATAAGTGGTGTCCTGCATTATTGATCTTTTCAAGGCTCTACTTCACATCAAAGATTGTTTTCTGAATGTTTTGGGCAGCGGGGGAAATACTGCATATCTCAGTTTTATTCTAAAAAATCAATCAAACAATCAATGTTTATTTACATAGCCCTAGATAACTAGTGTCTCAAAGGGCTGCACAAGCCACAACGACATCCTCGGCTCGAAAAGGCATAAAACATTTTTTTGTTTTGTTTTGTTTAACTTTATATCAACCCGGAGTTGATATATTGTAGAGATTTACTGTAAGCGTTGAATTAAAAAAAAGATAATAATAATT